>NC_135720.1:114737109-115051065 GCF_964656455.1 Halichoerus grypus
TACCTGGGGCTAAGCACCCAGCTCTAAGAGGGCCCCAGAGGGTGTGGGGGGCAGGGGAAGGATGTCTGAACTGGGGGAGTGGTAGAGACACATCTGGGGACAGGGAGGGGAGAAAAATCTGTGCAGGGGGTGGTCTCTCAGGCCACTGGAGCCTCTGGAGACATCTGGGGAGGGGGCAGAGGGGCATCTGCTGACCTTACTGAGCTGGGGCAGCACCTCCCAGAGCAGGGCATGGAGTGTGGAGAGCTCTCGGCCCAAGTCGATGTAACCCTCAAAGCTACTACTGTTGGTCAGCGTGTCCAGGTTGGAGATCTCATACAGGAACTGCTGCATGGAACCCCACTCCAGCTCCAGGAACTCATTCATGAATCCCAGAAAGTCCTCCTTTGAGGTAAACCTGGCCAAGGCATCCAGAAGGTAGAGGTCACACACACAGAAGGCCTCACTCCCACCCGTCTCAGGGTCTCTGGGGGACTCGGGAGACCCTTCCTGCCCACCCCCAGCCCCACCCTACCCCTGCCTGAGGCTTCCCTCACTTGGAAAAGTTGGCCAGGTTTTGGATGACCTTGGCGATGAGGGTTAGGGTTCGTGAGGTCTGCTCATCTGGGTACTCCTGCATGAGCCCAAAGAGACTGGGCGACATAATGGCTGGGCAGAGGAAGCGCAAGAAGAGCGAGGCGCTGATCAGCCTGTCAGCGATGTCCTCCCGGCCCCGCTCTGCGCAGCGCAGTCGCCAAGATGCAAACACCTCCTTCAGCTCCCTCGGGAACACGCTGAGGGGAAGGGGTAGGGAGACAGAGAGAGAGAGAAAGAAAGAGAGAGACCGGGACTGAGCCCCAGAGACCCTCAGCTTCCAGGGAACATGCTGAGGGGGGTGGTAGGAGGTGAGGGTGTGGAAACAGAGTCGGGGAGAGACAGGGAGGGAGGGACTGCAGCAGGAAGACGGGAGGCTGCTGGAAGAAGAGGCCTATGGCAGAGGAAACAGACAGATCAGGGAGAGAGAAATGGAGGGGGAGAGAGGGTGAGGGGAGAGAGACATGCGGGAGAGGGACGGAGGGTGCATGAGAGAGACAAGGAGAGGAGTAGAAGAAAAACAGACACCAGGGAGAGACAGAGATGGGAGAGAGATGGAGGGTCACTTGAGGTACAGGGAGCTCGGACCCCCCAACTCTTCTGGATTCCAGGGAAATGGGGATGGAGGTGCCCCTGCGTGATCCCCACTCCCTGCAATGGCTCAGCGCTCACTCCCCCACCTCCCCGTTCCACTTCAGTGTCCCATTGACACCTTAAACTGACTCGTGTAGTGTAAAACAGAGCTCACCATCGCCCCCACACCTCCAATGAGCTCCTCCTCCTGACTTCCCTGGTTCTGTCAATGAGGCCACAGGTCTCAAACACCAGCCTCATGGCCTCTTGAGTCATCCTTGACTCCCCACAGACAAGCTCTCTTCTTCCCAGTCAGTTGACAACTCCAGCTGATCCCTTCCTCAGAGGGGCCTTCACAGTGGGCCCCCCTTCCCCTCCCTGCCACCGTCCTGATCCGCATGTCATCCAACAACAATCACCTCCAACTAGCCTGCACTTCGCTCTCCCTACTCCAGTCACTCCCCACACTCCACACCACTTAAGGATTAATCTTCTCATTCGTGATACTTCTTGGCACCAGCACCACTAATGGCATCCCATGACCTACCAGAGAACTCAATCTCCTTAGCCTGGCAGCTGAGGACTTCCAGATTCTAACTCCATCCCCCCTGTCTGGACCTCTTCTTCCACTCTCCATTAGGAGCCACGGGTTCCATTAAACCTGAGCTAACTGCTGGCCCCGGAAAGCTCCCGGGCCGCTCACCTTCATGCATGTCCCATCCTACAGCCTTCTCCTGCAATGTCTCCTTTGCCCACCATATCCACGTTATCAGAACCCAACCCAGTCTTCAAAGCCCAGCCCCGGGGGACACCTCCTCCATGAAGCCTTCCCTGCTTATCCCAATCAAAGCTCTGCCTTCTCTGACCTCATGTTTCCTGGGGGAACCCTCACTTGGCACTTCACACATACTACAGCTGTTCTGTGGCTTTCCATGTTATCTACCCTGTCCCTATTCATTCTGGGTGAGGCCCTCTCAGGGCAGGGCCAGGCCTCATTCCTCTCTGTCTGCTTTACAGCCCCCAGCACACCACTTTGCCCATAACCAGTACTCAGTCCTCTTTGCGGATGGACAGATGGATGAACAGATGAACACACGACCCCAGACCCGGCCCCCACCCAGCGTTCCCAGTCTCACCAGTGGGAGTTGACCACCTTGCACAGGGCCAACTCACAGCACATCCGCAGGTTGGCCTGGTGCTCTGCCAGGCTGGACGCCGTGCACTTGATGGGGTCCACCTCGCAGTTCTCCTCAGACTCATACAGAGCACGGATGAATTCCCCTGGGGTGGGGGCACAACAGAGGGTGGTCACACTTGCCAAGGGCAAGGAGGGGGGCTGCCTGGGTTGGGGAATCTCAGAATCCCATGGTTGGAGGCTGGAGTCCGGGGACTCTAGGCTTGGAAGCATCAAGCTGAGGAAGGGTGACTTGGGGTCTGGAGTAGCCAGGTTTAGGGTTGGGATGCACATCTGGTAGGTTTAGGAAGAAGACCTGAGGGTGGGCCATACCAATGGCATCCTTGAGGTATTTCTGACCAATCAGTCTCATGTACTCTTCTATGGCTTTAGTGGCGAGCGTGTTCTCGCGGAATATGAGGTGCTCCCGTTCCATGAACCGGTCCACCTCAGACATGGCCATGTCTGAAAGGAAGTCCTGAGGCCCGGGAAAATCCAAGGGTCAGCCTCTGTACAACCCAAGCTCATTCTGAAGACAGAGTGCCCTATCCTTACTATCCCCCCCTCCCCAGCAAGTGCCCACTCCCAGGTCACCTGTTCCTGAGGGCATAGCACTCACCTTGGCCTTGCCCGTACTCTGCAGAATGTGAACCAGTGCACTGGCCACCTCCTCCTTGCCCTTGACATTCAGGGCGGGCTCCAGTACTGCACACAGCATCCGATAATGGTTGGTGACATACTCTGCAAACTCCTTATACAGCTCCATGGGCAGGATACTCATTGTCTGGTAACGCGCTTTCAGCCGCACAGCCGGGCAGCCTCCTTTGCCCTTGCCCCCTGAGCCACTCCCCGAGCCCCCGCCCCCTCCTGAGCCCCCCATACCCCCGGAGCCCCCGCTGCCCGTCGGCAGGGTGACAGGGTACCACTGCTCTGTGAAGTGGCGCCCAGCGAGGGTGGCCACAGGCACAGTCACCAGGCCGACATAGCCCGCCTTGTCCTTCTTGCGCTTTTTGTCTGAGTCACGGTACAGATGTAGCCGCAGGGCGCGGACAGCCGGCAGGTTGTTAAACTCGAAGTGCTCGCCCCAGAAGACGGTGTCCCCTGAGGCCGAGCGGGGCTTGGAGGTGGTACGCGCATACAGCATGTCGTCCAGGCAGAGCTCACAGTAGTACCGCTTCTTGGGGGGCAGCTCCCGAGCCTCTATGATCCACAGCTTCAACACGTTGTCCACCCGGCGGCTGTTGTCCTGGGGTGGTGGGGTGGGCACAGTGGATAAAGGGGAAGGGAGAGACAGACAGAGACAGCAAAAGGGGAGAGGCAGTGAGAAAACGAGACAGGGTCTCTAAGACAGCAATCATAAGGCCGAGAAGATGTGTACTGGGTTGAATAGTGTCCCCCCCCTCCAAAATTCATGTCCACTCAGAACCTGTGAATGTGGCCTTCATTGAGCAAAGGGTCTTTGCTGATCTACTCATATTAAGATGTATTCATCCTGGATTAGAGAATCCAATGCCTCATTTCTCTATGCAGAGAGAGATTTAGAAACCGGAGGCACATAGAGGCAGGTATTGGACAGATGCAGCTATAAGTCAAGGAGCTATCAGGAGGCAAGGAAGAAAAAACGAAAAAAACCAAAAAGAGGCAGGGAAGGATTCTTCCTAGAGCTTCAGAGGGAGCAAGGTTCTGCCAGCACCTTCATTTTGGACTTTCGGTTTCCTAAACTGTGGAAGAATAAAGTTCTTTCATTTTAAGTGACCTATTTGTAGTAATTTGTTATAGCAGCCCTAGACAACTAATACAGATGGTGGCTCATAGATCAGACAATAGAATCAGCATCAGGAAAAATTTCAAAAGCTCAAAGAATAAACCAAAAATAGTAAGATGGAATTTGAAGGGGAGAACTGGGGAGCCCTCCAAAGACAATCAGAGATTGACAGCAAAAACAAAAAAAGTGGGTTGCATAAATACGGGATGGGTGAGGCTATATGCAAAGTTAGTGAGAAAGGGCCTGGGGGTGCAGCGGACCACAAGGTCTTAGTCAAGCTCAGGGGATGCTGCTGCGTAAAGAGAACACAGTGTTCGGACTCTGCATAGGTCAGACTGCATCCAGCCTCTTGGGTCTAGTTCTGGACAATGAAAAACAAGGGATTCCCCCAGAGGAGGGTTGCCAGGACTATGAGCTCACTGGAACCTGGGATTCGAGAAGAGCTGATGGAACTGGGAGCATTTCTCCTAGGAAATAGAAGCCTTGGGAAGAACACAGACTTGTAGAATTTCTGAGCCAGAAGGACTTTAGAGATCATCTAATTGCCATATAAACCCCATTCCCGTGGCAAGCAGGGGCTAGGTGTCCAGCTGTCAGGGTGTTGGTGGGGCACTGCTTGCCTACAGGGAAGGTGGATCAATGCTCTAAATCTATGACTTCTATGGTAACAGACCATGAGGCAGAAAGAATGGTAAAAGAAATGGGGACTCAGAGAAAAGTGGGGGTCACCTCCTGCTCATCCAGGTCCCCTCCTCCCCAAGCCTCCCTTCCCTTTAGCTCACCTTGCCCCCTAGGCCCCCAGCTTCCCCTGTGGCTTGACCTTTGCCTTGCCCATGCTGTCTGTGTCTCCTTTACTCCCGATACCTTGTTGGGTTTTACTGCCCGTTGTAGATTCTCGATCCATTTGTCCCTTTCGGCCGCGGAACGACAGGCAAAACATTTTGTTCCTGAAGACGTTGTTACCTGAGAGGGGTGGGGGGTTGAGATGGGGCTCCAGAGGGGAGGTGACTCCTAAGCACCCGACACCCCATCGCCATGTCTTCCTCCCTGGCCTACCCTCCTCTCTCCCAGCCCCAGAGGTTTCTATTTCCTTACCATCCCCACCTGTGCCACTTTCTCCAGGCCTCCGTGCCCTCACCCTCCATCATTCCTGCCCTCCCCAGCCCACTAGACTCAGTACCTCAAAACAGAACTCCTGGCCCAGGATGGAGCTATGCACTGGCTTGATAATGGAATCTTCATCCAAGTTGAGCTCCAAGGCCTCGGCCGCACTGCTAGGGCTCAGCAAGGACTCATGCGAGTGTGACTCCTTGAAGCTCTGCATCAGCCGGGCCCTGGCAGGGAAGGGTCAGACCACAGGGTCAGGGCCTCACTCTTCTTACACACCCAGGGGCCAACTCTAGGATAGATACCTGGGGAAAGAGCCTCCTGAACCCCCTTCCCATACAGACACAGACAGAAAGAGAGCTGACCTATCCTTGGGGAAAGACATGAGCAAAGTGAGAGAAGCCAGAACCCTTTAAGAAGCTCCTACCCCACCGATTCACACCTAAGGGGCTGTGAGGACTGGGGACACCTGGAAATATCTCAACCCAGAAATAGATCATGGTAGCAAAAAAAAAAGAGAACAGGTGGGCCTGGGGCACTTCTAGGTGGGACTTCTAGCTGAAACCAGAGCCTCAACATAAGGGGGGGAAAGTGGAAGTAAAGAACCAAAAGTACAAAGAAGATGTTGGTTTGGGCCTGGCACACAGCTAGTACCTAAAACACATTTAATGATTCAAAGAATGAATGAATCCAAGAAGAGGACAAGTTTTCTCAGAATCAGAAGAAAGAAGGAGGGTAAATCACAAGAAATAGGGGAAAGCTGTGTGAGAAGGAAGAGCTGGAAAATGGGGCCTGGGGAAGAGGGGGAGGTAGGGCAGGAGGGAGCAGGTGGGGGCAAAGCCGAGTGCAGAAAGACAGAGGGTGGGAGAAGACGAGGAGGAGCAGCGGGAAAGATGGGCGTGGGAACAGAGATGGGGGGACAAGCAGAGACTGCACCAGACAACAGAAGGTAAAGGGGGCTGAGGGAACGGATGATGGGCCACACAATACAGAGGGATGGAATAGTGAGCGGCTGGGAGATGGCTAGGGGAGGAAGAGTGGAGAGCAGTAGGAAAGCGGGAGGGGGAGCTCGGGTGTGGGAGCCTCCATGAAGCTATTTATAGCAGCCCCGTCATCTTGGGCTCCTTTGCCGTCAGCACGACGCTCCCCCGGCCCCCCCCCGCCCCCGCGGCCAGGAATACCATGCCCTCACCCCCCCCCCCCCCCCCCGCCAGGCCCAAATCCAGCTCTGGTGACATGGGAGGGGGCAGGGGAAGGTGTGACTCACCTATCCCAACCTCCCTACCTGCCCAATCCTGGGGGCGGCCAGACATGGGGGAAAAGGAAGGACAGGGTTCTCCCTGGGGAGTGACTGGGTGAAGGGAAACCCAAAGAGGGACCCCAAGAAGCAGACAACAGAAGCAAATACCAGATCTCCTGCATCCCCAGCCTCAGAGACAGTACCCTCCGAAATTCTCTGAGGGCTTCTTCCTCATACTTCAGTCCATGATTAACCCTAGAGCTTCCCCTCCCTGTTCTGCCAACCTGTATACCTGTCCCAGCCTCCCCTTCCCTCCTGCTCCCCTTCCCTCCTCCAGTGGACTCTGCCAGCCCCAGCCCCACTCCAACCTGCTGCCATCCCCTCACCCCTTCTCCCTAGGTCACACTGCTCCCTCTCCTACCAGCCCACTGTCCCCTTTCCTGGATTCCTTCAATGTTCCCTCCAGGCTCCTCTACTCCTTCTCTGTCCTGTACAGCTCCTTCAGTCCTGGGCTGCAACCCATCCTTCTGTTGGCCAGAAGAGTCCCTCCTTGGCCTCACCTTCATTTCCCTTCCTGCCTCTCTGCTTGTCCTCTCCCTGCACCCTGCCCCTCTCCTGCTGCTGCCTCTTCTCCATTCTGTCCCCTGGCGCAAAACATCCCTCAGCCAATCCAGGGCCTTCACTCTCTGCACCCAGGTAACCCCCTTCCCTCCAATCTCACCCAAGAACCCCCTATATTGCCCTATATTGCATCCAACTCACCCCACCCACCCCAGCCCCTGTACCTGTCATGGTCAGCACTTCGGAAGCGAGGCAGGATCTGGCGAAAGCTGCTGGTCCGGTCAAGTTTGGGTTGTGACTTTGTGCGTTTGATGGAGCTTTTTAACCTCCGGCTCAGGAAGCCTTGCTGGGGTGGGGGGAGATGGGGATATGGGTGGGTTGGGGCAGGGTCAGTTCTACCTACTCAGCCCTCAGCTGGTAAAGAGTCCCTGGATGAAAGTGGGATGGGGGAAAAGGGAAGTCTCCAGAGATGAGGAAATGGAGATTGGAGTCCTGCTACCAATTTGTCTTCCTTTGCTCCCAACGGGTGCAAGCGGACGCACACGCACGCATACGCATACACACACACACACACACACACACCAGCTTGCACACGCACGCATACGCATACACACACACACACACACACACACACACACCAGTTTGGAGAAGGTGGGAGGTCTGGTCTGAGAAGCAGGGGGACAGAGCCAAGGAGGGGGAAACCAAAGAGGTGGGGAGAAGCAAGTGCACTCTCTCTCTGTCTCTCTCTCCCTCCTGCCCCCTTTCTTGGAATGCTGGGGCTTCAGCTGGGGCTGGAGGGGAGGGGGCCCAGCTGAGCCACATCTGGCAGGCGCCTTCACTCACCGAGGGCCGGAAGGGCGCAGCGGGGGCGGCCTCCATGCTGTACTGCTTCCCCCCTGGGACGCTCTTCCTCCTCGAGCGACCCAAGTGGTATTCTGGAGAGGGGAAAAGAGCCAGGAGGGAGGTTGGGAGGGGTCGCTGTTAGCCCAGGTGTCCACTTCTGACCCCAGCCCATTCGCCCACCTCCCTCTGCCCCTCAGCTCCAGCCTCACCTACCCCCCGGAAAGCAGCAGGAAGAGCAGCGGCGGCTGAGAGGCTGGCGGCGGGAAGGAGGGGGTAAAGAACCCGAGCCGGAGCCCCCCGAGGGGGACGGGGTGGGAGGCCTTAGGCCCATGACTGGGACTGGCAGTCAGCAGAAGGGCATGGCTGAGAGGGTCAGTAAAACCCCAGTGATTAAAGGACACCAAAGATCCACGGAAGCTAGGTCCTTGGTGCCCACCCCCCCAGGAAGGGGCTAGCTGGGGGGGAAAGTTGGGTTAAAGGTCATTGCCCACAGGCAGGCTTTCCTCTCCCCTCAGCTGGGCACATCTTTCACCTGCTCCCCTCTCCTGGAATCCCTGTCCGTCTGAAGAGCCAGAGCTGCCTCCCATGACCCCCTCCCTGGTCTGGAGGGGGAAGTCTTAGAAGAGACCTGTGAGGAGTGGCAGGAAAAGAAGCCTGGGGACAGAAAATCCAAGGAAGGGGCAGATGGGGGGGAGGGGAGAAGGGGCCGGTTCCACGTGCACTGCAGTGGTAGGGACTCAGAAAGGAAGGAGGAGGGAGAGAAAAATAAAAGAATGCAGGGGAGTGGGGGAGTGGGCAGGGAGTGGGGAGGATGAGCAGTGGAGGTTCAGGGGACTCCCAAGTGAGGGTAGGGAGAGGAGGAGGAGGGGAAGAGAATGCGGATGAAGCTCAGACTGCCAAGAGTCTAGAGAGGTGGCAGCTCGAGGAGGGAAGCTGAGGCTCTGCTGCCAGGGAATTTAGAGGGGCCAAGGGGCTAGAGGAGAATGAAAGTGGGGGGATGCCAAGCTCCGGCTCCAGCTCCAGAATGGCTGCCCAGGCCTGGGCTCCCCCCTCAGCCCCACAGTCACCACTGCAGCCAATGGGGGGGCAGGTGCTGCATCAGGGGCGGGGCTACCATCTCCACGGCAACAAGAAGCTACAGGCTGGGGGGGGGGGGACCGGAAGAGCTGCCTGTTAACTCTCTAGGTTCCAGAACAAGGGAGGACCACAGCTACATTTTCACTGTCTGCTCCCAGAATCGCAAATCACCAGCAACTTGCCCTAGAATCAGTCTCCAGCTTCCCTTTGCCTCTAAAACCCAGGTGTTAGAAGGTCTGCCCACAAAAATGTGGGCCCCATAACAGAGGGACCCTTGCCAGACCCTTGGGAACAATGTGTAGAGCACAGAAACATACACTGAACTGTGGGGGTACGTGTATATAACCACAATACAAAAAATAGGGATCTAGGTGCTTATGAGACATACAGACAACTGTGAGCACGGGGGTGCCAGAGATCCACATTCTGAGACCTTGAGGCCCACATACTCCATGGGATACATGCTTAAACATATGTGAACACTGCAACAGGGGAGTACACATTTCGACCCAGACACCCACATGAGAGCTGCTGGTGTGGACGTGTGGCCCCAGTCCCTTGGGCAATCATGTGGGCAGCACATTACAGAAATGGACGTTTAACCCTAACACACGCACATACACGAAGTCGGTTTAACCTCTAAGATAGATGCTTGAGTATACTGTGATGCCAACCACAGCAAGGTATCCTGGTACCCCAAAAGCACAAACACCATTCATTCACATGGGAAGTATGACCACATCCACTCCATCTCAGGACAACCTTCTTCTCCCCCAGCCCTTGTCTGATTCCAACGCAGGCATCCATGATTGCTCTCCCAAGGAGGAAAAAACGAGGAGCAAATGCATCAATTACCCTTCTAGAACACATTCAACAATGCATCTAAGGGGTCAGGATATTTTTTTCTTAGTCTCTGCATTTCTTAGGTATGGTTGCCTCACTCTCGTTCCAAAGAACCAAACTCAGGCACTACTTTCATATGCAAGCTCCTCTAATAAAGGCACAAAGACTAACTTTAAATCCACTAAAATTTTGCTTTGGAACTAAAGAATTGGCAGAAAGAGAACAAATTTGCTAACTGGTTTACTTGGCTCTTGGAAGTAACATAACCTTACACATGTTACCAGGAACTAAGATCCATGAACTCACACATAAGTCACAGGTACATGGAGGCCACATACACAAATGCTTACAAAGACTTTCACTACCACAAAAAAGAAAAACACGTAGAGAAAAGAGAGTGACAGAAATACAGGACATTCTGTTATGAAAGCTGCATGCAGTGGCATGTACAGAAAACACAGCACATACCCGTGTACACACACACAGCAAACCTGGTCAGCATACACTGCAATCCTGGGTCTCCATGTCCCATCCCTGCACGATGTATACACACATGCACACACATAACAGCCACCTACACGCACCCGTAACACAGACATTGTGCACACACCCACACATGTACACACCCCGTGTACACACACAATTGCACTCTCACACACAAACCGCAAGGGCTTGGACTCCCGCCTCTCCAACCTCTCTAATCTTGCCATCACCCACAGAATCTCCCCCTGCCCTCCAATCTGCCAGATCCCTAACCTTCCCTTTGGCCTTTCTTCCTTGTCATACCCAGCTGGCAGCTCTTGAGGGGAGCCAAGGAGGGAGGTTGCCAGAGCAGGATGAGGAACAGAGTTGGAGAGAGCAGAGAAATGGGGGGCAAAACTCTGTGCTGGGGACAGGAAGCTCTAATGACAGTCCCTATGGTGACAGGCCTCACCATGAGCCAGCCTCCATGCCTGAGTGGCCATCCCTCATCCAACTAAGCCTGATCCTATACAGCCTACATGAACCAATGCCCTCTCTCATCTTGCCCCTTACTTCTCTCAGATAGCTTTACTAACAGGCCTCTCTGCTCTCCCCACCCCTCCTCCCCAGCTCCCAGACCCGGTCTCCCTCCATCTCCATCCAGTTCCCCATCTTAAGCTCTCTTATCCTCTTTTCTCCTCATTCTCGCTCAAGTATCTCCTACATTCCCATTCTCCAGCTATTCCTTTTCTCCTAGCCAAACCTCCCTCATTCCTCTTCACCTCCTTTCTCCCCACTTTTCCACTTTCTCTCCACTCCACTCCAGACAGCCCAGGGGCTCACACCTGCCCAGCCCAAAGGTGTTTCACACATAGTAGGATTCCAAGAAGCCCACTCACACACTCTCACTTCCTTCCCCCACTTGCACACCACCCACATCCAGACACGCCCTGGACACCCGTGCTGGGATTGACACAGATACCCAGGCCAATGATGGAACACATGCAAAGACACACACCTGCCACCAGGGACAGAGAAAATCTTGCTCATGCTGCCAACACATCCCTACACACAGGAGACTGACTGGAGGTGAGCCCCAGCCAGGGACATGCAAGCTCAGGGTCAGAGGTGACGTGTACCAGTATGGCCAGTGGCCGGCCCAGCGGCCTCCTAGGCAGGAACCGGACAGAGGCACGATGAGACAGGACAGGCTTGCACACGGTGCATGAGGAACTGGGCCCCGGGTACACATGGCATCGACACACGGGGGACACGAGCATGGACACGAACACACACACGGACACACGGGCTGCCGTCTCCACCAAGGGTCTCCGAGACCATCCCACACCGGCCTCCCCCGCGTGCTCGCGACCCTGGCCCCCCGGAAGCCGGTCCCCGATCCCCCACCTCCGCTGCCCCCCTCCAGTTACCATAACTCCCCCCACTCGGAAGATGCAGCGAGAACATGCGGAGGGAGCAGCTGCCGCCGCCGCCGCCGCCGCCGCGGCTTCCCCACCCCCCTCCCCGCGCCCACGCACACGCGCGCCCCCGCCCCCACGCGCGCTCTTCGTCCGCCCGGCCCCGCCCTTACCTCGCACCGCCCTCTGGGGGGGGTCGGGGGTGTCCCCGGTGGGGGAGGGGCCCCGCCCCTGCGCGGGGGAGGGGCGGGGTGCGGCGGGAGAGGGGGCGGCGCGGCCCGGCTCGCGCCGCCCGGCGCGTTGGGGGCGGCGGCGGGGCCCGGGACGGCCGGGACGGCCGCGCGGTGACGGCCGCGGGAACGGCTCCCTCCGCCGCCGCTCCCGCCGCTGCCGCCGTTGCCCGGGCCCCGCCGCCGTTGCTAGGCGACCGCTGCTGCCGTGGCCGCCTCTGTCACGAGCCCCGTCGCCCGGAGACAGCGCGAGAGAGACGGGGGAGGGGGGCGAGGGGACCCCCAAAACCAACCGGGCCTCCCACCATCCCCTCCCTAGCAGGACCCCCCACCAAAACCGCGGAGGGAACGAGGGGCGGCGGCTCCACCCAGCAGAGGAGGAGCCCTGGATTCCAATGCCCCTCAAAGGTCCGGCGACCTCTCCTGGGCTCCAGCGTCCACAGCTTCAGCACACACCTTCGCGGAACCAGGCCCCCAAGCCCCTAAAGATCCCTATGTCCCTGCATATTCTCCATGCCCTTTACACATTCCATGTCCCCCTGAAAACCCCAAACGTTCACCAGCTATCAACTCTTTCACTAGACCCTCCCCCCAACTAGATATACTCCAGCACCCTCTTCCAACCCCTACTGAACCCCCAACCCAACAACCTCCATATACCATCCCCAACTCCAAACACACAGGGATGCCCCCACCCAAAACACAACGGAGACCCACACTGGAGACCCCAGACCCCGAGGACTCAGGGTAAGGAGAAAGATGGGGATTATGTGGGCAGAGGTATCAACCACCCTACATATGATAAACATGCTCCGTGAGCATGTGACCATTCTGGCCTGGACACACAGGTATGCACATGTGCACACACACAAATCTTTCCCAGACATGGACATCACACACACACACACACACACACACAGATGTGACAGACATCACACACATTCTCTGTACACACCACTACCACCACCACCACCACCACCACCACCTGGCTTTGCCTCACAGAAATGTGCTATCCACACACCCCCATGGTCAGAGGTTTCCATGACAATGACACACATCCCTGCCCATCCACCCACCCAGGGTCCCAGAGCTGGCCCCCAAGGGCAGTGAGACCTGGGCCTATCAGAAAAGGACTAAATATAGGGAGCTAAAGGATGGAGACAGGCCACTGGATCTCTTGGAGGAAGAGAAACTGGGAGCCTGGATACCTGAGGGAAGGGTCTGCTGGTGGAAGAAAGGGGTAACCAGGGGTTGGAGGGATGCAGGAACTGGATCCCTACTCTTGGAAGGGGAATGCAGTGGTAGGGGGCAGTGACAAGGGGGTTTCTGGGGGCTGAGGGCGTCTCTCTGCACCTTGGCTGCAGATCTCTGTTCTCTGCCTTCATCTCCCCTCACTGTTCCCATGGAAACCTTTTAAGCGAACTTCTCAGGAAGACAAAAATCTTTTTTTAAATGACTAAAGAGGGGGGTGGAGGGGGGGCAGAAAGAGGGAGGGAGGGGAAGAGACAGATGGAGAGAGGGAGAGAGTTGGAGAGACAGACTGAGCAGATAGCTCTACAGACCGACAGAAAGGAGATGATGGGGGGGGGTGGTCTGATGAAGTTCCACCAGGAGCAAAGGGGAGCGACAGAGGAATCAAGAGGGATGGGGAAAATAAGAGAAATCGGAGAGGAAAGAAAGAGAAAGGGGGTGACAGAATTGCAGAAAATAGAAGCAGCTGAAGAGAAAAGGGGGCAAGAAAAGAGGGAGGGCCCATAGGCCAGAAGGTCTAGAAGAGGAATCAGGAGCATGGGGGTGGGGCAGAGGTCTGGGGGGAGGGCAGGAACTAGGTCATTCTCTCCACGATCCCAGACCAAGGGCTGGGAGAGGGGCAGGGGCAGGAACGCTCGGACAGGAAGCTAAAGATCTAAGGAGACTATTTTTACAAGCACCAGGAAAACAGGCAAACTTCGCTGCTGGAGAGGAAAAAGGGAGCGAAACAGAGCAAAGACCACTGGGGCCTCTCACCCACAGCCCCAGTCCCGCTCCAGATCCCAGAGGAGGGCGCCTTCTCCTTCCAGGCTCCCACTCGCAGGATGAAAGACTGTGTCTCCTCCTCCTCCCACCCCCTGACAGCTCCCTCATTTCCCCGACTCCCCCCTCCCCTGCAGCCCCGGCCACCTTCGGCCCTCTCCCCGCCACTGTCCGGGGCACGAGAGCCTGCTCGGCCGCCGTACCATGCTCGCCGTGGGGCCGCCCCTCCACCGGCACGGAGACCGTGCGTCTCAGCAGTTTGTTGCGACTGGACTCGCTCCTCCGGTCCCGGATCAGAAGGGGGTGTATCTAGGGGATGCGGGGGTGTGTCAGACCTCACTGGCCCAGGCCGTCCCTCCTCTTTCCCTCCCCCACCAAGGAAGGATGAACCTCCCTCTCCACCGGGCCTGCCCACCTTCGGCCCCTACTCCTGCACACTCTTTAAGTGTCTTGGGATGAGTCGGTTTCTCTTTCCCCTCTCTCTTCAAGTCTCTCTCCCTCGTTTCCCTCCCGTCCCATCCTCCTTTTTCCTCCCTCCATTTCTTTTGAAACACCCTCCGGGAAATTCTCCCAAACCCGACTCAGCTCTTCCCGCAACCCCGCAGGAGTCTGCTACTCTGGTAATCCCCTTTCCCCTTGACCTTCAGTTCCTCCATTCTCCCTGCTTTCCTCCCAACCTCCCACCTCCCTCACCACCTTCCCTCCCTCCGTGCCTGTCACGGGGGTAGCAGAAGCTGCATTTATAATCAGGATCTACAGCTTGTCTCCCTCCCACGGCCCGGCTTTCGGCCAGACTGGGACTCAACCTCCCCACCCCCCTCAAAGGGCCTGGTCACCTCCCCCCACCCTTCATCTCCTTCCCTTGCCCCCCACTCAACCTTTTTCACGTGCCTCCTTCTCTTGAGCCATTCCCTCTCCCTGAGCCTCATTCCCAGCTCCAAGCCTCCAATCTTCTCCAGCCCTACAAGAACCACCCCACCTTGCTAGTCCCTAGCTCCAGGTCCACAACCCACCTACTTCCAGCCCCCTGTAGCCCTACACACTGCTCACCTACCCATCCCACCCCCGCAGCCTTCCCACTCCAGACTCTGGCCGCTCCGCTCAGGTTGCCCCTTAGCTTGCTGGCCACTGGTCCCCTGGACTTGGGCCCAGCTCTGTCATTCCTTCGTTATCCCACCCTCTCAATCCTCACAATAGTCCCCACTCTTATTGGTTCCAGTTCCCCTAATTGATCCTACACACCCCCTACAACCTGGTCAAGACCACTAGTGAATCACTCAAATGCCCCCCAATGCCTAAAACTTGGACTCCCGAACCACCTCTTCCTTTAAAGCCACCATGTCCTCCCCTAGACACCTGGACTTCATTCTGTGACCTGGAAGCTCTAGCCAGCCTTTGCACACTCTCCCTTGCCCCTCAGGTCCCTCCAAACCCTGGTTAACCCCAACCAATTCTAGCCCTGCCTCACCACATCCTCCCCAACAGCAGCAGGAGCACCTCTCACCACCACACTGGGCTCCAAGGCTACCTATCACTCTCTAAAGCTGGTCCCCCAAATCACCCCCAACTCCCTGAATCACACCTCTGGGCACCCACCTTTCATATCTGTACCCTGTTTCCTCTGATGGGTCCTCCACTGCTGACCCAGTGCCCAGTCAGAACCCATACTCCCTTGGCTCTAATGACCCAGCATGGCCCCCACCTCCCACACTCTGGCTAGTCCCTACCCCTCTCCCACTCCTACTTCTCTAGAAAATGTCCCCTGCTCCCAGTTCCCCCCATTCCCCAGGCATCTCCTCCCTTATATTCTTTCCTGATTGATGTCCCTGGTGAAAGCCCTCCTGGTCTCTCTAAATGCTGACCTTGGTTGGGCACCTTCCCAGTCTTCACCACCATCCACACCAAGATCCACTGACTTCTGTCATCTCTCCTAGTACCCTCCAGCCCCCTCCTGGTCCCGGTTTCCCTCAGTTCCCACTCCTCACGTGATGGGGGCAGGCCTGGGAGTGGTGAGTGATGGGTCTTGCTGAGGTGGGGGAAGAACAGGAGAGGGTTCCCGAGGACCACTTGGGAGGTGATCCCTCCAAAGCAATGCCCATTTCTTGCCACCCCTTCTCCAAGCCCTTCAGTTTCCCTTTCCCATCCTAACCTATCCCACAATATGGGCAGGGCCACAACAGGAGCCACCCCCAAGTCTTCAGAACCACATCTCCTCTCCAACACTGCACATAGCCCAGAAAGATCCCCTGGCCAAGGTGAGAGGATGCTTGCACTTTTGCACATCCCAATCCAAATCTCAATGGCCACCCTCCTCAGACTGCTTGCAAATGTTTCCCTCTTCTCTGCCTTCTCTGTGTCTTTCACCACTTCACTAATGAGGATTCTCCTCATCTTTCTCTCCACGTTCTCCCATACTACCCAGAGGTCTTTCCCCAACCTTCCCACTCTGCTCACCTCGTCCTCATCCAGCATGAGAAGCTGGTTCCCCGAGATGATGCAGAACCGTGGGTTCCAACCAGGACGATCATATGGGGAATGAACGTATTGGGTTCGGTGCATAGGGGGTCCCCGTACATCTGGGGGACAGAGACACACAGAAATGGTAAGGGAGGTTCTATGCACTTAGGAGACAGAGGCCCGAAATGGCAAGAAGAGAGTCCACAAAGTGGGAGAATAAGACCCCACCCGCCTTGGGGATCACAGATGGGGGTTAGGCACATGGTAACTTAATTAAAGGAACAGAAGATAAGCCTGTATATCTGGGAGGAAAGAGGGGAGGGGAAATCACTTCACATGGGGGCTCTGTAGACTGCAGGAAAGAAATACAGAGGGGTGGTTCAGGGAGGGGGATTATATCATGACAGAGAGGGTACACATTCAGAGGCAGAGAAAAGTGGCGGTGCTCTCCATCCATATCCAAAAAATGGAAAGATGGAGGGTGCAGCAGAACTGGCAGAAGAGAAGCACACAGAGATGGTGGTGGCAGGGGACTGGGAAGAGGGAAGGCATCCAAATAACTGCAGAAGTCAAGCACTTGGAGGGAAGAGAGTGAAAGGAAAAAGCTACACAGCTGTGGGAAAGAAGGATGGGGCCAGGGGTATAGGAACATTTGAGCATGAAATGCTGAGAGCTAAACATCTGGAAAAGAGAGGACGTGAGGGAGCTTACCTGTTCACAAAGTCAGAGACAGGAGAGGGCCTCTCCTCCTGCCTCTCCTCTATTCTGAGCTCCCTCCTCCTCTAGCCCAACCCTGTTCAACTCTGGGAAAAGTTCTGGTTCTTCTGGTGGTAGGGGGAGGATATGTCAACACCTGGCTATGGGAAGGGCTGGAGAGTGAGAAGGTAGGAAACATGCCTTTGTTTGAATAACAGAGACTGAATTGATCTCTTCTCCCACTCCATGCCCAGAGATCAAAGATTCGATACTGCCCCCTCTCTTCACCTAGTCTCCATGGATAGGATGAAAGCCAACTCCACAGGTGAGAAACCTCTCCAAGGTACAGTGAAGAGCTTGAGGAAGAAAGAGGGGAAGGAAGAATGGAAGATCCAGGCCTGGGACAGAGAGGGGGGCCTCCAAAAGCTCAAGCTGGGAATGGGGACAAACAGTAGACCAAGCGTTGCCCATGCTTGGAGATGCCCCCAGGGGCATCTTACCCAACTTAGCTGTTCTTCCCTCGCCCCTATCCCTGTAAACTGTCTCTCCTTTAAATCCCAATGTCACACACCATCAAAGGGACACAGGGAACCAGGCACTATGGAAGTAAGAAAGAAATCAAATTGGTGACATCAAAGTGATAGAAAATAGGTTTAAGGTATCACAGTGAAGAACAATTTAGAGGAAGCAAAATCAAATTCTGTCACCTTTACAAAATAATCACTGGTATAGTGCAGGAAAAGAACTGGTCGTTAAGCTTCATTCTAACTGAATACCCGGAGTAGGAAATTTTGAAAAATCTACCCCTTTCTGTCTACAAAAATATTCTTCAAATTTACCCAACCTGCAGATCAGAGTCAGAGATGAACCCCTAGAATACAGATAGTTAGAAACCCCAATACTTTGAGACTCACTATCGCAATGCCATCTCAGAGATTCTGTCCGATACCCTCTAGATATAGAGATCACCAGTCCCTAGGCTCTGAGACTGCACATGCTGCAGGCAACATGCCCACTGCACTCAGACTCTGAGGACTCCCAGAGGAGAAATCTGTTGATACATCTAATCATTCTGGGAAGGTTTGGTTCAGGCTGCAGCCCCAAGGAGGCAGGTTAGAGTTCAGGGACACCTTCCTCCTGGGAGCAGGGAAGGCTGCAGGGAACTTAGCTTAGAATCAACTCTGGAAACACACATTCCACACACACATATTGTCTAGACTTAAGTAAGGATGATTCTGGGAGGCAGATGCAAGAGACAGACTAACACAGCTGAGAAAAGGGAAAAATTTACTAGGATACGAAGTCCCACAGGGCTCAGATGGGGATGTCTTCTAGGTCCTGTTCCAACCATCAAAACCTGCATCTTTGCACCCAAATCTCCAACAGCCCAGGAAGTAGAGGAGACAAGAAAAGAGGAATGGGTGGTAAGAGCTGAGGTATTAGGGGAAAGTGGGTAGGCACAGACTGGAGTGACAAGCCGGGGAATGGGGTAGAGATAGAGGATGGGCTGGGGGACAAATCATAGGGATGGATCAAGAGAAAAGAAGGCAGAAATGAGAGTAAATCCCTAGAGACAAGGGAATATACCAGAAGAGCCCAAGTGGACATGGGGCAGAGGAAATGAGGTGCACCTAACAGGGGTACTAAGACAAGGGGGTCATGAAGGACAGGTGAAGAGGTGGCAGAGATATAAGGGAGCTACCAGATAGAAGAGAGGGAGAGAGAATGGACCAGAGAAAGGACTGATATAAGGGAAGGACAGAAGGGGGACTCATATAAGGAACGGACACCATATGGGGGGAAAGATATAGGTGATGGACACCAGAGGAGGGAGGGGGAATGGTAATAGGGATTGGAGGTGGGGGAGGGGGGTAAAAAGTGGTGAAGTGAAGAGGCGGATAGGACCCCTGGGGTTACATTTCACTGGTCAAAGGCCTTAAGGAGGGTCAGAGTCTGGGGCAGGTCCTAACCTGCCCTCTACTTCCATCACTCAATCTTACTTCTATTGCCCCCTCCCCCCCTTAATAAACACACACATAATTTGGCCCTCCCCCTGCCCTGGTCTCTCCTCCCCCAGACCATTCCCTCTCTCCTCTCTTCCCTCCATCTGGACCCTCCATTCCCCCCACCCCCCACTGCCTCCCTCTCTCTCCATCTGGCCCCTTCTTCTCTCCCTCCATCCTCCTCTCTTTTTCAACCCCCTACCATTCTCTGAGCCCCTTCACCGTATTCTACCCCCCATCTTCTTTGCTTCTCTTTTCACCCCTATGTTTTCATTTCCCCCTCCTAGCCCCTCTTCTAAGACTTCCTTCTATTTCCTTAATATTTTCCTCATCTCTCAGCTCCCACCTCCAAATTATTTCTGCAGCTCTTCCCCAACCCTATCCCTCTATCTTCCCACCCTTTCTGGCAATCTCTTTCCCCTTCATCATGTTCCCCTCAGCCCCCTTCATAGCCTGTTTCCTGTCCCCTCCGGCCCCTATCTACCCCTATCTGGCCTCCAATCCCTCCTTCCCCTTTGCTCCCATCCCTGCCTTCCCGGTCCTCCTCTCTCTCCCTCCATTTCAGCTGCTCCCCTCCCTGGCCCCGACTCTGCTCCCCCCCCCCCGCCCCTGCCCCTCCCCCTCTTGCCCCCCCCCAACTGGCCCTCCCCTCCCCACCGTACCTCTGAAGGGGGCATAGGACATCGCGGGGATGCTCCCCCGATGGATGGAGGCGCGAGACCTGCTCATCAGGCCTGGGGGGGGAGGGGGCGGGGGGGACGGGGGAGAAAGAGAAGAGAGAAAGAGGGGGAGAGAGAGGGGGAGAAGGAGGAGGAGGTGGAGGAGGAGGAGGAGGAGAGAGGAGGAGAGAGGAGCAGAGAGGAGCGGAGAGGAGGAGAGAGGAGGAGGAGGAGGAGAATAGGAGCCAACGGCAGCAGCGGCAGCCGGGAGAGAGAGAGAGAGGGAGAGAGGGAGAGAGGGGGGCGGGGGAGCGAGCGAGAGAGGAGAGAGCAGGAGGAGGAGGAGAGAGAGACTCTGCAGCCCCCACCCCTACTCAGGGAGAACCAGGGAGAGAGACCCCTGACTCAAAAACACACCAGACTGAGAAAGAGTGCTGTTCTAAAGATGTAGACCTCAGATCCTGAGACTGAGAGACCCCAGACCCACAGAGAAAGATACCTAGCTGCCCACCCCGGGGACAGGGGTTAATCTGATGCACAAACCCAAAATCTAGAGGAAAAGAGACCCCAATCTCAGAAAAAAAAAGACCCCAGATCCCCCATTGAGAGAAGGGTCAGAGGTCAAAATGTGGGTGTCCAGTTTCAAAAAAGGTTCTCCACAGCCACAGAAATCTTAGACTCCAGAATCAGATGGTGATTTCAGGAACCAAGATCAGAGACCTAGAGTTAAAGAAAAAGATGAGATCCAGATTCAGAAAAAACCCAGACCTAGAATTAGCTCTTAGAGGATTCCTATCCAGAGAGAGATACCAGACCCCAGACTTATATCTCAGAGAAAAGAAATTGCAGACTCAGAGACTGGTAACTCAAGAGATAAACTCCAGACCTGGGGGTTGAGATTGGGGAGAAGGGAGAGGGACAGGGAGAGACACTCATGCAGCTCAGAGATGTAGAATGCAGAGACCCCAAACTCATAAAGAAGAGTTTGAAAGACCTCACAGAGTGATGAGGTCCTGGAAACACAGAAACTCCCAAAACAAAATGGAAACTCCGGTCCCGAGAAATATCCCACTGCAAATACTGAAAGGCCCCGCAGAGATCTAGCTCAGAAACGAACTCCAAACCCAAAGACAGATCTCAGGGAGACCCCATCCCCAGAGACACAGGTATGAGAGAACTCTGATAAACGCCCAGTCACGCAGACTCTGGAGACCCCCAAACCTTGAAAGAAGGGGGAACACTGGGTAGGGGGAGTGGCAAGAGCCTTTTCTCTGCTGCCTCCTCCCACCTCTCTCTCCTCTCATTGGCCCCTCCATTTTTGGGTCACTGGATGTGCTTGGGCCCCAGGGAAGTTATGTAGGACAGGTCCTGGCTCCTGGGGGATGGGTTAAGGGAAGGAGACCCAAGACTCAGAGGTATACCAGTCCTGGAGAGTTAAATAGGAGGGGGAGGGGTAAGGGACAAAAGCACCATCACTATATCCCCGACCTAAAGCTCGCTCCCCTCCCCCCCCCGCATTCACCACCAGTCTGTCCTGACCTTTGGGGTTTCAATTAAGAAGCCTGAATTGTCCTCAGCCCCATTTTCATCACCCTCTATCCCATTTACAGGGTCTCACTCTGTCCTTTTAAAATGCATCTTTTCCCACCTAGCCATCGTCTTGCCATGCCCATCCCTGCCTAATCACTATCCCCTGCTCAGGGACAGCGGGCTTCTCAGATTTTCGTTGTTCATTACCCAACCTAGGCATATGTCAGTCCTAACCAAAGAGGCAGGGGGCGCTCTCTTTACCCCCTGAGGTTCAATCTTCTCAGACCCTCCCACTCCTTAAGGCCTCGGGAACAGTGTAGGGGCTGTAACTGGGCACATTCTGGGGTTTAAGGATGATTCCCCACTCCACAACCTGACGCATCGAGTCGGCGGGGTCTCCATTCCCCCTTTCTAGCGCCAGCTCTCTCGTCACGTGGCCTGCGGGGCTGGCCTGCGATTGGCCTCTTCGCGCAGCTCATTGAGGTACAGCCGCCTGAGGGAGACCGCCCCCCTCACGTGACAGCGGAACGCCGCTGCGGCTCTCCTCAGCCCGCAATCGGCCGTTTCCGGTTTACACGGAAACGAGCGTGCCATTTCCGTGCACGTCTGCAGATCCGGCTGTCGATTGGCCAAATTCCCTTTCGCTCCTCCCCCGACAGGAGGCGGGGCAAACTGGGCCACGTGAGGGCCAGGATTGGGTGGCTCTGGAGGTTCGGGTGCGGCTTCTATTGTCACGTGGTGTGTGCTGTTTTCTTATCACGTGGGTGCTGCCCAGGTAAGAAGAGGCCGCCCTTCCTGGGTTTGGGGTCCCTTTTCGGCATTACGTGCGGTTTTTGATATTCAACCCTCCTCTACCAGCATAGGCTGCATGAGGGGGGAGCGGGTTCCCGCAATCCTGCTCGGCGGAGGGGTGAGTGACCGGCCCCGCCCCTTCCGGTCCTCGAAGCCTCAACCACCACCCGCACCCAAAATCCTAGGGATTGGCTCCTGAGGAGGGAGTGAAAACCGAGTCTGCCTTCATTTCCCAAGTTTCTCTCCCAGCTTCAGGGACCTTTTCCTTCGGGGTGCAGGAGTGGGAGGGCAGAGCCTGTCTATACAAGTGAAGGGTTCCCGAGATGCAATTTCCTCGGCTATTTGTGGGGTGACACCCTATTCATTTCGTGCTCTCAGGCCGCTCTGCTCCTGTCGCTTCTTTGGATGCCGGCGCTGTTGCCTGTGGCCTCCCGCCTTCTCTTGCTACCCCGAGCTCTGCTGTCCATGGCTTCAGGAAGCCCCCCGTCCCAGCAGCCCTCGCCCGCCTCGAGCTCCGGCTATGTTCCCGGCTCGGTCTCTGCAGCCTTTGTCACCTGCCCCAACGAGAAGGTCGCCAAGGAGATCGCCAGGTGGGGACCTCAGTGTGGAGCGAGGAAGGAGGATCATGACGGGAGAGAGTTGGGGGTGGGAGAGAAGAGTGCACTCCCGCAGCTTCCTGCCTGACCTTGGGCTTTGGAACCTTGTCTCTGGGCTGCCAGTGCAAAATCCGGGTCATGGGGCGTTCTGAATGGGGCTTTCTCTTCACCTTCAGGGCTGTGGTGGAGAAGCGCCTGGCAGCCTGCGTTAACCTCATCCCTCAGATTACATCCATGTGAGTCATAGGAGTTGGGGGGTTAGCCTAACTCTAGGGGCTGATAGGCAGTGCTTTTCCTTGAGGGCAATCTTTGCTCCCTCAACACTTTCTCCCTGACCTTTTCAGCTATGAGTGGAAAGGAAAGATTGAGGAGGACAATGAGGTGCTGATGGTGAGAAACATTTCCCCATCCAATGAAACCTCAATTCCCTGACCCCGTTCCCTCATCCGAGATCCTGAAATCAACCCCACTCCTTGATTCAGTCATGTTTGTCTTTGCCTCTTAGATGATTAAAACCCGAAGTTCCATGGTTCCAGCTTTGACAGATTTTGTTCGGTGAGAACTTTGACGTGGGTAGCGGTGAGGGTGGCACTTGCTGGGCAGTCTGAGGGGGTGGTGGGCTCCTTTAAGGTAGATCTTTGAGTGATCCCCCATGTTTTCACAGTTCTGTGCACCCTTACGAAGTGGCTGAGGTGATTGCATTGCCTGTGGAGCAGGGGAATGCCCCATACCTGCATTGGGTGCACCAGGTTACGGAGTCAGTTTCCGACTCCAGCACAGTCCTACCGTGATGAGCCCTGTTTCTGCCATGTTCCCCTTGTATACTTCCATGCCCTTTGACTTCCAGGTGATGACTGGGCCCCTAATAAATCCTATCTTTGGTTTTCTCTGCCTTTTGCCTTTTTCCTTGTCATGTATGTGAATTTGGTTGGGAAGACTGGAATTGCTGCTAGTCCCTGTGTTCTCATCTTCCAGAATGACCCAGGGCTGCTAGATTTGTTTATTTACCTTTATTTCAATCATACAGAGTCTGGGATCCTTTATCATTCCCCCCCTCCTCAGTCTCCATCCCCAGGGGTTAAATAATTTTAAAAAATATTTAAAAAGCTGTAACAAAATAACATCAAAGGAAATGGGAAGAGGGATGGGGGAAGGGTCAGGAATCAGGAAGGAGTAGAGAAGAGAGCCTCTTCCCCAACCCCCCACCTGGATTCCAGCCTGGGCAGTAGGGAGAACTACCCCCTACCTCCCCAGGTACATCCCAGCTGTAGGTGAGGTCAGAGGTCAGGGTATGAAAGTGCCGGTGTGTGTGAATGGGGAGGTAGGCAGAGGCAGGCTGTTCAGAAGATGCCCCCACCTCCCCACTCAACCAGGTACTGCACAGAACCATCAGGCCGTACTCTCCGAGCAAGGACCCGGACAGGGTCCCCTCGGGACAGGTAGCCAACCCCACCTCGGACTCCTCCCCCAGTCCCAGGAGACAAACTACGGCACAGGGGAGAAGGGGGTGCTGAGCGTCTAGGAAGACCTGGGGAGGGGGCTGGGACTGAGGAAGATGAGGCAGTCATCGAGTGGGGGGCACTTTTAGGGATGTCTGTGGGGAAACCAATGTGAAGTTCCAGGGGTGACCTAGGGAGAGAAGGCAATTGTGAGTCCAGATGCAGATAAGGACTGACTAAAAATGGAGCTCACATGTGGATCAGAGGCACAAAGAAATCAGGTTACAGACTGAGGAACTTAAGAGCACAGACATGAAGAGGGGTGGCACAGGTAAAGGGGAAGAATCTCACCTGTCTGGGGGTTCACCATCCCCAGAGGTCCCTGCGGTGCTGGCAGAGGGGTGGAAGGAAGCGAACATCCGGATGGGACTGCTGGGGTTGGGGAGGGGGAAAGTCAGGACCTGAAGCAGGGGAATAGGACCCTCTCCCACTGAGAAGAGCAGAGCTCAAACAGCCCCAAGGAATCCCCATCCCCAGAATACTAGGGATCAGACATTGGTTCTGGAAGTCTCTCTAGGATAAGAAGTGGGTAGCCAAGGGGGAGATGGAAAATAATCCTGGGTAAGAAAGTCCAGAGGATGTAGACAACTGGAGGAGAGATTCTAGGGGTACATAACTGGTTGGAAGGTGAAGGAGCACTGACCTGGGCAGGCAGCGGGCGTCTGTGGGCCGGAAGTTGTAGCCGCTGCTGCCCTGGTAACTCTGGTTAGGGCTGGGGGGTGGTGGAGACACTGAGGCCTAGGAGGAGGAGCAAAGGACTGAGAGATAATCCTTGATTCCTTCCCACACCACCATTTAGCTCCATGGGGTTCCCCCTGCCCCTGTACCTGCAGTGCCCTCTGCAGACGAGCCCGCTCCCTTTGCTCCTGGGGCTCGGGCTGATTGCGCACTGCTGAGGGTGGCCCCAGCTCCTCCATTTTCCCCTTCTGCCTCCTCCTCAGGGGCTCTGGCTCCGGCCTCCGGCGCTTCCCCAGGGGACGTGAGACCCCTCCCCCAGGGCCCTGCCCTGAAGGGAAGCTGTAAGAGGCCTCCTTATCCCCCCAGCCCCCTCCCGGACACCCCAAAGACCTCCCCATCTCCATACATATGCCTCCCCCATTAATACCCTGAGAATTTCCCCATCCTCCCTGGACCAGTGACCTGGTGGGGGCTCCATCTCCAGTAAGGGGCTCCACAGGGGGAGGGATCCGAGCATGGAGACCAAATAAGCATTTCCTCTTCTTAATCTCCCTCCCTGAAATGAAACTGGGGTGAGGAGAGAAATGATACAGGGTCAGTGCAGCAATAAAGGGCCCCTCTGATGCCATTACTCAATCCTTTTCAGAGATGAACTTCCAGGTGGGCTGCAGCCCCTTCCCTCCCAGGCTTCCATATCCACATCTCTTTCTGAGCCTCCTTCCAACTCACCGGTCCTTGTGGCTGTTGAGAGCAGAGAGGAGTTTGGAAGAACGTTCTCCCTTGGGAGTGTCTGAGAGCTGGGGAAGGGGAAAGAAAAGGAGATCAGGGGAGAGGTGGTCCCTCTCCCTTCCCCCATTCTTTATACTCCTCTGTTCCACCCTCACCCCCAAAGCTTCACCACCCCTTACCTCCCCGAGGAGCAAACTGTCCCAATTCTCAGAGGTGAAGGGGAGGATCTCACGGTCAAAATCAAAGTATTTTTTCTTACAGCAAACGCTGAGGTGATAGAGGACAAGATGGGCCACGTCCACCCTGGAGAAATATTGAGTTATCAAGGTGGTGGCAGCATTGCAAAAACCTACAGTCCCGAGGTGGGAGGTTGGGGCACATAGTGTGAAATCCTGGGGGTGCTGAGAGAGGACCTACGCTGAGGTCGTGCTAGCTCACCAGCGAAGCTGTAGCCTCCTGACCTTCTCAGGGCCCCCCCGACACACACAGCATTCGAACTCATAGAACCTGGAAGTGGGCAGGAGGGAGGGAGAGAACACACCTTACACAAGAAAACGATACCAGGCTACGGAGGACTCACTAACAAGGAGGGGGTGCACAGGGGAGGCAAGCTTCAGAGGCTGGGGAGAGAACGGAGCTGAGGCATCGTGGGGGACTGAGCGAGCGGAGCAGAGCCGGAGGGCTCCGGTCTCACCTGTCCCCGTAGAGGAGGGGCTTGCTCAGACACTGGGTGCAGGCCTCATGGAACCACTGCAGGCAGCTCCGGCACTGCAGCATCTTCAGGTTCCACCTGAGGGGCAGCACAGGACTCGTGACCTCCAGACACTGCCCCCGCCTGAACGGCCCCACACCCTACTCACCACCTACTTCTGCCCTCTTCAGCACTCCCCTCGTCCTGTCCTTTCTCCTCCATTCCCTGGGATTCCTCCCACCCCACTCCATCACCCATTCCCAAACCCCCCCACAACACCCCCCCCCCCCCGTCGTTACTCACTCCCCGGGGCCACCACAGTAACAGTAGCTCTGCTGCCGGTTGCTCAGATGTCCAGCGTCCCAGTCTAGCCCCTTTAGTCCATATGGCAGTGACAGCTTCATGCCCAGCATGGCCCGGGCATAGGGGCCCTTCTTCAGTGCACCCCCCCTCTGCATAGAGGGAACAGGCAGGCTGCCTCAGAGGGGTGGGGGGGCGGAAAGGCTCGGGAGAGACTGTGGATGGGAGGCTCCCACAGGAAAGTGACTTACCTTGGTGGCAATGGCGAAGACGCACTGGCGGCAGACCC
The DNA here is from genome assembly GCF_964656455.1 of Halichoerus grypus. Taxonomy (NCBI): domain Eukaryota; kingdom Metazoa; phylum Chordata; class Mammalia; order Carnivora; family Phocidae; genus Halichoerus; species Halichoerus grypus. The sequence goes on from NC_135720.1 coordinate 114,763,908, forward strand.
AGGACGTGCCCTCTCCTTCTCCAGGGGCTGGGGCCCTTGGAACGTGGCAGTCCTGGTGATAAGCTGAATAATGATAATATTGATGGTAGGGCACTTACTGCACTGCATACCTGTGTGTGCTAGCGACTGGGATAGGAGGAGTCTCGGCCACCTCATTTCATCCTTTACCATGATCCGGCTGTAGTGGGTGAATTACCCTTATTTTACAGGTAAGGGGACAGGCTCCTAGGGGTTTGGGGATTTGCCCAAGGTCTTACGGTTAGAAAAGGGTGTATCTGAACCACCCTCTGTCTACAAAGCTCACACCTCCCCATTTCATGGCTGTTTCTCCCTGTGCTGGAAGGGAGTGAGATTACAGAGTTGAGACTGGCCGGAGCAGTGGCTTGGGGACTTAGTCAGGACAGGTGGCATAAGGACCAGTGGTGTAGGGAAGACTTGAGAGGCAGCCTAAAAGGCTCAGGACAAGCTGGACCATTCAGGTGTCCTGCCCTCTCACCGTGGCGACACTTCTCACAGCTGACCAGCCGGTTCCCAGGGACCACAGTCTCAGATCGACAGACACAGCAGAGAAGTTCCTCCCCGGGGAGGGCAGCTGTGAGGGAACACAGTGTTACGGGGCCTGTGCTTAAGCCCCCTTCCCATCCCTCATGCCAGATTTCTGCTTTCCATGGCATGCACACACTTGGGCCTGTAGGGTCTCACCGGGGCTGATGTCTTTCCACAGAACCAGAAACTGGGAATCATCCTCAAACTGGACCAGACACACCTCCCGAGCACTGTCCACCTGGAATGGATGAGCACAGGGGATGAAACAGGAATCAGAACTACGTAAGGAGTATGGGGAAAAGGCAATAGATCAGAGGTCAAATGTCTTACCTTCTTGATGGTCCCCAAGTATAGCAGCCCATCCGTCCACCTGGCCAGCACATCTTGACCCTCCCAAAGTCGAGGCCTGGGGCCTGAGGTGGGAGCAGGGGAGGCTGGGTCCCAAAGTGGGGGGGCACCAGAGCGGCTCAGCCGGGGGGGCTGTGCCATTGCATCCTGGGGGGGGCCTAGCCAGAAGTGGGATGGGAGGAGGTTATGAATGTTGAGAAACTCCCCATTTTTCTTTGCCTCAAAGATTCAAGCAGCTGTGCTCCCAGTCTCCAAATCCGAGACACCTGGATAGGAAACCACACAGCACCCCTCCCAAGCTTCTTGACTCCAGCTTTTCCAACTCTAGTGACTGGCTCTCCTCTCCCTAACACCCCCCACGCCCCCCAACCTAGTTCTCTAGTTTCCCAGCTTCCAGAGCTCCCCTGGGATACTATATCCTGGCCTTGAGATTTTAGGAGAAATGATGGTTGCAGAAGCAAAGGTTACCATTCAGTTTCTGCTGTCACCTTCTCTTGTTTAGAGGTATCATAATTGGGGTGATCTGTGTTTTGGGAGCTTTTCTGGAAATGTTTTCCAGAACAGAAACGGCTGCCTCCCCGGGCCCGCGTGTCTCATTCAGAACAATCATCCTGACGCCAGGTTATGTTGGGTCACCCTCAAATACGGGGCTCCCTGCCCCCGGGTTAGATAACTTCCCTGAGTGCCCGGGGAGGGGGGCGTGTCCCAGTCCCGGTCTCTACTCCCCATGACGGCGAGTCCGAGAGGGGACTTGAGTCGGCCCAGCCCGAACCGATGCCTGGGCGGCGAGGCTCTCCCGCCCGCGCCCTGCGCGCCGACCCCCGGCTCCCTGCCCCCCCACGGGCGCCTCCCGCCGCCTCCTTACCAGTGACAGCTGGGGCCGCCGGGAGCCGGGCAGAGGCAGACGTGGGAGACCGAGGCGAACCCCCCGCGCGGGGAGGGCACGTCTGGGCGTCGGAGGGCGGGCAGGCAAGGGCCGGGGGGTCCCCAGGCCCAGCCCCTCCGTCCCGGCAGCTCTGGGGCGTATGACGCAGCAGCCAAAGCAGCGGCAGCGGCAGGAGGAGGCGGCGAGGGGAAGGAGGGGAGGGGAGGGGAGGGACAAACCGGCTCGGGGGGAGGGTGGTGGGAGGGGAGGACTGGGGGGAAGGAGGAGCCGGTGGGGGGGGCGGGCACCACCTCACCCCACCTCCCTCACCTCCAAAGGGCCTGGAGGGCGCCGAGCTAGTGGTGGCCTCTCCGAGGCTGGGGCGGGTGGAAAGTCAAGACCCGGAGGGAGAGGGAATCCCCGCAGCCCCTTCCTCGGAGGGAGACCCGCCCTCGGGGCAGGAGGGAATCCCCCCCTTCCCGGCAGCCGGCCTCCAGCCAGGCCCCCGCCCCACGCCACATCCGTTAACTGCCCCCCCAACCTCCATGGTCACTCTAAGTCCCGCCCCCCGGCCCCAGTTCACGACCCCGCCCTCCATTCACCCTTCCTATCGCCCCCGCCACGCCCTCCTCCCGCCTTTGCCCCCGGCCCCGCCCTCCCCGTGGCAAGTCCCCCCCCCCCACCGCCGCCGCGCTTCTGCGCACGCGTGACCCCTCCCGCGCGCGGCACCTGGGAGGATTGAGCCCCTCCTTTATGGGGCGGTGGCCGTTAGCGGTTGGCGCGAGCGAGTCAGCGGGCGTGCGTCCCGCCCAGCGCTTCCAGGGCGGGTGCACGGACCCGGCGAGCTGGTAGCGAGGCGGTAACGCCGCGGAGAGCCAGCCAATGGGCAGCGGGCGGGCCGGCCCTGGCGGTTCGAACGGGAAGCCAGGGAAAGGGCGGGAGGAAGAGCCAGCAGTTTGTGGGAGGGCGCGCTGGCCCCGCCCCTGGGCTCGGGTTCCCACCCTCCCACACGCGCCGGAGGAGCGTTCCCGAATGGGGCTGGGTGGCCTGCGGCAAACTAGTGACGGTGGTTGGCTGGTGGGCACATCGCCTAGAGGCGGACAACGGGGAGGGGGTGGTATGGGAGGCTTAGGCCACCTAGACTCGAGGTGATGGCCTGATAGGGAGAAAAGCTGACGCCCTTGCTCTGCAAAACACAAATACTTTGCAGATCCACAGTTCCCATTTTTACAGATATGGCCCATCGCTAATAAAACCTTTATTTAAAGGAAAAAAAAACCAAAAAACTGTTCTTTATTTGATAGACCCAGGTCACACAGCGCCCCTCCCCCCCAATAAAGCATCCCCAATCCGCCCCCCACCCCCACCCCAAACACACAGAGGATCTGGATCTGTCTTCATTTCCTGTTGGCCTGGGCCGTACCAATAACACACTGGTTCACCTGCGGGCAGAGGTTTTAGACAGGATAAAAACGTTTTCTAAGTAACCAAAATAACAGTTTTCTCTGTTTCTCTGGATTGCCTCCCACCCCCAATATTGGGGCTACCCTCAGAAAATACTGAAGGGCTCTGAAGGCGGGTTCAGGCTGGTCTCAGTTAAGGTGAGGTCTATGCCCACTAACCACACCAAGTCTGGAGGAGGTGAAGAGGCCTGACTGAGAAGGGATGGAAGCCACACACAGGAGCAGAGAGAGATGGAACGTCCATTTTCAGCAATACTGTGGCCCAGAGACCCCAAGCCTCTCACCATTTACTGGTTAATAAGTTAGATAAAACATGAACAACACTCATTTAAGAACCAAGGCTCCTTGGAAAATAAATGATCCTAAGTTTAGGCAAGATATGTACACGATGAATCTACAATAAAGACTACTGGTTCCTGTCTAAAGGACACAGAAGCCAACTTAAAGGAGCGCCCACTGGCCAAAGATGGGGCAATTTGAGCATCAGAAAAAATGACTACAAAGGATATATATCAAATCCATAAGCATCTGTAAAATGACACCCACCCAGATAAAAACCCACTTGGTCACCTTTGGAAGTTGCCAAGATACCAACTTCTAATACTGAAAATTAATAAAGAATCTAGCATTTACTCTGCCTTTCCTATATAGACTGGATTTCAGAGTAACCAAATACATGGCAAAGGGAAGTTCTTTATAGAAGAGACAGGACTAACAAATGTAAAGTGACTGAGAAAATTAAACTCTCTAATGAAATAATAGATCTAGGTACGATCATTGTTCGATAAAATCACTAAGTGAAATCACTAGGTCAATAGGGAGTTTTCAAATGGTAACAAGCTGGTAACACCCAAATCCCATGATTGATTTTTATTTCATTAAAAGTAAAACAATTGGATATTAGGTGCTCCTGATGCAACAGAAAGTATACTGTACCATCTGAGTTTTCTTGTCAAGAAATATAAGCCTGATTCAAATCTAACAAGCCCCTAAAACTTTAGTGGAAGGAGCATAAATCTCCTAGAGAATTCATGGCATGGCCTTCCCTTAATGTTTAAGTGGGTTTTGGAGCCTGACTTCACACTACTTGGAATGGTCTGAAAACCATCTAAGTCTCTCACTTTTTTTTTTTTTTTGGAGAGAGAGAGCGTGTGCACGCATGGGGCAGGGGGGCAGAGGTGGAGGGAGAGAAAGAATCTGAAGTGGGTTCCACGCGACGTGGGGCTTGACCTCACGACCCTGAGATCATGCCCTGAACCAGTATCAAGAGTCGAACGCTTAACCGACTGAGCCACCCAGGTGCCCACATCTAAGTCTCCTTTGATCCAGCAATCCCAATGCCAGGAATCTCTCCCTACATAGTTAGATATGACTAAACAAATATAAAATGACATATATGTACAAGGTTAGCCAACATGGTCTTGTTTGTAATAGAAACAAGGGTGGAAACAATCCAAGTGTCCAGTAGAGGGAACTGGTGAATAAACTTTGGTGCAGCCACATAGCAGAGTCCCAGGCAGACATAAAAATAATGGGATGATCTCTGCGTGCTGGGGGGGTGGGGGGGAGGAGTAATCTTAGGGATATCTTGTTAAGCAGAACAAAGTACAGAACAACATATATATATATATATATATATATATACACACACACACACATATACATACATATATATATGAAAAGAGAGATGTCTATATAAGAAGGAAGGGAATAAGCACAAGCATATTGCTTATATTTGCAAGAAGAAACACTGAAAGGATAAGTAAAATGCTAAATGTTAAAAATGACTACCTCTACCAGGGCAGGTGGGGAGAATGGGGTGCACAGGGGCGGTGGTAAAACTTCATTTGTTATGTATAGCTTTTATATAGTTTTGACCCCTTAACTACCTATTTTTAAAAATTAAAAAACCCTGGGGCACCAGAGTGGCTCAGTCGTTCAGCGTCTGCCTCCAGCTCAGGTCATGATCCCAGGGTCCTGGGATCGAGCCCCGCATCGGGCTCCCTGCTCAGTGGGAAGCCTGCTTCTCCCTCTCCCACTCCCCCTGCTTGTGTTCCCTCTCTTGCTGTGTCTCTCTCTGTCAAATAAATAAATAAAATCTTAAAAAAAAAAAAAAAATTTTAAAAACCCCAAGACCCAATAGCTAAAAATGGATCCAGAGAGATAGTACCCCAGATGCCCGGCAAATGCAAATCCTTTCCAGATGAATGTGCCCTTGACCTAAAGGACTGAAGGGGACCCTAAAGGGTCAGAATGGAGAAGCCTACAATCACCCAGGGGTCCTGACAGGGCCTGGGCTTGGTGGTAACTGCACCTTGGAGGCAAAGCGTAGGGAGTTGAGGGACTCAGAGACGTTTTCTTCTAGGGGGGAAATGTTCACGAACATGAGCCTGTGGAGAGAGGAGAGGGGACCAAACCCCAGCATCAGTGGCTGGGTGGAGCCTGCACCAGGTTCCCACTGTTGCCCCTTTCCCGCCCCTGACCCCAGCCTCACAGTCTCCACCCAACCCCTCCTGTCTGTCTGTCACTTTCACTCACATCTTAGCGCTGCCACCCAGAGAATTCTGCAGCAGGTAGGTGAGTTTGCTGTTCCGGTAAGGAACGTGGGACTCCTGGAGGGTTGAGGGAGACGGGTGATTAGGATAGGACAGGGTTCAGCGTGAGCAGCCTCAACCCACCCCAGGTCCCACCGGCCCCCATCCCCATTCCCACCTTGTTGCTCAGGGCCATGATGACCAGCCCCAGGGTGGACAGGCTGCTGTTAATGGCTTGTGTTTCCCGAAGGCGTTCCCGTTCCCCAGGGCCAAGGGCTAAGCCAGGGTCCAGCCGCTCACTCCCAGCCAGGTCCACAAGGCTAAGGGGGGCCCCACACTGCAGGCCCCGCCCGGCGTGCTCCCCAGAGATCTGGAGCTGGAAAACGCTGTGACTGCGTGATGAGCGCTCGTTCTGCGACGTGCGGGCCACCGCCCTGTTCTGGCGGGCCACGTGGAGCAGGGCCTCCACCTGGGGACAGGAGGAGCAAGGGGCAAGAGCGGGCAGGGGCTCAGCACGCAGCCACGTCGGTAGCAATGACCCAGAGTCAGTGCCTCTCTTGAAGATTTCTTTCTAGCCAGTGAAGAGACAGAATGACTAAGTAAAATGCACAGCTACGGCCCCAGAGTCCTGAGGGGGAAACTAGAACAGAACCAGGAGGAGCGCGTGAAGGTAGGGTGAGGGCTGCAATTTGAGACAGGATGGCCAGGGACAGCTTCAGTGCCCTCAACTCTGAAGGCAGCGAGGGAGCAAGCCATTCGAAGAGAGGAACATTCAGGCAAAGGCCCTGAATCGAGAATGTGACGAGCTGGCTGGGGAACAGCCAGGAGGCCAGCGTGGCTGGAGCGAGCTGAGCAAGGGGAGTAGTAGGAAATGGGACCTGAGATACAGCGCGCAGGGGCCAGGAAGCCCTCGGCACGTGCGTCACTCCACCCCCTCGTTCCCTAAGGCAGACAGATCTACCTTACAGCCCCCCCAACCCCCCCCACCCCCGGCCAAAACTGACGTGGCGACCCACCGACGCAACCCACCCTTCCCCCATCCTTCCGCTCTCTCCTGGTCCCTCCTCTGTCCACCTACATCCTGTGCCACCCTGCCCGCTCCTCCCCATTCTCCAGTCCCAGTGCCCCTCGGTGCTTACCTCTTTCTCACAGGACACAGGAACATAGCGGGCATTGGTGACAGTGAGTTCCTCACTCCCCGGCCCTGCCCGGCGAATCTCACACTCACCGCCCTGGCCCTTCCGGGTCCCCGTGGCCAGCAGGTCTCGGACAGTCTCATTATAGATCTCTACGTAGCTTGCCACAAAGCTGTAGGTCCAGCCCTGGCCGCCCAGCTCCTGGGCCACAGAGAAGAGGTGCCGCAGGGCCCGAGGGATCAGGCCCTCCACCTGGGGGTCTCCCCCAGGCCCACCCTCCATGGTGAAGGTCTTGCCACTGCCTGTCTGGCCGTAGGCAAAGATGCACACTGGGTAGCCATCCAGGGCTGACTGGACAAGCATGGCAATCTCCTCAAACACTTGGTCCTGTCCACTCCCTGGTGGGAATACCCGGTCGAAGGAGAAGTCGTGGCGGGTGGTGGGGGCCGGCGCCCCACTCAGGGTCCCACGACGATCGTCAGACCGGGAGACACTGAGGCGGGTTGGAGGATCGGAGGGCCCGCCGGGGCCAGAGGGAAACAGGAGGAAGCCTGGGGACGGGGTGGGCTCCCCTGGAAGGACAGGGCGGACCCGGCAGAACACACGGATATTGCCTTTGAGTTCCTGTAGCTGGTTGTGGAGTCGCCGGCGCTCCATCTCTAGCCCATGCAGACGTTCTCCTTGCTCCACCAGTGCGGCCGCCTGCGCTGCAGCCTCCTGACGCAGACATGCCACCTCCGCTTGGCTGCCTGACAGAGCTGCTTCTGAGGCCTGCAGCCTCCTCTGTTCGGAACGGAATGGACACAGAGGGTGAGACCCAGCAGAAGAATAAGGACAAGTCATAACGAGGTAGGGGGTGGAGGGAGGGCGGTCCCTGTCCCCAAGGACTTCAAAGTCTGCTAAGGAAAGAGGTAAGAAAATAAGAGTCATGGTACCAGATTAGGGAGTGCTCTGGGAACAGCCAAAAGGGGCACAAGGACAATGATAGCTAAGCCGACACCCAAAAGTATCGGAATAAACCAAGGAAAAGACGGAGAACAGAAAGAACGTTCCACAAAGAGGGAAGTGAATGTGCAAAATGCCCTGAAGAGAAGATTGAATCATTTGAGAAACTGCAAGTAATTCCATCTAGTTGGTGGGGACACCAAGGAGTCAAATGGACATGAGAAGAAGAGAGAACGCCGCGGGGATTTTTGACCAGGGAAGAAAGAGACAGAGGAGAAGATGGAGGACGAGGGGAGACACAGATCTGGGGTGGGGTGGGGGGCTATGAAAGCAGTCAGGATAGGGAGAAGTGGGGCAGAAAGCAAGACGCAATCAGGAGTGGGCAGGGGTGGAGAAGGACAGAGGAATACTGCTGGAGAGAGGTGGCCAGGGACTCCCAAGCCCAAAGAGTCCTCAGGGTAACCCAGAAAGGAGGGTTAGCATTTGGTAAGAAGGTGGCCCTTACCTCCTGCTCCTCCAGCCGGGCGGCCAGTCCCCTTCGCTCCTCCTGCAATCCCAACTGTTCTTTCTGGAGCTCTTGCACTAAGCCCTCCTGTGTGCCCAGCTGCTCTTCCAGCTCCAGGACATGAGCCCTGAGGTTCCCCAACTCCTGCTGACCCTGCTCAGCCTGGGCCTGCACCCTGGCCAACTCCCCTTCCAGTGTCCTGCACTCTGCCCCCAGGGCCCGGGCCTGTTGCTGGGCCTCCTCGAGTTGGTCCTGCAGTTGTAGGTTCTCCTGGTTCAAAGTCTGAGTCCTCTCACGGAAGCACTTCAGCTGGGCATTCAGGTCACATAACTGACCCTTTAAGTCCCAGGCCGGACGTTTGGTGGGTTTCTTCCCTCCCATCATGGGAGGGGCAGCCGCTAAGATGGGCACGGAAAGGACAAAGGTCAGGGAGGTCGTGGCTTTCTATCTTTCCTCCCTCCTAGCCTTTAAGGCCTCCACACCCACTGCTACAACTCTTTCCCCTCCAGACAGGGAGGGAACCAAATGGATTTTTTTGGGGGGTACTCACCACCTCCTCTCCTCCCTATCCCAGCCTCTCGCCCAATGGTTATGCTTGGCACCTACCTGCAGGCTTCTGGGCAGGAACGGCAGGGCCTGGTTTCTGATTCTTCAACACTAGAGAATCGGGGAGTTAACATAAGAAATCACAGCACCAGGGTCTTTCCACCCCCATCATCTCCTTTTACACATACCCCCAAATCTCTCCTCAGCCCCAGCTCTGAAGCACTATTACCTGTGGCAATAGCTGTGGAACATCGGGGTCCTGTCTTCTTGGGAACTTTTAGAGCTGTCAGGAGATGGGAGAGGAAAAAGTAGCACAATCAATCTCAGGGTGGAATGAACTCTGGCTGGGCCAGGCACAGAGTCGTTGCTTTTTCTGAGGATTAGAAATAAGATAACTTCGGGGCACCTGGGTGGCTCAGATGGTTAAGCGTCTGCCTTCAGCTCAGGTCCAGGGTCCTGGGATCGAGCCCCACATCGGGCTCCTGGCTCAGCGAGGAGCCTGTTTCTCCCTCTGCCTCTGCCTCTCTCCCTGCTCATGCTTTCTCTCTCTCTCTCTGTATCTCTGTGTCTCAAATGAATAAATAAAATCTTTAAAAAAAAAAAAAAGAAAGAAGATAACTTCCCTCTTCCCTGAAATCTGGCCAACTCTGAAGATATCCTTCCCAGGACCAGAAATTACTCAAGACACCAAGAAATAAGTTGGACCAAGATAAGCAAAAAGAGCAGGGGGCAGAGCCATGTGTCAAGAACGCTACCATTTATATAAAAAAAAAAAAATGTCGGAGAACATGTCCAGATGTGCTTGAACGCCCACAGAACACCCTGGAAGGGACAGAACGCCCACAGAACGCCCCTGGGGAGGGGAACTGGGTGGCTGGGGGACAGAGGTAGGAAGGAGACTTTCCTCTGTAAAATGACTTTTGTGCCTTTGGAATTTGGAGCGGGGGGGGGAGAGGGAGAGAGAGAATCCCAAGCAGGCTCCATGCCCATAGTGGAGCCTGACTTGGGGCTGGATCTCATGATCCTGAGATCATGACTTGAGGCAAAATCAAGAGTCAGATGCTTAACCCACCAAGCCACCCAGGCACCCCTTGTGCCTTTGGAATTTTAAAACAAGTGAAACCTATTATTCAAAATAAGCTAAAATTGAAAGACAAGAAATAAGTGAGTTGAAGAGCACTGGACTTCTATTCCCTTGGTTTCTGCCCACTGCTAGAATCCACCTGTGGTCTGGCCTTGTGTCTGTGGTCTTGCAGTGAGGGCAGGTGCTCTGGGGTGGGACGTGGCAATTTTGGTCACTGTATCCAGTCCTCGTGTCCTTTTCTGGAGATAGACAAGAATGGGGTACATTTACTCTCCCTGATTGGTTTAGACACACACACTCTCCCTCTGTCTCTTTCACACACACACAGACACACACACACACACACATGTAAAGCTTTTCCAAACCCAGCTCACCTTCTCAGGCTCTAAGGCATCCTCCATCTGGTCAGGCCCCCTCTTAAACCTGGTTCCCGGTAGAGGCAGCCGAGAAGGAGCCTTGACCAGGGGCCTCTTCAGCTCTACGTTCCCCCTCACTTCCAACAAGGGGGACCTCTGCTGGGAAAAGAGAGACCCTTCAGACATACCCTGGAGCCCAAATGTCCCAAGAACTCCCCTTCTTAGTCCCCTAGCCTAATTCTCAACCACCAACAAGCACTGACTGAGTACCTCTTGTGCACAAACCGGGGCCCACAGATGATGTGCCAGCCAAAAGGCACAGAGAGAAGTGGGACATAATGCAAAAGTGGGAGAAAGTTCTAAGAGAAAAGCTGGACAGATGCTGAACTTCAGCGAACTTTAAGAGTAGTACGTTTTTTTTTTTTTTAAGATTTTATTTATTTATTTGACAGAGAGAGCATGCACAAGAGAGGGTGAGTGGCAGGCAGAGAGAGAGGGAGAAGCAGGCTCCCCGCTGAGCAAGGAGCCTAATACCAAGCTCGATCCCAGGACCCCGGGATCCTGACCTGAGCCAAAGGCAGACACTTAACCAACTGAGCCACCCAGGCATCCCAAGGGTAGTACTTAAACAAGCACAGAGAAATGGATACTTTCTTCAGAAGGCAAAACCTCAAACATACACATAATATGGCTGGGAAACCAATAGGCTCTTTCAGCTAAAATGGAGAATCATAAATAAGAGAGAGAGTGGAAGATAGATAAGGCTGAAGACTAGATAGGAGGAGTAGGTAATATTTTACTTATTTTAAAAAAAAAATTTTTTTAGAGAGGGAGAGAGAATCTTACACAGGCTCCACATCCAGCCCAAGCACCATGTGGGGCTCGATCTCATGACCCTGAGATCATGACCTGAGCTGAAATCAAGAGTCTGATGCTCAACCGACTGAGCCACCCAGGCTCCTCAAGTGGGTAACATTTTAGAATTTGTTTTAAATGCTTCCTCTGTATCAACTTAATCCTTACAGCAGCCCACTGAGGAGGTGCTATTATTAGCCTCATTTCGCAGATGAGGGAAAGGAAGGCACTGAGAGGTAAAATAGCTTGTCTAGCTCATCAGCGAGTAAAAGGCAGAGCCGCAGTTACAATCTAGACAGTCTGGTTCTGGAGGCCATGCGTTTAACTGCTAGAATATAGTGACCTGTAGGACTTTGATGCCAGGCTAAGGAGGAGTTTAGGCTTTAGCTGTGTATGTGGAAAACCAGACACAGTTTCTGATCAGGCATGTGAAAAATATACAAAAGAGCCTATTTATAAAAAACAATGAGTTGTAAGTAGGCTGACTTGCATGGAGAAGACTAAGAAGCAGCATGACCCAGTTTGGAGACCACCAAAGTACAGGTGTGGGGTGGGGGCAGTGTGAAAGAGAGATCCTCTCCTAAGCACCTCAATTCAGTGCCTGGAGATTATGTCCACTCCACAGCTACTCCTGTCTAGGGTGACCAACCATACTAGTTTGCGCAGAACTAACGGGTTTCTGAGGACACAGAACTTCTCCATGCTAAAGCCAGATCCTTCCTATGCAAACCCTACTCTGATCCCACCATCAGGAGAGCACTATGTAGATTGATCAACTTCTGATCTTCACTATAATTAACTTTTAATTCCAAGGCCAGTCTCTCTGCCCTTTGGCTTCCTTCATTCATTCGATATTTACTTAGTGTTTGTTATGTGCCAGAAAACGATCTGGGTTTGGGAGTAATAGATGTAATCCCTGCCTGCAAAATACTCATGAAAAAATGGGGAAGAGAAGCATTTAAAGAGATTATTAAAACTTTACTGAGTGCTATCATAAAAAGTGCCCCAAGGAGGGGATGAGCATGTAGTTCAGATGGGGAGAGTGTCAGAGAACACTTCTAAAAGGTCTTTTAAGGCAAAACCTTGATGATGAGAGTTAGCCAGGGGGCTTGGGCCAAGGAAGAGCATCCCAGGCAGAAAGCAAGGAGGGGTGCATGCAAGGAATGTCAAGTTGTTCTGTTTAGCTGACACACGGAGTGTGCGCGGAAAGTGGGGAGATGAAGGGAAAGGATTGTGGCAGTCGGCATGCCATGATAAGGAGTCTAGCGTTTACTGAAGGCAAGAGGGACCATGATGATTTTGTCAGAATAGTAAGACAAGATCTGTACCAAAAAAGCAACGTGAAACAAGGTGAAGAATGAATGGAGGTAGATGAGGGGTATGACAGGCAGAAAGAATGCATCATTCCTTTCTTCCTTCATCCAACAAGGATTTGTTGCACTAAGATTTGTTGCAAGACTGCTCCGTACCAGACACTGTTCTAGAAGCTGGGGTGAGAGTAATGAATAAAATCCCTGCCCTCCCAGAGGTAACTTTATAGGGCATTCTTTCCAAACTGGAGTACCACAGAAGAATTAAACTCTACAAAAAATGATCCACTTTCTCAATTCTCCCAAGGATGTATACACCTCTTACCATTCTAGATGCATAAGAGAGAAGTTAATTCATTAGATGAAAAAGATGCATAGAGCTTAATTTTCATGGAACTCAGCCGAGAGGGGCTGTCTTAGGAGCTTGAGGGCTAAGTAGAAATCCATCTGAGAGAGGGCAGGCAGTGGGGATGAAGAGGAGGGGCCTGGGTTACTAGAAACCAAGTATTGATCTAACTAGGAGCTGGCCTGGTGAGGGGAGGTAGAGGGCAGGCAGTGAGGGAGATGGAGGAGTCCAGGGTGATTCCAAGAGGCCTGCCACAGTTCCAACAACCAAGAGAACAGGAGGAAGGGCTGTTTTTTCCTTTTTTAAAAAATGTATTTGGGATGCCTGGATGGCTCGGTCAGTTGAGTGTCTGCCTTTGGCTCGGGTCATGATCCTGGAGTCCTGGGATCCAGCCCCACCTTGAGCTCCCTGCTCAGCCTACTTCTCTCTCTCCCTCTGCTGCTTCCCCGCCCTCTTGTGTGCTCTCTCTGTCAAATAAATAATTTTTTAAAAAAATATTTTTTTTTTTTTATTTGACAGAGAGATAGAGAGTACAGGTAGGCAGAGAGGCAGGCAGAGGGAGAGGGAGAAGCAGGCTCTCCGCTGAGCAGGAAGCCGATGTGGGGCTCGATCCCAGGACCCTGGGATCATGACCCGAGCCGAAGGCAGACGCTCAACCGACTGAGCCACCCAGGCACCCCAAATAAATAAATATTTTAAAAAAATGTATTTTGAGAGAGAGAGTGCAGTCAAGTAGGGGGAGGGGCAGAGGGAGAGAATCTTCAAGCAGACTCCCTGCTGAGTGCAGAGCCCTACAATGGGGCTTGATCTCATGACCCATGAGATCATGACCTGAGCCAAAACCAAGAGTTGGTCACTTAACTGACTGAGCCACCCAGGCACCCCTATTCTTTTGTTTTTTAATTAAACTTTTTATTTAAAACTCATTGCAGATCCATATGAACTTGTTAAGAAACAACATGGAGAGATTCCAAATACAACGAGATATATTTAAGGATGTTTACAGTGCATCCCTATAGAGAAAACTCTGGAGCAATTTGATGCCCAGGTTTTTTAAATTTTAGTTTATTGGCTTATTGTCTTTCCTTACATTAGATTGTGAGCATCATAAGAACATATCTGTTTTGTTCACAACCATATAACCAGTATAATGTCTGCTACATGTCAGGACTCAATACATTTTTAAAGGAATGAAATTGGATGTCCACCGGTGGGGGAATACTTAAATAAACTGTGATATATCCAGACCACTGGCTTCTATACAAAAAAAAAAGGAGGTGGCATTATTTTTCCTGCTGCCTGCAGAAATGTGCACAAAGAATAGAGTTATATAACTTATGACACATTTCCCATCTCCCCATAGAATGGCAGCTTCTCATAGAATGACATCTATAGAGATGACAGGGATTAGTCTTGTTTATTGTTGCATCCCAAGTTATCGACAACTGTGCCTGGTACATAGTAGGTGCTCAGTAAATATGAGAAGGCTTCTACTGTTTTTCACTGTCACAATCATACTGCTCTGCTCTTTAGCTGTCAGGATACAAAGAACATCTCTTCAGGTTGAAACTTGTTTTGGGTAAATCTGAATGTGAAATACTAGTAAACAGAGGATCCAGACAGGAGTCTTTTTCTGGCACCAAAAGTCAATACACTCTCGCTGTCACACCTCTCTCTCCACTGGAGAGGGGAGGCTGCAGATGGTTGTGGGGTGCAGCAGGGCGCTGATAAGAGAAGAAACTTAAGTCAAGCCAGTCTCAGGAGTCAAAGATCTCCGTAAAACCTGGAGGAGAGAGAATGAGGAGTCCTTCCGTTCAGGTTACCCCAATCCCTTTATCCCCTTCCAGCACTCCAAAGCGAAAGGAACAAGAGAGAACTGGAAAGATCATCAGCGGGGATTTGGCCTCGGGCACCATTTCCCCAGCGGGAGACGGAATCTCAGAACTCTCCTTTCTCGATCACACACTGCAATCGTCGGTAGGAATGGAGAAGTAGGTACGAGTCAGACAAGCCTGAGAAATCGAAATGGGAAATCCGGGAGACATGAAAGTGAGGAAGGGTGTATGGGACTACCTGAAATTGGGGGAGAGCAGACAGACATGCACTCCGACTTCCTGGGGCTGCTCCCCGCCCTCTCCCTCCCTCCTGTCCACTGTTCGGGGACGCACGGACTTTCACCCTCCAAGCAGGCAGGACGAAGGCCGGCCGGGAGCCGGGGGCTCGTCAGCATCGTGGGCAAGAGACCCAACGCGGCTTCTACTCACCTGCGGCTCCATGTCCAGTTCCGTACCACACGCGCCAGGGGAGCACAATGGAAGAGGACACGGCGCCCGGGCTCCCGGGACCCGCGTTCTCTCGCCGGCTCGCGACACAAAGCACGCGCGCTCCGGGCTCCGGGGGGCTACCAGCCCGGTGCCACACCCGCCACTTTTGAATTCCAACCGCCGCCACCTTTCTCACCTCCCTCCGCAAGCAAGGGCCAATCGTCGCCGGCGCCACAGCCAAGGGCCAATCGCAGCGCCCTCCGCCTCCCGAGGCCACACCCCGCCAGGCCGGCACCTTCTCCTTCCTGCTTCGCGGGCCACCGGGAGGCAGGCTAGTTAGTCACACTTCCGGCTCCACTTCCACCTCTCTCACCCTCCCCTCCTGTAGCCGTCGTCGCGCTGCACTTCCGCTCGGCTCCTAGCTGCAGCGCCTTACGTCAGAAAATGCCTGTAACGCGCCGCGCGAACGTAGCTAGAGTGGGGGCGAGAGCGCTGGAGGAAAGTAATCACGCGTGCGCAAACGGGGACCCGTTTAGGGGGAGGGACGCGACGAGCCCCCCCCAGCGACTGCAGCAGGGAGCGCACTCGTTACCCTCGACTGGATCGTAGTGATTGCGGTTGGTGGCGCGGCGCCTCTCCGCGGAGTTGAACTCCCGGTAAAGCTCCGGGAAAGTGGTAGCAGGAGCCCTCCCGCGAATGTGTGAGTGGCCGCATCTGCCCCTTCCCCAGTCATTTGGCATTTTTCACCAGACTTAGGGACGTTGGGTACGGCTTGGCGCTTCTGGAAGCCCGACAGTGGGGATTCGAGGCTCAGAGGAGTTTTCTCTGCAGTCCCCCTCATCAACCTACCTACTAGGTACCTGGGTGCTGATACTGGTGCTGGGGAGCTGGCTTAGGGCCTTCGGAGCCTCGAACCCGCGGACTTACATTTATGGAATATTTTATGCTTTTCAGGCTGTCTGCATGTGCATTATCTCTTTTAATAATCGCTAAATTCACTGAGCTCTTACTATGTGTCGAGTGTTTTGCATCTTTTATCTGCAAGCTGGACGAAGGAGGCAGGTTTAGAAAGGTTAAGTAACCAGCACAAGGTCACACTGCTGATTGGGAGTGGATCTAGATTCTATTAGCTTCGAAATCCAAGCTATATGTTACCTCACACTACCTCCAACAATCTTAGTGTCAAAGACATCAAACTCTTACCTGTGAGTAATTTGCAGAGTGGTTCTACCCATTTATTCGTGGGAGTTTCCAACCAACCTGGAGATGGGACAGGGATTTTATTGATGAGACTGAAAGGCAGGGGGAAATCTGTCTTGGTGCATTTTTGGAGATTGACAGAATTGGAACTCAAGCCACCTGTCTTCCAATCCAGTGCTTTAACTTGAATTCAAACCTGCTTGTGGAGGGAGCAGACTGGGGAGACACAGAGTCTGAAAACCGGGGGTCATCCCCCAAACTTTGATAGCTTAGGAAACTTACAAAAAGTAGGAGCTTGAAAAGAAGAGAGAGAGAAGAAGAGTGAGGGAGGAAACAAGAAGACCAACACTTAATGGTTGGGTCAAGAGGGAGAACTGAGAAGAAACGTAACAGCAAAAGACATTTCTCAAAGTTATAAACAAATGTTAGACTAGGGGAAATATGGATCCATCAGTACATTAAAGGGGAAACAGTTCATTCATGTCAATTGATACATAAAAACTACTCGAAATATTCATCCGTTGATATTAAAGACTACCCTATAACCTGATAAAGGACATCCTCAAAAATCCTGCAGCGCACATCACAATAATGGTGAAGTGTTGAAAGCATTTCTCTTAAGATGAGAAACAAGCCAAGGCTGCTTGCTCTCAATAACCCCAGTCAATGCAATAATGGAAGTTTAGCCAGTCCAATAAACAACAGCAACAAATATATAAGGATTGGGAAAAAAACAAGAATATCAGTATTTGTGGATGAAATTATTGTGTGTGTAGCAACCCCAAAAGAAAATTGAGATAGAATTGGTAAGTGAATTTAGCAAGGTTGCTGGGTACAAAATCAATATAACAAAAATCAATATACAAAACCTATTGCATTTCTAGCATCAGCAACCATCAAAGAGCATAACTTTTAAAAATATTTGCCATTTGAGGGGCACCTAGGTGGCTCAGTCAGTTAAGTGTCCCATTCTTTTTTTTTTTTTTTAAGATTTTATTTATTTATGTGACTGAGAGAGACACAGTGAGAAAGGGAACACAAGCAGGGGGAGTGGGAGAGGGAGAAGCAGGCCTCCCACCGAGCAGGGAGCTGGACGCGGGGCTCCATCCCAGGATCCCGGGACCACAACCCGAGCCGAAGGCAGACGCCCAACAACAGCCACCCAGGCGCCCCAAGCGCCCCACTCTTGATTTCAGCTCAAGTCATGATCTCAGGATTGTAAGGTCGAGCCCTGCGTTGGGCTCTGCACGCACTGGGGAGTCTGCTTGAGATTTTATCTCTCCCTCTACCTCTGCCCCCCTCTCAACACGCATGCCTTCTCTCTCTCTATCAAATAAATAAGTAAATAAATCTTTTTGATTTATTTTAAAACATTTTATGAAAAGCTTTAATTAATTTATTTATTTGATAGAGAGCACAAGCAGGGGGAGAGGGAGAAGCAGGCTTCCCGAGGAGCAGGGAGCCCGATGTGGGGCTCGATCCCAGGACCCTGGGATCATGACCTGAGCCGAAGGCAGACGCTTAACGGACTGAGCCACCCAGGTGCCCCTAAATAAATCTTTAAAAATATTTGCCATTTGGTTACATGAACATATACATATATAAAAGTCAAGGTGTACACTTGATTTGTGTACTTTATGTTAGGTTGCGATAAACATTTTAATAAAAATATACCATTTGCAATAGCAACAAAAATATAAAGTACTTGAGAATAAATTTAACAATAGGTGTGCAGGCTTTTGTGGATAAAATGATAAAGCTTTATTGAAAGATATTGAAAAAAATTTAAATTAATGGAAAGAGGGCGCCTGGGTGGCTCAGATGGTTAAGCGTCTGCCTTCAGCTCAGGTCATGATCCCAGGGTCCTGGGATCGAGGCCTACATCAGGCTCCTGGCTCAGCAGGGAGCCTGCCTCTCCCCCTGCTCATGCTCTCTCTCTCTCTCTCTCTCTATCTCTATCTCTCTGTCTCAAATGAATAAATAAAATCTTTTAAAAAATTAAAAAAAATAAATTAATGGAAAGGCATACTATGTGCTTACAGAGGAAGACTTGATATTATAAAGATGTCAGTTCTCTCCATGACCTTGGTGTTGGGCTAAGGGGGACAATAAGAGTTCCCCATGCCTAGTCTTGGTAGAGTCTCACCCATCTGCTCATCTCAGGAGCAGGCTGAGAGGAACTGCCTTTGGTAGTCCTTTACTCCTCCTCTGAGATTTCCTCCTGCAAGCTGGGGAGGATTTCTTACCTTTGAAATCACATTCCTGAAACCCTCATCCCTTCCTCCCCCTGCTTCTCTTTCTGGCTTGTCTGGCAGGTTCCTTTTTTCTTGCCCAGCCCTTTGCAAACCTCTCCACAGATGGCAAGGTGTACAGTAAAGTTACCTGGATTGTCTAAAATATGTCAACCCTTCATCCCCCCATCCCACCCTAGTAAATTCTTGTGTTCACTCTCCGGGAAGGTGTATTACTTGGGCCCTGACCCTTGCAGGCATTTTGCCTCTGTTACCTTCACCCACAAAATTGGTTGTCACTACCTTGATCTTCAGACCCCTTGTTCTCAGAGTAGGGTGATGATTGAACAATTCTGTGACTATGCTAAAAACCACTGATTTGTACACTTTAAAAGGTGAATTTCATTTCTTAAAACTATTATGAAAAGCTTTAATAGGTCCTTCAGTTTTCAAGTACAATTCATTCAACATTTCTGAAGTGCCCACTCATGTCATACCCTGTGCTAGGCTTTGATGAAGACAAACATAATCTCTTTCCGAGCTTCCAGTTTGGGAGTGAAGGGAGACAGACAATAAAATATTACCATATGGTAAAAGGAAGACAAGTGCTGTTAGATCATCTTTCTCAGAAGTGAGGAGTTGAAGAAAGATTTCCAGAGAAGGAGTTCATCTCGGCTGTGAGCAATGAGATAAGTAAGCATACAGAAAGAGCAGCTTCCATCTTGACGGGAGTGGAGATGTGGTTACGTGTCAGGAGCTGAGGTCCCAAAGGATGGGTCTAGTTCTGTGGGTCTCAGGGGACCCAGCCAGAGGTGGTTTATTTCCCCCAAAATTGTTCTCCCTTTATCCCAGAGTGTTATTTGGTAACACAACCAAGACACAGATAGTTACCAGTTCTATTAGGGGGAGACCCGCTCATTTCTACAGGAAGTCATGGGGAGGAGTAGGTTTTGTGGTTTATTCTGGAGAGGAAGGCCTCCAGTTTTTCCCAGAGCATTCCAGCACTGCGGTGACTCCCGGGTCCTTGTCTACAGGCTCTAGGGGAAAGGGTGCAGAGGAGCTCTCCAAGGGCCCTTACACACTCACCTCCCGAAAACACAGCGGAGGAGGAGCCCTATTCCAGGCCACTTGCCCCAAATCCACAAGTGACAATTATGGGTGTTTCTTCAGGCACAGAGATTTGAGTAGCCCGTGGTAGAAGAACATAACTACCATTAGGTCTGACGTGCACTATCAGCCTTTTGTCCTCCAGGGAAAGAAGTACTTGGAGTCGGAGAAAAACCTCCATATTGTCTGGGCTGAGCAGGAAGTGAAGACCAGGCAATTCAAAGCGGTCCAGGGCAGGGGAGAGTACTTTTACATTTTGTACCATACAAATACCTTACACAATAAGATAAAAAGAATGAAAAGAAAATGAATGAAATATGTGTCAAAATGGCACCCCCATACATAATTGCTGGGAGTATAAATTGGTACTTCTTTCCTAGAAGTTTAGGAAACTCCAAAATACCAACACCTCTTAAAGTAACACTCCAATTTAAGAATTTAGTTTAAGGAAATACTCGGAAATGTGCACAAAAATTTACAAAAATAAAGTGCTGCCAACAACCAAAATTTCCACCAGTGGATGATTTTTTTTATTTCTTTTTAAATTTTAAGTAGGCTCTATACCCAGTGTGAGGCTTGAACTCACAACCCTGAAATCAAGAGTTACATGCTCCGGGGCGCCTGGGTGGCTCAGTCATTAAGCGTCTGCCTTCCGCTCAGGTCATGATCCCAGGGTCCTGGGATCAAGCCCCGTATCTGGCTCCCTGCTCAGCTGGAAGCCTGCTTCTCCCTCTCCCACTCCCCCTGCGTGTGTTCCCTCTCTCACTGTCTCTCTCTGTCAAATAAATAAGTAAACACTTAAAAAAAAAAAAAGAGTCACATGCTCCACCAACTGAGCCAGCCAGGCACCTCCCTGGTGGGCCCCTGGCCCCTCCCAGCCAGGCCCCTCCACCTATGGATGATTATTAAATAGAAGATGACAAAACTATATTACATGATGCAAATATAATTTACATATACTTCTAATAACATGCATCTATTACATATAGTATACGTATTGGGGCAGTGCATCTTCTATGTGTGCTGTTGCCAGTGATCCAACCCCGGGCCCAAACAGACCTAGCACCGCCCTCAGGGAACTTAGAGTCAATTGAAGAGACAGACCTTAAACACAGGGCCATACCATTTGAAGACTCTACAGTAACAGGTGTGGCATAAAAATAAATTATAAATTTTAAAAGATCGTAATTCAACTTTGGTTCAAATCAGTTACAAGTGACAGTGATACCTAATGGGAAGCGTTGCAAGAAAAGAACTTCGTTGACATGAGGTCTTTCAGTGCAGCTTAGGTTCAGATATAGGTACAGACAGTAGGTATCAAGGTTACAACAGACCAGCATCTGGCCAAGGGGAAGAAGCTTTTTCGAAATTAGTTTTAGGCATGCTCTGTCTCTAGTCAAAGAGTAACTATTATTTTATTTTATTTTTTATTTGTTTTTTTCCATTCCATTTTAAAAAGTGGGATAAATGTGGAATTTAAGAAACAAAATAGAAGATCATAGGGGAAAGGAGGGGAAAATAAAACAAGATGAAATCAGAGAGGGAGACAAACCATAAGAGACTCTTAAAAATAGGAAACAAACTGAGGGTTACTGGAGAAGTGGGGGGGTGACGGACATTAAGGAGGGCACGTGATGTCATGAGCACTGGGTTTTATGCGCAACTGATGAATAACTGAACACTACTTCTGAAACTAATGATACACTATATGTTAATTAATTGAATTGAAATAAAATAAAATAAAAATAAATAAGTAAATAAATAAATAAAAGTGGGATAAAATCAGGTAGCCTCTGTGATAAGCTACTTCTAACTCCAGAAGTTATAACCTAAAATTTAAGGCTTTTTTTTTTATTATTATTATAGGAAATTGCATTTGTCAGACTATTTGTTATGACAAATTGTGTTTGTTCACTTCAAGTTAAAATTATATTTGTTATATGAAGTTACATTTGCACATCAACCTTATGTTGATAGCCCCCTGTTGGAGACCTTGCCGATTTTGTTATAATCATATCTGCATATTATCTTGCCAAGTTAGATTCCAAATCTAGAGTTTCCCTCCTTGTGAGTTATTCAAGTAAAAAAAAAAAATGGTATTATAGCATATTTGCTTTCAAAAACACATCATTGCTTCTGGATCCTCCACAAAGGAAAGCATTTAGGATGTAAGGTACATGAAGAAGTCCACCCCCCTTGCATATACACTACATTCAAAATTGTGTTTGGAAAAAAGAGGATGCATAAGAAAAAGAGTAGGGAAAAATAATCAAAATGCAAAAGTTTTCACTATTTTCAAATGTCATGTAACATGGTTATGATACCTAGTTACCCTGAGATGGAGGATTAAACCTTGCCCCGCCCCCATGATATCCGTTGAGATGTTTTTGAAGACACAAAGATTGGATGGGGAACATTGGAAAATTCCTGTTTGCATTATTCTATCCAAGGACTAATAGAGATTTTTAGTCCATGTGGTAATTATTCCCCCAGTGACTTTCCAGTTCTCAGAGAGATAAGAGAGCTACTGACATTAACTACAAACAGATGGCTGGATTCTCTTTTGCTATCTCTTCTTCTCACTGCTCTTCCAGACTATCCAAACACAGCTAACAGCACAGATTTGGAATAGCAAGGGAAGCAATATGGGGGATGAGAATGCCCCTGTGACACTGGGCCTGAGGGCACTTTCAGAGGCCAGGCATCATCTAGGCTCCATCTCAAACTGCTATAGGAATGTTCTTTTTCACGATGTGTCTGGATCACAAAATTCCACTACTACAAACCATACTGAATGAACGTCCTAGAATTTCTCATAATGGAAATTTTCATATCCAGACTGGGAAATAACTGGTCATGTAAGTAGGGTAGAGATTGGGCTAGAAGAAGGAAATGTGGCTTTCTATTTTTAATGTCATTTCTTCGATGGGAATTGAAAGGTGTTAAATAAAAAGGGCGTGAATGCACATGGTCCTTGTCTTGAGAGGGGAAGACCTCCCTCTCCAGTCTCCAGTCCCAGTTGCTAAGGAGGCATCACTTACCACCACCACACCCTCCATCTGCATGGATAGGCCTCCCAGGAGACAGCCTCTCCCCAAGTAAGATTCATTATCGCTCTAAAAAGCAATGTCAGGGCGCCTGGGTGGCTCAGTTGGTTAAGCGACTGCCTTCGGCTCAGGTCATGATCCTGGAGTCCCTGGATCGAGTCCCACATCGGGCTCCCTGCTCGGCAGGGAGTCTGCTTCTCCCTCTGACCCTCCCCCCTCTCATGTACTCGCTCTCTCTCATTCTCTCTCTCTCAAATAAATAAATAAAAAAAATAAAAAATAAAAAATAAAAAGCAATGTCAAAAATCCAGGGAAGATACACCCTTTAAAGTAGGTCTAAGAAACCATCATCTTCCTTTCTTTGGTCAGTGCTCCTCAGAAAAAATTAGTCATAAAAGAAATAAAAAAGTGTTACTACACTTAATAATGTCTTGCTTCATTTTTATGCAGGATGCAAATTCAGTGTAAGAAGCGCTCTGATTAGTAACTGCTTCTTCAGCAAGGCAGCAGTAAGTGGTCTCCCTCCCCCTGGACTTTGAAATGCATTACCTGGTCAACTTGGGCCTGGGTGATGCCAAGAACATCAACATCCAAGGGTCTGGAAGTTGTAAGACACTGCACTCAAGTGTATCTAGTAGGGAAGGAAGTCCTGGAAGAGTTTTATGGAAGAAAATTGATTCTCGATCCTAGAGAAGTGGCACAAGAAGCAGATAATATTCTGAAGGATGCTGATATCAATGGTTGTGGTTGATGATCCATTTGGGGTGACAACATACAGTGCTCTTATTCTGAGAGCAACAAAACTGGGAATCTCTTATCGAGTTATTCATAACGCTTCCATAATAAATGCGATAGGCTGCTGTAGTTTACAGATGTATAAATTTGTAGAGACAATTTCTATTGTTTTTTTGGACAGACACTCAGAGACCAGAAGGCTTCTTCGACAAAATGAAGAAGAACAGACAGAACAGCACGCACACACTGTCCTTACTAGACATCGAAGTAAAGGAGTAGTCTTTGGAAAATCTCATCAAAGGAAGACCTATGAACCTCCTTGGTATATGAATGACAACCAAGCAGCACAACAACTTCTAGAGATTGTTCAGAATCAAAGAATATGAGAAGAACCGGTAGTCACCAAGGAGGTGCTGTTAGCTTAGCCAGGGTTGGAACTGAGGGCCAGAAAATTGCAGCCAGCACTTGCGGCAAACATGTACTATGGACTTGCGAGGACCATCACATTCCTTAATTATCACAGGGAACAACATGCATCCGCTGGAGATGGAGATGCTAAGTCGGTTTTCCATTCTAGAAAATAGCTCAGAATCCCGAAGTGTTGATGGACTCTGAACATAGACATTTTCTATTGTTAGATGGTTAATTTCAGTCATATATGCCTCTACACATGTTCATATAACAAACTGAACAGTTCTTTTGGTTTATCTAATAAGTATAAAACAAGTGACCAAGAAGAAAGCTGTTGACTCAGCCATTAAAACACAAAAAAGAAGACTTTATTGCAGGCCAGTTGCGGCACGGAGCCAGGGGCATAGCTGTGCACGTGCCACACTGTGCTGGATGCTGGGCACACAGCAGAGACAGGACGGACACGGTCCCTGCCTTTTTGTTTGTTTGTTTTTTAAGATTTTATTTATTTATTTGAGAGAGAGAGCGAGCGCGAGCATGAGCAGGGGGAAGGGCTGAGGGAGAGGAGAGCCCAACTAGGGGCTCAATCCCAGGACCCCAGCATCATGACCGGAGCTGAAGGCAGA
Source organism: Halichoerus grypus (assembly GCF_964656455.1). Classification (NCBI taxonomy): domain Eukaryota; kingdom Metazoa; phylum Chordata; class Mammalia; order Carnivora; family Phocidae; genus Halichoerus; species Halichoerus grypus. The sequence continues at coordinate 114,788,368 of NC_135720.1, forward strand.
CACTTCACCGACTGCGCCACCCAGGTGCCCCAGTCCCTGCCTTTTTGGAAGTTCTCACCCAGTGAGGAGTGCAGATAGATGAGCAGATAGAGAGGCAATGACAAGAACGAAGAGATCATGGATGTGACGTCCTCAGCACAGCATGCACAGTGGTATGCGTTCTCTTCCCTTTGGATGCCAGAACCTTGAGAGCACTAAGTGCAATGTAAAAATGCATTCACTTTGAGATTTGTATTTAGCTTTTTGAAGTTTTCCAAATCTAGTTAGTGAGCCCTTCGCTAATTAAAAACAGGCTTCCATTCTTCAAAGAAAAATTCATATCTGATCTTATATTTTCTTTTTTAAGACTTTATTTTTAAGTAATCGCTACACCCAACTCACGACCCCGACATCAAGCGGTGCTAGCTCTACCAGCTGAGCCAGTCAGGTGCCCGTTATATTTTCTTTATAAAGAAGGCCTTTAAAGAGGTACCTGGCTGGCTCAGTTAGTAGATCAAATGACTCTCGATCTTGGGATTGTGAGTTCAAGCCCCAGGCTCGGTGTAGAGATTACTTAAAAATAAAATCTTAAAAAAAGAGAGAGAGAGAGAGAGAGAGAAGTCCTTACATATGTTTGTTTTTTTTCTCTAAGTGAGGACTTTAATGAACTGAACATTATTAGTGACATCAAAACCAAGCATAATATATATGAAATTATCATTTTAGGTCAAAAGAAAATCCAAGAGGAAGGGGGTGATGGCTGGGTACCCTGCGCCGCGGGCTCAGAACTTGAGCGGAATGACCGGCCAGTACTTGGGCTGCTTCCTGTCACAGTGCTTGTCGAAGCTCAGCTGCACGGCGGCCTCCATGGCCTGGATCTTCGCGGCACTGTCCCCATACAAGCGCTTCATCTCGGCCTTGCGCCGCTCGCCAGGCCTCTGGGACGGGGGCTCCACCGAGCGGCGGGTGCTGTAGTACAGGTCGTGGTCGGCGTTCACGGAGCCGTCCAGGCGCTGGCGTCCAGCTGCTGCTGCCGCCGGCGCTCTTCCCTGTGCCTCTCGGTCTCGGCGAAGTACTGGCGCGGCCCCTCGGTGATCTCCATGTTGCTCAGGTCGCACTCCACGCCCGCATCTGACTCGGACTCCGCCTCCTCCGTGGCGGGCCAAGCTCGGCGTTGTCTTGGGCGGGCTGGTGGATGCTGCCTAGACCTTCTGGAATGTACAGAACCGCAGTGCGAGTCCGTGGAAGCCGGGAGATGGTCACGAGAGGGCCGAGGAGATTTGGCCTTGTTAGTGTAAGAGCTTTGGGGAAGAGCTGCAGGAGGGAAGGACCACGGGCAACTGAAATACGATTCCACGGCCTTCCTGTAGGCACCATGGTGGCTTCGCATCCAGGCCATCGCCTGATGATAATGTCGCCAGTATCTTGCATATACTGGATGAAAAGACCAAGGCTCAGTAGCTTTCCAGGATGCCACCTCTGCTGCCATCTCTGATTGTGGACGTCCAAATGGGCACTGAAACTCTTTGGGAGTGTCTCCTACTCTTGCGGCACACGTCTTCATGGACTGAACAGCAGCTTTCCTCCTAATGGGATGGCGGAGCTCGTGGGCTCGTTGCTCGCGGATCTCGGGCCGTGGGCGAGCAGGGGCCTATTTCCCGTGAGGAGACAGAAGGGGCGCGGGAGGGAGGGGCTGTTGCCCGGGAGACCAGACCTTACATATGTTTTTCTGTCACCATGGCTTAAACGGTCCAGTGCGCTGCCCATGTCCATATGGCCAGACTTCTCCAAGGCAAACCCAGCTACAAAGCTTTTTTAAATTCCTCAAAACTGCGGGGCTCCTGGGTGGCTCAGTCGGTTAAGCCTCTGCCTTCCGCTCAGGTCATGATCCCAGGGTGCTGGGATCGAGCCCCATGTCGGGCTCCCCGCTCAGCGGGAACCCTGCTTCTCCCTCTCCACTCCCCCACCCTGCATGTGCTCGCTCTCTCTCCTGCTCACTCTCTCTCTCTCTCTCTCTCAAATAAATAAATAAAATCTTAAAAAGAAAAGAGGGTCCCTATTGCCCCATAGAGGCACCAACATTTGCTATACCAGACTCATCTTTGCTAATTTGATGGATGTAAAATGTTATCTCATTGTTACTTTAATTGGCAGTTTTTGTTTCTTCTTTGAGTTGTCTTTTATACTATTTTCACTTTTTCTGTTGAGTTTATTGTCTTTTTCATATTGATTTGAGGAGATTCTCCATAAATTCTAGATAGTAATTCTTAGTTATATGCCTACATATGATGTCTCCTATAACATGCCTTTTGTTATTATTACTTTAATTTTTGTAATAGCAATATATTCACCTGTATTTCAAAAGGCACACAAAGATAACCAGGGTTCTTTCAAAAGTTAAATACATAATTACCATATGACTGACCAAACTCCAGCCAGGTTCCTCTAAACCCTTTCCATCTAGCCCTATAAAGACTTAAATACCAGCATCGTTTCTAACAGCTCAAGGCCACATCTGAGGATGACCCTTGCCCTGCTTAAAGTGCCTGCCTGAGAAAGCTCAAGGCTGCCAAAGAACTTACTGTTTGTTCCAGCCAATGCCTGAAGGTATGCCCCTGCCTCCCAGCCTCTGTGGGAGGGTAGGAGCCTAACTTGGATAAGCACCAGTTAATAAACCCAAATGGATGTCACGTGGACCAACCACCCCACTTCCTGCTTTTTGTAATTCTTCACTTCCACTCTACAAAGTCGCCACTCATCCCTCCTCCCTGTTCTCTCATTCTCCCTTTTAAATGCCCAGTTACCTCTGTCCAAATCAGAATTAGTTTCATTCATGCTGGCCTCTTTTCCTTACTGCAACAGTATCCTACTGACTAGACTTTGTCCTTACCACTTTAAGTAGGGTCCAGTTTTGTGTATGCAACAGCAATTTTACCTGAGAAATAAAAGCATATGTCCACACAGAAAATTGTACAAGAATGTTTATAGCAGCACTATAATAGTCAAAAGGTAGAAACAGCCCAAGTGTCCATCAACTGATGAATGGATAAACAATTTACGATATATACATAGAATGGAATAGTAAGGATTCAGCCATAAAAAGGAATGTAGTACTGATATATGTTACTTTGATGAACCCCGAAAACATTATGCTAAATGTAAGAAGCCAGACACAAAAGATCACGTATTGTGTGATTCCTATTTTTTTTTTTAAGATTTATTTATTTATCTTAGAGAGAGAGAGAGCATGAGCAGGGGGAGGAGCAGAGGGAGAGAGAGAAGGGAAGCTGACTCCCCAGTGAGCAGGGATCCCAATGCTGGGCGATCTCAAGACCCTGAGATCATGACCTGAGCCAAAACCAAGAGTGGGAGGCTTAACCGACTGAGCCATCCAGGTGCCCCTGTATGGTTCCTTTTTTTTTTTTTTAAGATTTTATGTATTTATTTGGGAGAGAGAGTGTGTGCATGAGCAGGGGGGAGGCAGAGGGAGAGGGACAAGCAGACACCCCGCTGAGATCATGACCCTGAGATCATGACCTGAGCCAAAGTCAGACCCTCAACCAGTTGAGCCACCCGGGGGCCTATGTGTGATTCCTTTTCATAAGATATATACAGTCTATAGGCAAATAGGCAAATCCACAGAGATAGAAACCAGATTAGAGGTTACCAGGAGAAGAAGTCAGGGGGAATGTGGAGTGATTACTTAATGGATATGGAGTGGTTTTATGGGGTGATGAAAAAGCTTTGGAAACTAGAGAAAGGTGGTGGTTACATAACATTGTGAATATGCTAAATACCTCTGAACTGTACATTTTAAAATGGTTAACTGTATGCTATGTGAATTTTACCTTTTAAAAAAAAGGTAACCATGGGGCGCCTGGGTGGCTCAGTTGGTTAAGCGTCTGCCTTCAGCTCAGGTCATGATCCCAGAGTCCTGGGATCGAGCCCCTTCCCTGCTCAGCGGGGAGCCTGCTTCTCCCTCTCTCCGTGCTGCTCCCCCTGCTTGCGCTCTCTCGTGCTCTCTGTCAAATAAATAAATAAAATCTTAAAAATAATTTTTTAAATTTTTAAAAAGTTAACCAATAAAAAGTCTCCCTCATAATCCTATTGTTTGGCTACTCTGTTATCCCTTCTCAGGGGTAATAAATGCTTTGTTGTTAACTTATAATGACTTATTTATTTTTATTTTATTTTATTTTATTTTATTTTATTTTATATTTGACAGAGACAGAGAGCACAACAGGGGGAGCAGCAGGCAGAGGGAGAAGCAGACTCACCCCAAGCAGGGAGCTCGATGCGGGGCTCGATCCCAGGACCCCAGGATCATGACCTGAGCCGAAGGCAGATGCTTAACGACTGAGCCACCCAGCCGCCCTATTTATTTATTTATTTTTTAAAAGATTTTATTTTTTATTTTATTTTTTTTTAAAGATTTTATTTTTATTTTGCAGAGAGAGAGACACAGCGAGAGAGGGAACACAAACAGGGGGAGTGGAAGAGGGAGAAGCAGGCTTCTGCTGAGCAGGGAGCCCGATGCGGAGCTCAATCCCAGGACCCTGGGATCATGACCTGAGCTGAAGGCAGACGCTTAACGACTGAGCCACCTAGGCGCCCGAAAAGATTTAATTTTAAGTAATCTCTACACCCAACATGAGGCTCGAACTTATGACCCCCAAATCAGGAGTTGCATGCTCTTCCGATTGAGCCAGCCAGGTGCCCCAGAAGATTTCAATTTTAACACAGACAAATTTGTCAATCTTTTCCTTTTGGGCTTGTGCTTTTCAGGTATTTTATTTCAGAAATTCTATTTTATCCCAATAATCTACTGTCCTATATTTTTCTCTGAAAGTTTAAAAGTTTTGCTTTTCACATTTAGGAATTTAATCCAGCTGGGCTTCCTTTTTCTGTATGGAATGAGGTAGAAATCTAGTTTTATTTTATTTTTCATATGGATAACCAATTGTCTCAGCACAATTTATTGAATACTCAATTCTATCCACAGAACAAGGACAGCGTACTTGTGTCAGTATATATGCATGATTATCCATATCTATGCGTAATTATCATCTTTAAGCTTTCTATTCTGCTCCACTGCTCTATGAGTTTATCCCTGTATCAATACCAGACTGTCTTAATTACTAAATAATTGCTGTAATTCTTGACATATGGTAAGACAAATCTTCAAAGTTATCTTAGTTGTTCTTGGCCCTTTATTCATCCATATAAATTTTAGAATCAGCTCGTGAAATCCAGAAAAACTGTTAGTAAGGATTTTTATTAGAATTGCATTAGATTTACAGATTAATCTGGGGACAGTTGACACCATTGAACATTAAATCTTCTCATCCATGAACATGGTGTGTCTCTCTGTTTATTTAGGTCTTCTTTAGCACCTTTCAATAAAATGCTATAGTTTTCCTCAGAAATTTCTTGAACATTTTTGTTCAATTTATTCCTAGTTATCTTAAAATTTTTATTGTAATTATAAAAGGGCTTTTATAAAATTATATTTTCTTACTACCTGCTGCTCATTTAAAGAAAACCAATTGTTTTGCTTATTAATCAATTCTAATAATGTGTTGGGTTTTCTAGTAGACAATAAAATCCTTATAAACAATACAATAATTATTTATGGGTTCCTCCCCCTTTTTTATTATCAGGTTAGTAGTACACACACACACACACACAGCTTGGTTAGATTTATGAAAATCTTTTCCTTTTTAAAAAGATTTTATTTATTTGAGAGAGATAGAGAGAGAGTGCGAGCAGGGGGAGGGACAGAGGGAGAAGGAGAAGGAGGCTCCCCACTGAGCAAGAAAGCTGCTGCTCTGGGCTCAATCCCAAGACCCTGGGATTGTGACCTGAGCCAAAGGCAGACACTTAACCGATTGAGCCACCCAGGCACCCTGATTTATGAAAATCTTGTTTAGGATTTTCCCAACTGTGTTTGTCACTGAGATTAGCCTATAGTTTTCCTGTCTTAGACTGTCTGTCTAATGTTGTTAACCAAGTTATATTAAGTATTATAAAATAGTTTGAAAATATACTCTTATATACTCTTTCTCTTCTCTGGAGAAGTGTATGTTGTTTTTGTTTTATGTTGGTTATAATTCTGTATCCAAGTAACAGTTTCATGGGGCACTTTTTCTTTTTCTTTTTTTTTAAAAGATTTTATTTATTTATTTGAGAGAGAGCATGAGCCGGGTGAGGGGCAGAGGGAGAAGTAGACTCCCCACCTAGCAGGGAGCCCAATGCAGGGCTCGATCCCAGGACTCTGAGATCATGACCTGAGCCAAAGGCAGATGCTTCACTGACTGAGCCACCCAGGCACCTCTGGAGCATTTTTTCTACCATAAGAAACAATTTATACCAAACAGTGAACCCCTCAGCCCCCAACTCTTTAATTTTTTTTTTAAGTAAGCTCTATGCCCAAGGTGGGGCTTATGCTCATGACCTGGAGATCAAGAGTTACATGCTCTACTGACTGAGTGAGCCAGGTGCCCCTAATTTAAAAAAATGTTTTTTAAGGCCCCCCACTTTTTTACTGGGTTGATTTCCACTCATCCTTCAGTTCTCATCCTTAGGAAGCTCTTTACTGCATCACCCTAGATTAGCTGTCCCTGTTCCATACTTCTCATAGCACATTTTATTTCCTCTATCATAACTTACTTCATATTTCATTGTAATGTCTTAATAAATGTTAATATTTTCAGCTGGGCCACAAGCTGCATGAAGGCAGGGACCTAATTTTTTGTTAACCACTACTCCAGTTTTTTTTTTTTTTTAAGATTTTATTTATTTATCTGACAGAGAGAGATAGTGAGAGAGGGAACACAAGCAGGGGGAGAGTGAGAGGGAGAAGCAGGCTTCCTGCTGAGCAAGGAGCCTGATGCGGGACACGATCCCAGGACCCTGGGATCATGACCTGAGCCGACGGCCGACGCTCAACGGCTGAGCCACCCAGGCGCCCCACTACTCCAGTTGTTAGCACACTGATGGCACAAAGTTGGCCATCAATATTTGTTGACTAGTTACGGGAATGAATAAAAGAAATAGCCTCAAAATGGGACATGAATCAAGTTATCCTTAGATATGGGCAAATTTGAGCTCCCTATGAAGGCCTTCTGCTTCAGAGCAACTAAAAGATAAGAACTGAGAAAGACCATACAGCCCCAGCTGTGGAAGTAGAGGTCTGTGGGTGGAGGCGGATGACCCATCCTGGACCCTCTGTGCAGAAGCCCAGTATAAAAAGATAGTGATATGGGCGCCTGGGTGGCTCAGTTGGTTAAGCGACTGCCTTCGGCTCAGGTCATGATCCCGGAGTCCCGGGATCGAGTCCCGCATCGGGCTCCCTGCTCAGCAGGGAGTCTGCTTCTCCCTCTGACCTTCCCCCCTCTCGTGCTCTCTCTCTATCTCATTCTCTCTCTCAAATAAATAAATAAAATCTTTAAAAAAAAAAAAAAAATAAAAAAATAAAAAGATAGTGATAGCACAGACGTGTCAGCACCAGGGACCCCATCATCACTGGAGGTCTGTTAAAACCCTGGGCATTTGGGGCGCCTGCGTGGCTCAGTTGGTTAAGCGTCTGCCTTCGGCTCGGGTCATGATCTTGAGGTCCTGGGATTGAGTCCCACATTGGGCTCCTTGTTCAGCAGGAGCCTGCTTCTCCCTCTGTCTGCTGCTCCCCCTGCTTATACTCTCTCTCTCTGTCTGACGAATAAAAAACAAACAAACAAACAAATAAAAAACACAACCCTGGGCATTCATCATGCCACTTGAGGGCCAAGTGCTATGTAGGGTCATGGGGAGATACTCTCACAGACAAGACACTGGGGATTGGACAGGGGTAGATTTCTCTTTTTTTTTTTTTTTTTTTTTTTTTTTTTTTTTTAAAGATTTTATTTATTTATTCATGAGAGACAGAGAGAGAGAGAGAGACAGAGGCAGAGGGAGAAGCAGGCTCCCCGTGGAGCAGGGAGCCCGATGCGGGACTCGATCCCAGGACCCTGGGATCACGACCTGAGCCGAAGGCAGACGCTTAACCGACTGAGCCACCCAGGCGTCCCTGACAGGGGTAGATTTCTCTTAATAGGAGAAGGAGTCCTTCAAAATATCAGTTTAAATTTATATATATATATATTTCACTGTGTGACAAAATTGCATCCAAACCTGAGAAATTAGATTACACTTTCAAAATTCCCAAATCCTCTCAAGGCAGAGATGGCTCACCGTCTTCTGTGGGGAGGTAGGGAAACCTCACTCACCATGTCCTCACCCATCTGACTCATGCTCAGTGACTATCATGTTTATTCTGCATCTATATGTCAGTACTAGGAAGTGCCTTGGACAGAGGTATGAGAAATCTACTTACTGGAAAGACATGATATCCTGGGTATCCAGGCTGATCTGTCTCACATGACTTTGACTAGCTTAGTTAGCCCTTTGAGTTTCAGTTAGTCTAAATACACTGACCAACAAACCTCTAGACTTGCAATGAGAATCATCAGGCTCTGATCCTAGATTGTGGTTTGTTCACTCATCCAGTAAACCTGCCTGAACACCTCCTGTGTGGGATATAATTATTGGGTCAGTCCCTGGTATCTACCTAGACAGCTATTTCCGTGTGACCCAGAAATCTTGATCTATAGAATAGATTTGAAGATTGATGGTTTAGGCCTGCTATTTACCAAATTTCCTTTTCATCCTTTCAAAGAAGAACAAGGGGGTGAAGGGAGCAGGTGCTTGAGAAGGCTTGTTTTAAGTGTGTAGGTTGATTAAGTCGTTGCGTGGGGTCACCATCACATAACATCTCTCCCTGCATAAAACCCAGGGAAACCCCAGGACTAGCCCTCCATCTGAGTAGCCTCTGATGCCTGGTCCTGACTCTTCTCTGAGTTGTATGGCCACAGGGCCAGACCAAAGCCATGTTCGTATTTTTTTTTTTTAAAAGATTTTATTTATTTATTTGACAGAGAGAGAGACACAGCGAGAGAGGGAACACAGCAGGAGGAGTGGTACAGGGAAAAGCAGGCTTCCCGCCGAGCAGGGAGCCCGATATGGGGCTTGATCCCAGGACCCTGGGATCATGACCTGAGCCGAAGGCAGACGCTTAATGACTGAGCCACCCAGGCGCCCCCCATGTTTGTATTTTTTACTGCTACGCCCAGACTTTCTCCTTTTTCACCATGGAGGCATTTAACTGCATTACCCTTTGAATCAGCTGACATGTATGTTAGAGACTTCAGACTCACACAAGACTTGGAAGGCAAGGTATCACAGTAAAGTAAAAGCATGTGCTCTGTAGACAAAGCTTGGGTTCAAATCCAACCTCCAGCACTTACTTCTCTAGGCCTCATGGAGAAATAGGACTAATAAGAGTCCAGTATCAGTTTGGATGCACTCAGCTGCAATAAACAGAAAACTCAGCTAACAATAAAGACATTAAATTGTTTCATATTACAAAAAGGTCTAGAGGTAGGTGTCTGCTAAAGACCTTCAACTATATCATCCAAGACCTAGGCTTTCCTCATCCTCCATCATGCTTCGTATGCTGGCTTTTTGGGTCCTCTGTGATGCTCCACTGATACTCTTCGCACAAGGGAAACTCTGCTCCTAAACTGCCTAAATTAATTTGGGAATATTGCTGTTTGGGGAGGGCGTGAGGAATGGGCAGGGGACAGTGGTCCTGTGGTGGTTTAGATTGTTATTCCCCATTCTTTGCTTCCTCTTTATTTAAGTATACACTCATGCCCTTTGCTATGTGACTTTCTTGGGCCAATAGAATGTCATAAGACATGATAAAAGCAGATACTTTAAACGTGCTTTTGTGTTGGGATGCCTGGGTGGCTAAGTTAGTTAAGAGTCTGCCTTCGGGGCGCCTGGGTGGCTCAGTTGGTTAAGCAACTGCCTTCGGCTCAGGTCATGATCCTGGAGTCCTGGGATCGAGTCCCACATCCGGCTCCCTGCTGAGCAGGGAGTCTGCTTCTCCCTCTGACCCTCTTCCCTCTCGTGCTCTCTATCTCTCATTCTCTCTCTCTCAAATAAATAAAATAAAATCTTAAAAAAAAAAAAAAGAGTCTGCCTTCGGCTCAGGTCATGATCTCAGGGTCCTGGAATCGAGTCCCACATCAGGCTCCTTGCTCAGTGGGGAGCCTGCTTCTCCCTCTGCCTGCCGCTCCCCCTGCTTGTGCTCTCTCTCCCTCTCTGATAAATAAATAAACAAAATCTTTTTTAAAAATGTGCTTTTGTGATTTGACTTGGCCTCTTACACCCCTGTGATGTATCAAGAGAAAAGCAAATTCCAGATATCCACTGCCCCTTCAGCTTGGGCCCCAGATTAAATAACTGAACATAACCAGGAGCTTGAAGTTCTACCACTCCCTGTTAAGCCCAGCTTGGATAAGCCAAACCATAGTCAATTTCTACTACCAAAAGCATGAAAATAGATCGTTTCTGTTGTAAACCATTGAGATCTTGGAGCTGTTTGTTTGTTGCACAGCAAAAACTGACTATTACAGGCCATTCTGAGGACTCCACCAATGTCTAAGCCCTTTAATAGAATCAATGATCTTACCCCACAACTCAGAGATGTGGAGAAATAGTTTATTTGTAAGTAATGTGGTTTTTCTTACAACCTTCATCTACTGGGTAGCATTAAAAGCTGGAGTTGTTTCAGTGCAATACCATAGAATAAACAGGCTGTTCAGATACTTTTTAGTCTCTATAGGTAAAAATGCTCAGAGTCTCAGATCTCTCACAGGCCTTCCCTCCTCTCAGGCTTCTTGCCAAGTAGCTGTTGGGGGTGCATGGAGAGAGAGATGAAGCTTAAGTGATATCCTCAGGATGGGTATAAGAGAAGAACTGGGATCCTCATGCTCTCAGTGCGCCCTTTGGTTTCTCTGGTTTATGGGCCATGGTTATGTTCACCCTACTGGCCTTTGGCTAAAGTCACATCTCTCTTGTTTAGGTCTGATCTCACTGGTACTCTCTAGCTGACTCAACCTCCCATAGCTCTGCAAAGCCCAGGGGACCCCTTGAATCTCTACTATGTCCCCCATCCAGCCCCTGACCCAAGATGTCCAAACTACATGCTTCCAATTCCCCTTTGCCAACTTCCTGCCACACCATGGCCCCATGACAGGCCCATGGCTCTCAACTGAATACTCATCACTGGGGAAGGACTGGAAGTACAAACTAGACCCTATCTCTCTGACAGTTCACCCTGCTTTGCCCACTTATCAAATTGGGCACCAGTTTGTGCCAACTTCAATGATTTCTTCTATTTGCTGGATATTTCTGAAGCCATTTCCCCAATTCCAAGTTAAACCTCTTTGATTCTTATCTCACTCTCACCTCCCAGCTATCTTCTTCAATGTCCAAGACAGGAAATGGCAGGCTTCTCTTTTTTCCTTTCATATATCCTTGGCTTCCTGACTCTAGTTGTCACTTCGGAAGACAGAAGTTCCTTTTGGAAACAATCCTTTGATATAGGTGTGGTCACCATCATCATGGGTAGACGAGGAAATCAAAGACAATAGACTAAATTAGCCCCTCCTTTGGTAGAAATTTGAATCTAGGTTTGGATCTTGATCTTAAATAAGAACTAAGTGAATATAGAAAATTATTTGTCTCTCACAGAGTCCAGTTTTCAAGCCTATTGTCTTGCTGAAAAATCCTATTTTGAATTTCAATGCATGTTAGCTTTTTCTTTTCTTTTCTTTTTTAAGAGGCAGGGAGGGTCAGAGGGAGAGGGAGAAAGAATCTGACGCAGACTCCACACTGAGCGCAGAGCCCGATGCAGGGCTCAATCCCATGACCATGAGATCATGACCTGGGCCCAAACCAAGAGTCGGACACTTAACAAACTGAGCCACCCAGGCGCCCCTCTTTTCTTTTCTTTTAAAAAAAGATGTATTTGTTTATCTTAGAGGATAGAGCGAGGGAAGAGGCAGAGTCCCTGATGAGCACAGAGCCCAAGACGCATGGGGCTTGATCCCAAAACCCTGAGATCATGACCTGAGCTGAAATCAAGAGTTGGCTGCTTAACCGACTGAGCCACACAGATGGCTCTTTTCCTCTCTCGGTATTCCTGCTGAAACAATCTGAACCTCCTCACAAGCAGATTGATGCCATAACCAAATAAGGAGGAGGTCATTTCATTGCTAAGGGCAAAGAGAAAAACACATTAATAGTTTCTAAGGATCGAAGCCAACAGTGAAACTCATGCCAGCTCCCTGCTCTACTTGACTTCCCTACTCTGAAGTCCAGTGAAGTTTTGTCCAGCTCTTTGAGTGTGGACATGAACACATGTGTCAGTGTGTGTGTTTGCTTATGTGTGACAATGTTGAGAAAAATCAACTCTCCAATTATTCTTTCTTTTTTTAAAGATTTTATTTATTTATTTGAGAGAGAGCGAGAGAGAGAGCACACAAGCAGGGAGGAGGGGCAGAAGGAGAGGGAGAATCAGACTCCCTGCTGAGCCGGGAGCCCGACACAGGGCTTGATCCCAAGACCCTGAGATCATGACCTGAGCCAAAGGCAGACACTTAACAGACTGTGCCACCCAGGCGCCTCTCCAATTATTCTTTCAAAACTGTTCTTATGCCAGAAGTCTGGCTTTTAAAACCCCAAAGCAAAAAATTTGACTCATTTATAATTGGTATTAACTATTATCATTCCTTTCTTGAGATAAAACCAGAACCCTTGTCTTCTGTGTTGAGAATAGGGACAGGGGTTACAGGAAAGATAGGATAATTGGTTACTATTTTGAAGATCTTTTATCTCTAGGATCTAAGTCAATGGCAATAGAAAGAAGAGAAGGCAGTAATGGTGACCCAACCAAACTGCCACTGAGCTGTCTAGCCCTCTGGTTCCTCTTTCAACTTCCTTGAGCCATAATCCTGGATCCAATAACCTCTGAATGCAGCAAAATGAAGTCAAGATATTTTTGAGTCTTAACCATATGCCCAGCAGTATGTTATGTACTTTCATACACATTACCTCATTTTATTCTCAAAGCAATCCTTCAAGGTAGATATTAGCATTCTCACTTTTTAATGATGAGGGAACAGGCTGAAAGAAGTTGAATAACTTCTCCAAAGCCTCACAGCTAAAACATGAAAGAGGTGGGATTCAAACCCTATCCCCTGTGATTTCTAACCTCATCATCCTTTCCTTATATTAAGGTACCTCTTGAGAGAATGTGCCAGTACCACATGGGGAGGATTCTATAAAGATGAGCATTTTCTTTCTTGTAAGAGTTTATTTTTAAAACAAGTATGAAAGTGAGTTTACTTAACCTGGTTTTAAACTAAAGGCATAAGATTGAAGCCACTGTTAAAAAATATCACAAGTGGAGAGGAAGGTCCCAGCTCCCTTGCCATGTATTAGAGGGAGCTCATACTGGGATGTGTCAAAAAGCTACCCAATCTGGCGGTAATGTTTGGCATATTTCCCACTCTTGTTAGGCTTTTGAAGCCTAACAGTAAATAAAGAAAACAATGCCTAGGTTCATATTTTTTTAGAGATTTTAAAAAATTCTAAAATTCTAAAATGCATATTTTCTACCAGACCAGTCTATGCTTTTAGCTGCCCTGCATGTTTAGCTCTTTTTGAACACAGTCTAAATGTCATCAGACCTCCTTGGTACCCACCAAGGAGGAAGTCCCTCAAACATCAAGAACCCAGAGTTCTTCTGGTTCAGTTTGGTTATCTATTGATGCATAACAAACTGCACCAAAACTTGGTGTCTTAAAATAGTAATTGTTTTATTGTTTCTTACAATGCAGTGGGTCAGGAATTCTGGCAGGTCATAGCTTGTTTCTGATTCATGTGATGTCTGCTGGGACTGGAATGTCCATGAGGGCTTCTTCACTCACATGCCTTGAGCCTCAGCTTGGAGGGCTCAAGTGGCCAGGGGATGCAATTGCTCAACTGGGGTCATACATCTGAGGCCTCAATTCTCATTGTTGCTGGCTTCCTCAGTTTTTTATTGTGAAATCTCAGGGTTCCTCCCTCTCTGTGCAGCCTTTCCACACAGTCACTCCAGCATAGTAGACAGACTTCTTACCTAGAGACTCAAACTACCAAGGTTTCTTTAGGCTTAGGCTCAGAACTGGGTCATAGCCACATCCACTGTAACTTATTGGTTACATCATGTGACAGGGCCAGCACAGATTCAAGGAGAGGGGACCACACAATGTTGTGAATATGGGGAGGCATCCTTTAGGGGTCACCAATGCAGCAGACCACCACAGGTCTTGACCTACGTCAGCCAGTCTGGCAGAAATTTCCCTCCCTTGGTGTTTTTAGATGAGCCCACAAGAGGCATTATGTGTGTGTGTAAACATCAGCTGTAGCCACCATGAAGTATCTGCCATGTTCCTCCTCTCCTTTCTGGTTCAATGCTCATAGTTTCAAAGCTGCTAAGGAAGCTTTGCTGTTACTACGACTGATACCCTACAGAAAATGCCATCAACCAATCCTCAGAATACCACATTAATGCTGGGGTGTGTGACAAACTGGGACAATAAGCCCTACAGTAGTAAGACTTGTGTCTGGAGTCCCTGACATCTCTCAGGAAACAGCTCCTTCCGCTGATGAGCTGGGGCCTACGAACCACTGGCACTCAAACTTGTGTTGGGGCTTGGGGTGATGGTGAGCAGACATCACATTATCCCTTTCTCTTTCTCATAGATACCAAGCAAAAGGTCAGTCAGTGCTCTCAAGCTTCTAAAGCTATAAAGAAAGACAGTAGAATAGGAAGACATCTTCACCAGCCAGACAAGATGCCCTGTTACATAACTTTGTGATAATCTGAGAAGTTACTGAAGTGGAGTTCTCCCAGTCAGTTGGAGGTAAAATGTCACAAATGTCTGTAATAAAATAGTAGGTTATAAAAGGACACAGAAAGAATTCTGCTAAGGAATTCTTTTTAATGATCAAAATCACACAGCAACAGCAACAACAGCAACAAAATGTTGGAAACTGGAAAGCTGAAAAGCAAGTGGTAACTAATTTAGCAGACCAGAGAGAGCTGGGGAAAGCAGAGCAGCAACCAAATTTACATCACAGAAGCTGCAAAAGGAATCAGTGACACAGTCACCTATGGAGGTGAGTATGGGGCCACTTAAGAAGCAACTGAACCCCAATACCTCTCCTCTGAGAACAGGTATGTGATTTCCCGTCCCAAACTAGTAGAAGTTTAAGAATTTATATCCTAGGGGCGCCTGGGTGGCTCAGTTGGTTAAGCGACTGCCTTCGGCTCAGGTCATGATCCTGGAGTCCTGGGATCGAGTCCCGCATGGGCTCCCTGCTCGGCAGGGAGTCTGCTTCTCCCTCTGACCCTCCTCCCTCTCATGCTGTCTCTCATTCTCTCTCTCTCAAATAAATAAATAAAATCTTTAAAAAAAAAAAAAAAAAAAAAAAAGAATTTATATCCTAGAAGTTACCAAGTAGAGAGTCTCTAGACTAGAGGGCACCAGACAGCAAGGGTGTCATCCTAAAATAGGAGAATGTGAAAGTTTAGAGTTTTCCACTGAAAGTTGAGATTCACAGCCTTTTCCCCCACTTAGGTCACAGAACTCTGGCAGCCAGACTGGAACCCTCCAGACAAGAGATTGTCTAAAAAATATGACAAGGACAAAAGAAAAGACCTAAAAATGCAGATGCGTGTATCCAAGAATAGCCCAGGTAGGTCACTACCCCCACCCATATCCCCTGGGTAGTTCTACTTCAGTGTACTTCTGCTGACTTCCAAGTGCCAGTGTCTGAGTCTCCTTGCCTGTGGTCTCTCTCCAAAGCCAGGGAAAGCTACTCTGCTTAGGAATACGGCAGGCCAGAAGTGTTAGGGAATTAATAACCTCCCCACCGGGAGTGGCTCTCAATCAATGACTGTCAAGATTTGTTGTATGAATACCCTATTTCCCTCACCCTTGCTTGCAATAATTCTGAGGTGTGTGTTTTACACCATTTTCTCAGAATTTCTCCATAGGATTAAGCCATAGTCATTCTCAGTTATAGCTAGCATTGTGGCAGCCTTCTCTTCTCTGTCTTAATTCCTTGCTCCCTACTTGTGTTTCCACTGAGTACTTCCATTAGAATACATGTCTCAGGGTCTCTTTTGAGAGAACCCAAACTAATACAATCACATCAAAATTGAAAATGCCCATGCAAATTGAATAGAACTTCTAGTCAGCTTTGTAGTGCCCCCTTCTAAATATAAAGTCAAGGATGACCAGAAATTTTAGAAAAAATTCTGTCTTGAAATATGGAGATCAAACAAAACAAAAATAAAATAACTTGGAGGAAACAAAGACTAAAAAGGGGGGAAAAACTTACCAAAAAATCTATTATTAATATCTTCAAGAGAATTAAGAAATTAGATTCATGAAATAAGAACAGAAGATTATAAAAAATAGCATTCAGAGAACAAAACAAAGCTCTTGAAAATAAAAAAAAAAAGGGATAGCAGAAATGAAAAACATAATATGGAAGATAGACAAAAAGAAGATAGGGCACCTGAGTGGCTCGGTTGTTGGGCATCTGCCTTCAGCCTGGGTCGTGATCCCAGGGTCCTGGGATCGAGTCCCACATCGGGCTCCTTCCTCGGTGGGAAGCCTGCCTCTCCCTCTCCCTCTCTTGCTGCTTGTGTTCCTGCTCTCGCTATCTCTGTCTCTGTCAGATAAATAAATAAAATCTTAAAAAAAAAAGAAGATAAAAAAAGAAAAAGAAGATATGAAAGATAAAGTCAATGACATCCCCCAGAAAGTAGAATAAAAAGAAAACAAAATGAAAAATGAGAGAAAAAGTATAAAAAATTAGGCAGTCCAAGAGGTCTAATATATGATTTGGGGAATTGTATAAAGACAGAATAGAGAGAACACTTGGAAGGATATCATCAAAGAAATAATTTAAGAAAATCTCCCAGAACTGATGGACATGAGTTTCTAGAGTGAAGGTGCCTGGCATTTTAAAGGAAAATATGCCAGTTCCAGAGCTACATCATTTT
Organism: Halichoerus grypus; assembly: GCF_964656455.1. Classification (NCBI taxonomy): domain Eukaryota; kingdom Metazoa; phylum Chordata; class Mammalia; order Carnivora; family Phocidae; genus Halichoerus; species Halichoerus grypus. The sequence goes on from NC_135720.1 coordinate 114,805,355, forward strand.
AAAATTTCACCAGTGAGGACAAAGGGGAGATCCTAAAAACTTCTAGAGAAGATAAAACAGGTTTTATACAAAGGATCAAGTTCCAGAATGTTGTCCACTGGAAGCTAAAACACAGTGAAGCCATGCCTTCAAATTTCCTTTTTTTTTTTTTAAGATTTTATTTATTTATTTGAGAGAGAGTGCAAGAGAGAATGAGCAGGGTGAGGGGCAGAGGGAGAAGCAGACTCTCCACCGAGCAGGGAGCCCGATGCAAGGCTCGGTCCCAGGACCCAGAGAGATCATGACCTGAGCTGAAGGCAGACACTTAACCAACTGAGCCACCCAGGCACCCCAGGAGATCTCATTCTTAAGAACTAGAAACTTTAGGGGCTCCTGGATGGCTCAGTCAGTAGAGCATGCAACTACTGATCTCGAGAATCATGATTTTGAACCCCACGTTGAAGATAGAGTTTAGTTAAAAACAACAACAACAACCATCAAAACAACTGGAAATTTTAGCACTTGCCTTCCTGTCTGGCCTCCACCAATAATCCTGATGTTACTTTTGCATATGGCCTGGACTCCTTTGCTACTTTATTCTTTTCCAGCATTCTTGGCAAAGCTCTAACTCTGCCAGCTCTGCCACATACTCATGTAGTTGGCCATATCCAGGGGGAATTAAAACCATGCAACCATGCTGGCTGATCTCACTTTGAATTTATTGTAAGCCTCAAGTAGACCTCAGTGCTGTCTGACAATCATATTGCCCTTCACCCTAGAGTGTTCGACACCCAAGGAGTACACAGAGACCTTACAAGGGGTCTGAGGGCATGACCAGTTATGAAGGTACCCATTTTTGCATTCTCTATTGCCATATGTCCTTTTCCCTAAAACTGGTTTGCCTGAGAACTTTTCTGCAGATTCTCTTTTCCCTCCTCCTCTTTTACCATTGCATATATGCCATTCTCTCAAGGTGAGGAAATGTGAAAATATCTGGGTTGTCAAACAGAAGTACAATTTGGAATATTTGGAATATTGTTTTTGAAAGAAAATGACTTTAATGATTGAGTAATGAATCCTTTAGCAAGTCAGGTGGTTTCCAATTCTTTGCTTTCAACAAAATTAAAAGAGAATATAATTGAGTTGTCAGCTTGAATATCATTAAAAATATTTTTAATGATGGCTCATTATGTGATTTTTGACATATAATTCAGAAGGGGTTCAAAGAAGTGAGTGTTACTGCTATAATAAAAGTATTTCCCTTCCCTTTTACTTATTTATGTGAACAAGGATTCTCAGCCTTTACTCTGATGAAAAAGAAAAAATAGAAAAGGAATTGATAATTAATGCTGCCTCATTCCAGCAACATGATTCAATGACACATGAACTAGTTGAAAACTCATTTTAGAGATGCATTTTGGGTAACATTTTATATTAATATTTATTAATTATCAAATTTTATGATAGATATACTTATGTGATTTTCATCTGTTTGGGCTACTGCTAATGGTTCAACCCAGAAGAAAAATTGAAACATTTAGAATGTTATGGTTAAAAAAAATAAAAGGAACTAATTTTTAAAAATATATTTTGTTGCAGAGAAATATAGGGAGATCATTACAAGACTTTCAGATATCACATTTATTAAATTAAGATAAAATTCTGTGGTGGAAGTGAATGAAATAGGAATAAAATCTCCACTGCAGAAGAAGAGTTTATTCATAACTTTTTTTAAAACATGTTTTTTAAGTAGGTTCCATGCCCAAAGTGGGACTTGAACTCATGACCCTGAAATCAAGAGCCGCACGTTCTATCCACTGAGCCAGCTAGGCACCCCTATTCATATCTCTTTTAAAAGGCAGATATTGGGGCACCTGCGTGGCTCAGTTGGTTAAGCATCTGCCTTTGGCTCAGGTCATGATCCTAGGGTCCTGGGATTGAGCCCCTCATTAGACTCCCTGCTCAGCAGGGGAGTCTGCTTCTCCCTCTACCCTTCCCCTCTGCTCGTGATCTCTCTCTCTGTCTCTCTCCCTCGAATAAAGAAATAAATTCTTTAAAAAAATAAATAAAAGGTGGATGTTGAATATCAAATAATGATGGCATTTTAATTCTATTGGATACATTAAAAGAATAATATGAACAGTTTTACTTTAAAATGTCAATATTTGGGACACCTGGGTGGCTCAGTCAGTTAAGCATCTGCTTTCGGCTCGGGTCATGATCCCAAGGTCCTGGGATCAAGTCCCGCATCAGGCTCCTTGCTCAGTGGGGAGCCTACCTCTCCGTCTGCCTGCCCGCTCCCCCTGCTTATGTTCTCTCTCTCTCTGACAAATAAATAAAATCTTTTCAAAAAAATCTTTAAAATGTCAATATTTATAAGACATCAGAATTTTTATACTCTTTGTAGTTACTTAAACTCACAAGGGAAACAATTAGATATAAGGTAAAAAAAAATACGGAAAGGTCACATAGTTTTCCAAACTGTTTTAGGAAACATGCAAGCAAAAAATTTGAAGACTGATGGACTAATCCTAGCACCATTTTTATACCCACACAAGAAGGGACTCTGGCGTGAGCTCCACATTTAAGAGGTCCCCACATGTCATAATACAAAAGGAGTAAGTTTGGAAAAGTTATATGGATTTCTCTGTTATTAAGGATCTGACACTTATTTCTGGCACAGTGTATTAGTTATCCATTACTGTATAAGAAATTACCCCAAAACTTAGCAGCCCAAAGCAGCACACATATTTATCTCATGATTTCTGGGGAGCAGAAATCTGGGAGAAGCTTAGCTAGATCCACTGCTTCAGGGTATCTCACAAAGCTGCAATCAAGGTGTTGCCAGTGATCTCATCTGAGGCTCATCTAGGGAAGGACCTGTTTCTAAGCTCACTCCAACAGTTGTTGGCAAGATTTAGTTCCTTAAAGGTTGTTGGACTCAGGCCATCAGTTTCTTATTGGCTGCTGTCCAGAGGCCACCCTCAGTTTTTTGCCATGTGGGCCTCTCCAACACGGCAGCTTGCTTCATCAAAACCAGCAAGAGTGCCAGCAAGATGAAAGTCATGTCTTTTATAACTCGATCTTAGAAGTGACATCCCAGGCTAAGTCCCAGGCTGCTCCAGCCACCCTCCTTTAGGGCTTGCAGCCTTGATGTCCTTCCCCCAGTATGCCCTGTTGTGGGCTTGGCTCCCGGGGCAGCCGACTTCTTTGCCCTTTGTGCCTATATTGAACCCCTTCCTGGGACTCTTGGGCATGTGTGCTGCTGCCTCTGTCCTCTCCTCTGCCTCAGAAAGCTCCAAAGCTCAGAATACATCCCTGTTCGTGCAGCCAACTGTGAAACCTCAGGGCCCCCGCATGGATGGCAATGTTGGGGCCAAGCTAACCCACCCTCTGGACAAGCATGAAGTAAAGAAAGTCTTAGACAAGTTTTACAAGAGAAAAGAAATTCAGAAACTGGGTGTTGATTATGGACTCAATGCTAGTCTCTTCCACCAAGCTTTCATAAGCTTTAGAAATTATATTGTGCGGCCTCATTCCCTGGATGTGGATATTCACATTATTTTGAATGATACTTGCTTCAGCGCAGCTCCTGTGGATGATTTATTTCCATTTTCCTTGAGATGTGAGAAACAGGTATTTCCTGTGTTGGAATGTAAAGATGATCTAGGTAAGATCAGTGACTTAAGAATACCACCTAACTGGGGCGCCTGGGTGGCTCAGTCGTTAGGCATCTGCCTTCGGCTCAGGTCATGATTTCAGGGTCCTGGGATCGAGCCCCGCATCGGGCTCCCTGCTCTGCAGGAGGCCTGCTTCTCCCTCTCCCACTCCCCCTGCTTGTGTTCCCTCTCTCGCTGTGTCTCTCTCCATCAAATAAAAAAAAAAAAAAGAATACCCCCTAACTGATACCAAGAAGTCAGAGCCATACAATGGAAGAGAATATTCCATTAAGGCCCCACAAATGGTGGAAAGACTTACCATGAAATCCAGAAATACTTGCCAGCAAAATCTGAAGTATACTGTGGCCTTTCAAAATTACTGACACATTGGGGTCCCTGGGTGGCTCAGTCAGTTAAGCATCTGACTTTTGATTTTGGCTGAGGTCATGATCTCAGGGCCCTGGGTCAGGCTCTGCCCTCAGCGGGGAGTCTGCTTGAGGATTCTCTCCCTCTCCCTCTGTCCCTCCACCCCCTCCCCACCTTGTGTGAGCTCTCTCTTTCTTTCTCTCTAAAATAAATAAATAAATCTTAAAAAATAAAATTACTGGCACATGTGATCTTCAAAAAGAGTAATACTGCTGTTGGTATATTACCAAATATTTGCTCTTTTTCTTGTTAATTTTGGGGGGCTGGGCAGAGTGAAGGTGGGAGGTGGGAAAGGACATATATTGTAATTTACCATTAATAAAAGTCCATTGCAAAAAAAAAAAAGTGCCATCCCATCACTTTTGCCATATTCAGTTCATTACAAGCAAGTCATTAGGTCTAGTCCACACTCAAAGAGGGGGATTACACAAAGGCATGAACATCAGGAGGTGGAGATCACTGGGAGCCATTTTAGAAGGCTGCCTACTATACACAGCATGACCATAAGCCTAAACATCTGTTATAATTAACACTATTCAGGTTTCAAGGAAATGTGTTTCCATACCTCTTATCCTCTATCATTGACACAAAAGTTGATGGTGACCAAATGCTGTGAAGATTTATGGGTTGTGCTGTTGCTGACTCTAAAGATGGACACTTGTTTAGAATGCAGGGAGAATTTAGCAGTGATAGTGATTAAGTAATAGAAAAGACAAATTAATGAACTTGTCAAATCTTCTCTCTCGGTCAGTATGAAAGCAATGTTTTCTCACATAATGATGTTTCATTTCCCAGTAGGGCCACAGTTGCACATGGTGGCTGAGGAACATTTTCCTGTACTAAACAATTCATATTACTCTTAGATTTGTATATATGTATACGTAGGTAGAACAAGCATGACAAATGAAGTTACACTGGCAACTAAACAGACAGCCAATACTTGAAGTACATATAATTTTATTTTTATAAAAATATTTAAGGGGTACCTGGGTGGCTCAGTGGGTTGAGTGGCTGCCTTTGGTTCTGGTCATGATCCCGGTGTTCTGGGATCGAGCTCCACATAGGGCTCCCTGCTCAGCGGGGAGTCTGCTTCTCCTTCCCCCTGCTCTTGTGCTCTCGCTTGCTCTCTCTCTCTCTCTCCCTCTCAAATAAATAAATAAAATCTTTAACAAATATTTAAGAAGACTTAATTACAATTTTAAAAAGTTAAATTTTAAAATACCTTCTTTCTATAATAATTTTAAATATTTATTTAGGATAACTTGCATTTTATACTTTATTTTTATTTCTTCTATTTTTATTTTTATTTTCCTCTTTTGATTACCAAAGAGGAACATTTAATCCAGAATGGAGATAATCAAAGAAGGCTTCTGTAGGAGATAGTTTTTAATCTTTATCCTTTTACCTTTCATTTATCCCGTACCCTTTACTGTAAATACACTGGGATCAGCTTAACTGTGAAACTATTTCCATTGATCTGGCTTTCAATTTTTATTTTGTTTGTGTCATAGTTTTCTCTCTCTCTCTCTCTCTTTCTTTCTTTCTTTCTTCCTACCTTCCTTCCTTCCTTCCTTTTTCTTTCTTCTTTTTTCTTCCAAATTTTTATTTAAATTCTAGTTAGTTAACATATAGTGTAACATTTGTTTCAGGAGTAGAATTTAGCGATTCATCACTTACATATAACACCCAATGCTCATCATAACAAGTGCCCTCCTTAATACCTATCACCCATTTAGCCCATCCCCCACCCACCTCCCTCCATCAACTCCCAGTTTGTTCTCTATCTTTAAGAATTTCTTATGGTTTGCTTCCCCCTTCCTCCTCTCTTTTTTTCTCTTCCCACACATTCATCTGTTTTGTTTCCTAAATTCCACATACGAATGAAATCATATGGTATTTGTCTTTCTCTGACTTATTTCACTTAGCATAATACACTCTAGCTCCATCCACATTGCTGCAAATGGCAAGATTTAATTCTTTTTGATGTCTGAGTAATATTCCATTGCATATATACACCACATCTTCTTTATCCACTCATCAGTCAATGGACATTTGGGCTTCTCCATAGTTTGGCTATTGTTGATAATGCTGCTATAAATATCAGGGTGCACGTACCCCCTTAGAATCTGTATTTTTGTATCCTTTGGGTAAATATTGAGTAGTGCAATTTGTAGGGTAGTACTATTTTTAACTCTTTGAGGAACTTCCATACTGTTCTCCAGAGTGGCTGCACTAGTTTGCATTCCCACCAACAGTGTAAGAGGGTTCTCCTTTCTCCACATCCTCATCAACATTTGTTGTTTACTGTGTTGTTAATTTTAGCCATTCTGACAGGTGTGAGGTGGTATCTCATCATAGTTTTGATTTGTATTTCCCTGCTGATGAGTGATGTTGAGTATGTTTTCATGTGTCTGTTAGCCATTTGTATGTCTTCTTTGGAGAAATGTCTGTTCATGTCTTCTGCCCATTTCTTGACTAGATTTTTTGTTTTTTGGGTGTTGAGTTTGATAAGTTCTTTACAGTTTTTGGATACTATCCTTTATCAGATGTGTCATTTGCAAATATCTTCTCTCATTCCGTAGGATGACTTTTAGCTTTGTTGATTATTTCCTTCATTGTGCAGAAGCTTTTTATCTTGATGAAGTTCCAATAGTTCATTTTTGCTTTTGTTAACCTTGCCTCCAGTGACATGTCTAGTAAGAAGTTGCTTGAGCCGAGGTCAAAGAGGTTCTCCTCTAGGATTTTGATGGTTTCCTGTCTCACATTTAGGTCTTTCATCCATTTTGAATTTATTTTTGTGTATGGTGTAAGAAAGTGGTCCAGTTTCATTCTTCTGCATGTGGCTGTCCAATTTTCCCAACACATTTGTTGAAGAGGCTGTCTTTTTTCCATTGGACATTCTTTCCTGCTTTGTTGAAGATTAGTTGACCATATAGTTGTGGGTCCATTTCCGGGTTTTCTATTCTGTTCCATTGATCTCTGTGTCTATTTTTGTGCCAGTACCAGCATTTTATACTTCAGTTTGAATAGATGATTTAAACATTAGAAAAATAATATTTGAAAGCATGAGTATAATTTTAATCTTACATTAGTTTAATTTTACATCTGTATGCAAATATATTCAAATAATGTAAAATTTGAATATGGTTGCATTTAACTTTTAAATTCTTTAACCCATTGCCATCAATAGAACACAGATTATGTGAAAATCTTGATTATAACAACATAGTGACTTTGCTAAAATAAAGATAAATAAAATTCACTTTATTTATTTTAAGGATATTATTTATTTTTTTTAAAGACTTTATTTCTTTATTTGACAGAGAGAGACAGAGCGAGAGAGGGAACACAAGTGAGGGAGAGGGAGAAGCAGGCTTCCCGCTGAGCAGGGAGCCCGATGTGGGCCTTGATCCTGGGACCCCGGGATCATGACCTGAGCTGAAGGCAGATGCTTAACGACTTAGCTACCCAGGCGCCCCAGGATTTTATTTATTTATTTGAGAGAGAGTGAGAGTGAGCGAGAGTGCTCAAGCAGGATGAGCAGCAGAAGGAAAGGGAGAAGGAGGGAGATCATGACCTGAGCCGAAGGCAGACGCTTAACTGACTGAGCCACCCAGGTGCCCCTAAAATTCATTTTATAACATATATATTTTAGGGGTGCCTGGGTGGCTCAGTCGGCTGAGTGTCTGACCCTTGGTTTCAGCTCGGGTCATGATCTCAGGGTCGTGAGATCAAGCCCTGTATTGGGCTCTGGGCTCAGTTGCGAGTCTGCTTGAGATTCCCTCTCTCCCTCTCCCTCGGCCCCTCCCCTGATCTCTCTCTCTAAAATAAATAAAAATTTTAAAAAACAACATATTAATTTGTAAATAATGCATATCTTTATTACTCATCTGACCATATCTGATCCACCAATAGAATACCTAGATACATGTGATGATAATTAAATGTAGTCATTTTGATGTTTTTCTAATTGTGTTGTTTTACACATTTTTTTTTTTTAATTTTGTTATGAGGGTAGATTTGTCAAGGTATGAGTAAAGAACATCCTTAACAATCCATTAGCCTGATTAATGGCTTTTTAAAATTTAGACCTATGATATGTAAGCCTCTATTTTTACTCTTGCATTGGGACCCTGCAAATGTCTACACCTTCTTTTCTCTCCCTGGTGAATCAACTCCCTGGTGCTCAGCTGATTGTTACTTCCTAGTTCACTGAAAAACAGAAGCAACAGAAGAAAACTTTCTCCACTTCCCACTACATCTTCCTACCTACCTACATTTCTGCCCTTAGATTCTGTCTTCCCTCCAGGCACCAAATCTAAGTGTCTATCCAAGTCCACCTCCTCTACTTGTGCACTGAAACCCAGGCCCTCTCATTCAAGGATACCACTCCTACCACTCCTACAATTACGACTTTACCCCCTTGTCTCCTCCCTCCCTACTTAGTCATTCCTATGAGCATACAAAAATACTAGAATATACCCATTAAAAAATCCTTCCTCTTGATCCCACATCTCCTTCTATATTATGCTGTATTTCTCTCCTTCCCTTTAGGGCAACATTCTTTGAAAGAACAGGCTGTGCTCTTGTTCTCCTCTTACTCACCTACCACTCTCTCTTGAACTCTCTCCACTTCTTCCATCAAGAGGTGGATTTATGAGATCTATATCTCCTCCCTATAAATCTGAACAGGTTTGTGACTCTCTTGTAACCAATAAAATGCAATGAAGTCATGCTGTCTGATTTCTGAGGCTAGATCTAAAAAGCGATGCACCTTCTGCCCTTTTCACTGCAACACTTGCTTTCAGAGCCATGAGGGCCATGTAAGAATTCTAACTACCCCAATGTTACCATGCTGTAAAGAAGCCCAGGCTACATGGAGAGGACTTGTGTAGGTATTCTGGCCAACAGCTCCAGCAGAGATACAGCTGACAGCTAACATCAACCACCAGGAGATGTCTCCAGATGATTCCACCTCAGTAGTTAAGTCACCCCCAGTCTTCCCAGCTGAAGATCCAGACATCACCAAAGACAAGCTGTCCTTACTGTATCCTTTCTGAATTCCTGACAGCATTCCACAAGCACAATAAAATGGTTGTTTTATACCACTAAGTTTTGGGTATTTTAGGCGGCAATAGTAACTGGAACAGTGTGTGTGTGTGTGTGTGTGTGTGTGTGTGTGTACATATATATGTTCATATATTTCCTTGCTTGGTTTGTGGACAGGGCCTAGAAACAATGGCATCTCTGTAGCAGTAAGGACATCTAGCACCTAGATCTTGGTTTCCAAGTGCCATCCTGTTAGAAGAAGCCAGAAGAAGACATGGTTGATTCCTGGGCTGAGGCAGGAAAAGTACAAATTGAAACCATGGATAACCTCTTGCAGAGAAAGTAAGGAAGTGCTCAAATAATGTTAAGGAGATTTCAAAAGGACAAGGGATCCAGCTTGAAGGGCTATTTCATTTGCCAAATTTGGGGTAATTTGTGCATCAAAATAATAATGATAGTAACCTATTATAATTCATTAAGTAAAATAGAAGTCCACAGGTTCAGACAATAAATATGATAGTAATGGATTACAGTTTATTGAGTAAGATAGGAATCTATGAGTCCATAGGATATCAATGGATGAATAAATGAGGAAGAAGGGAATGCTCTCTTTTATAGCAGATTGTTGACTAAAAGTTGAAGAAGAAATGATGGAATTAAAAATCGGTATTTAATAAACATTATCATGGCAGTTATTCTAATGGGGGTTATCAATGGATGCTAAGGCAGATAGATGGAGATCTGATGATGTAGCAGATACTTAGGAATTACAAAGAGACAAGTGGTGAGTTTATGGAGGAGAAACCTGCCAAACTGGGTTGGTAATACAGGGGTGAGAAGGGCTCACCTCCTGCACTTCCTGATGTGATACACTGAAAAGGACAAAACATCATTTTTCTCCTGCCTTTATGTGCCACTTGGGTTGAAGGACATCTTGCAGAAATGAAAAGCCTGTGCTCTTTATTTTTTTTAAGATTTTATTTACTTACTTGAGAGAGAGCTATCAGGAGCAGGGGGGTCGGGGGAGGTGGGGAGAAGCAGAGGGAGAGGGAGGGGAAAGAATCTCAAGCAGACGCCATGTTGAGCATTGAGCCCAATACGGGGCTTGATCTCATGACCCTCATATGACCCTGAGATCAAGACTTGGGCCGAAATCAAGAGTCGGATGCTTAACAGACTGAGCCACCCAGGTGCCCCTGGATACTAGAGTTCTTGATACTTTTCTGTAAACTTGAAATTGTTTCAAAATTTTTTTTAAAATCCCATGAATAGACATTACAGAAGACCTTGGTGCTGAACCTGTCATGTGGAAGGAAAGATAAAGGTGTTTGTATAGCCTTACTGTAAACTTGACTGAGACATAAGTGAGGGTATCAGAAATTAATACATTATATTAACATAGCACTTCACAATGTACAAAAAATGAAAATAAACAAAAAAAGCTCCTTATGTCATTTGCCCCTTATAACAATTCTGTGAGGCAAGAGATTTGTCAATTTTATAAAAAAAAAAAACAACTAAAGAAAGTTCAGGTGACTTCCCCAAGGTCACACTCACAGACAAAAGATAAACTGAGGCATATTAAAAATTTTAAGCATTTATTTGAAGAAAAACAGATTTGAATGGGGCAGCACCAAACCAGAAGTGCTTAGTCATGCTCTGTAGACAGGAGCCAGGGGAAAGAGTTACACAGATCCAGTGCAGAAGTGAAGAACCGCAATTATTTGGCCGGCTCACTTGGGCAGCACACACACTAAACAAGAATTTAACACACCTCATAAGTAATTAGTTTGACCCCATCGAGTTTTTTTGACTCTTAATGCAACCCTCCTGTGGCAACAGCAAACAATAACATAAGTTGACTGTAAACAAAATTGTGACGACTTGTGTACCTTTCTGGGGGTGAACAAAGTCTTCCTATTAAGGTAGGTAAGAGACCCTAAAGGCTCCAGGTATGAGGTCCACTACCACACACTGCTTCCACGGCTGGCTACCCTATCCCCTACTGCCCCACTTATCCCAGGGGGTCCTCAGGTCTCCACATGGGCTTCAATTTCTGTCATGGACCTTCCAGGCCGTGCCTGGGGAACAGGGCCAAGAAATGGCCTTCAACGCTTGCCCCGACGACAACCTCCTGGACGACATTCCCAGCCAACAACTCTTTCTCAGGACCCCTCACTCTCCCTCATTATTGCCCCAACACTTAAGTCCCAATTACTCACTCTAGCCCCGCTGACCAATCACGATCTTTCTCTTTTTATAGACCTCCCCTTGGGCTCCTGCGGGTGCGATTATAGCTGTCCTGTGGAACGCAGGGCCCGGAAATTAGGAAGAGAGAGGTGTGGCTTTCGCCGTCGCATGCTCAGTGGCCCGCAGACTTGGGGGAGAAGTAGTCCTGTGCAGCCTCCAGCCTGCCGCTGCCCTTTCCCACCCACCTGGGTTAGGAGAGCCCTTCCCTTAGGCCTTTTCTCACCACCCACTGTAAAGCTGGAATGGGCTGACAGCGGCTCAACCGTAGCGTACTAGCTAGCTCCGCTTGCTCACTCTCTATCTGTAGGGCCCCAAGACGTCGGGCCCTGAGCCCAGAGACCTAGAATGACTTCAGCAGTTCCAGCTTGCCTGTCTCTGTGTTGGGCCTTCAGTTGCCAGGTCCCAGTTATAGTAAAGGCGGACGAACTTTATGAATCATCTAGTCCAGACCATTCACATTGCACTCCATGATTATATGATTGTTTCAAAGGCTCAGAGGCTCTTCTCTCCTTTCTCTCTCTTTGGTGGGGGAATTAGGGTCAAGCCCGACAGGTGCAGGGCTTGCTGCTGCCATGCCCCTTAATCCTGGTGTCGCTGAGCAAGGGCTTCCCTCCCAGCCTCCCTGATCCAGTCAGCTGTCAGACTATGAGTAAGTATGGTGGATGAGGAGGGTGATGTGGCTGAGGAGGCTGTGTTCCTGGTACTTGCCCAGGGTCCCTGTCCTCTGAGGAGTCCCCTGCGCTGGGCGTTGGACAAGGCCTTCATTATCTTCCTGGCCCTCACCCTCACACTCCTGACACTGGAGGCTGTTCGTCCGCTGCTGTGACTGCTGCCATGAACAGAGTTTGGGGACCGGCCCCTGAGAACACCTCAGAAGGAGGAGCTGGAATTGCGACCACCTTTCCCATAAACATTCTCTTCCCCTGCTACAGAGGTGAGAGGGGAGGGAAACCGGACTGTTGGGGGCTATGGAGGGGACACTGGGAGAGCTCAGAGCCGCTGTCTTAAATTTTTTGCACCTACACTCCAGAAAATCATTTTGAAAAAGTTTGTACTTCTCACATATTTGTAAGTAACCATCTAAAATTTTTCATCATAAACTAAAATTGTTTCAAGGATGTAATTTCTGGCATATTGAAAACATTCACATTTAAAAATAAAACAGATCACCCCTTGAATTTCTAGGGGAAGGGTAATATCAGAGTGACTTGATACTCACCACTACCCATTTAAAAATAGATAAACTAGCTCCTAACAATTGGGATTATTCCTTTCCTTCTTTTATGACTCTCTTTTCTCCTTGAACACCTATTACCAGTCCACTTCCCCAAAGACAATTTTAGGCTTTTATACTTGAAAATCTTTTATTGACCAATCTATCATACTTCCCTGCATGTGCATATATTTTAATTGAGATGAAAAGTGTTTTTCTTTCTTGTGACCATAGACCGAAAAGGTTTTTAAAAAATTTCTTCTGTGCTATCATTATAATTATTATGAGAACAGAATTGATTAAATGGCAAAGATTGCACACATTTTTAAACATGGTTAAAAATTAAAAGTACATTTTTAATGAGATAGGAGAGGGGGTGTTTATGGTACCTTGATGAAAGAAATAGGCTATGTGTGTGTGTGGTTTTTTTTTTTTTAAGATTTTATTTATTTATTTGAGAGAGTGAGAGGGAAAGTACGAGGCTATTTGTTTGTTTTTTATTTATTTATTTGAGAGAGAGTGAGAGGGAAAGTAAGAGCTGGGGGAAGGGGCAGAGGGAAAGGAAGTGGGAGAAGCAGACTTCTCACTGAGCAGGGAGCCTGTATCGTGACCTGAGTCAAAGACAGGCCCTTACTGACTGAGCCACCCAGGCGCCCCACTATGTGTTTCTTTATTTAAGACAAGGTAAGATTTCATGATTGACAACCACAGCCATACCTCAGAGATTTGCAGGTTCAGTTCCAGACACCACAACAAAGCAAATACCGAAATAAAACAAGTCAAAGGAACTTTTTTGGTTTCCCAGTGCTTATAAATGTTTACACTATAGTCTATTAAGTGTGTAATAGCATTATGTCTAAAAAAACCAATGTACATACCTTTATTTAAAAATACTTTATTGTGGGGCACCTGCATGGCTCAGTCGGTTAAGCATTCGACTCTTGATTTCTATTTAGGTCATGATCTCAGGGTCATGAAATAGAGCCCCACGTTGGGCTTTGCGCTGCGTGTGGAGACTGCTTGGCATTCTCTCTCCCCCTCTCCCTTTGCCCCTCCCCACCCAGTCACACACACACACACTCTCTCTCAAAAAATAAAGAATAAAATAAAAATACTTTATTGCTAAAAGATGCCAAGCATCATCTGAGCTTTCAGGGAGTTTTAATCTTTTTGCTGGTAAAAGGTATTTCCTAGATGCTGATGGCTGCTGACTGATCAGGGTGGTGGCTGCTGAAGGTTGGGATGGCTGTGCCAATTTCTTAAAATAAGACAACAAGGAGGTTTGCCGCATCAATTGACTGTTACTTTCACAAATGACTTTTCTGTAGTTTGCGATGCTGTTTGATAGCATTTTACCCACAGAACTTTCAAAATTAGTCAATCCTCTCAAACCCTGCTGCTAACTTATCAACTAAGTTTATGTAATATTCTAAATCCTTTGTTGCTGGGTGCCTGGGTGGCTCAGTTGGTTAAGTGTCTGCCTTTGGCTCAGGTCATGATCCTGGAGTCCCAGGATGCGAGTCCCACATCGGGCTCCCTGCTCAGCGGGGAGTCTGCTTCTCCCTCTGACCCTACCCCTCTCATGCTCTCTCTCTCATTCTCTCTCTCTCCCAAATAAATAAATAAAATCTTTTAAAAAATAAATCCTTTGTTGTCATTTGAATAATCTTAATAGCATCTTCACCAAGAGATTTCATCTCAAGAAAACACTTTTTTTTTGCTCACCCATAAGAAGAAGCTCCTCATCTGTTGAAGTTTAATCTTGAGATTGCAGTTAGTTCAGTCCCATCTTGAGGTTCCACTTCTGATTCTAGTTCTCTAGCCATTTCTACAACATCTGTGGTTACTTCCTCCACTGACGTCTTGAACCCCTCAAAGTTATCCATGAAAGTTGGAATCAACTTCTTCAAAACTCTTATTAATGTTGATATTTTGACCTTGTCCTATGAATCACGAATGTTCTTAATGGCATCTACATTGATGAATCCTTTCAAGGTTTTCAATTTACTTCCCCCAGATCCATTAGAAGAATCACTATGTATGCCAGCGACAGCCTTATGATACGTATTCTGAAATAATAAGACTTAAATGTCAGAATTACTCCTTGATCCATGGTCTGCAGAATGGATGCTGTGTTTAGCAGGCATGAAAACAATATTAATCTCATTGTACATCTTCATCAGAGCTCTTGGATGACCAAGTGCATTTTCAATGAGCAGTAACAGAAAGGAATCTTTCTTTCTGAGTAGGACATCTTAATAGTAAACTACGTTGTCAAGAGATGTGCTGTCATCCAGCACATCTTTGTTGTTATTTATAGAGCACAGGCAGAGTAGATTTAGCAAAATTCTTAAGGCCTCTAGGATTTTTGGAATGGTAAGTAAGCAATGGCTTTAACCCAGCTGCATTAGCCCTTAACAAGAGAGTAAGCCTGTCATTTGAAGCTTTGAGGCCAGGCACTGACTTCTCTCTAGCTATGAAAGTCCTAGATAGTATCTTCTTCCAATATAAGACTGTTTCATCTACACTGAAAATCTGTTGTTTAGTGTAGTCACTTTCCTTAATTATCTCAGCTAGAACTTCTAGATAACTTGCTATATCTTCTACATCAGCACCTGCTGTTTCACCTTGCACTTTTATGTTATAAAGATGGCTTCTTTCTTTATACCTCATGAATCAACCACTGTAAGTCTCAAAATTTTCTTCTGAAGCTTCCTCACCTCTCTCAGCCTTCACAGAATTAAAGACAGTTAGGGTCTCTGAGAGTTTGGCTGTGGCTTAAGGGAATGTTGTGGCTGGTTTGATCTTCTATCCAGACCACGCAAGCTTCCTCCATATCAACAATAAGGCTGTTTTTCTTAACATTCATGTATTCATTGGAGAGGCACTTTTAATTTCCTTCAAGAACTTTTCCTTTGCATTCACAGCCTGACTGCTTGGCACGAGAGGCCTAGCTTTCAGCCTATCTCAGCTTTCAACATGCCTTCCTCACTAAGTTTAATCATTTCTAGCTTTTGATTTAAAGCGAGAGACAGGTGACTCTTCCTTTCACTTGAACACTTAGAGGCCATTGTAGTTATTAATTGGCCTAATTTCAATATTGTTGTGTCTCAGAGAATAAGGGAGGCTGAGGAGAGGGAGAGAGATGGGGGAACAGCTGGTTGGTGGAACAATAAGAACACACAATATTTATTAAGTTCACTGTCTTATATGGGTGTCATTTGTGGTATCCCAAAACAGTGACAATAATAACATCAAAAACCACTGATCACAGATCACCATAACAAATATAAAAATAATGAAAAAATTTGAAATATTGCAATACTTACCAAAACGTGACACAGAGACACAAAATGAGCAAATGCCGTTAGAAAAATGGTGCCAATAGAGGCACCTGGCTGGCTTAGTCCCTAGAGCACACAACTTTTGATCTTGGGGGTTGTAAGTTTGAGCCCCACGTTGGATGTAGAGATTACTTAAAAATATATTTTTTTTTAAAAAAAAGAGAAATGCTGCTGAAAGATTTGCTCAATGCAAACCTTCAATTTATGTAAAAAAAAAAAAAAAGCCCACAATATCTGTGAAGCACAATAAAATGAGGTACATCTGCGTACTTTTTTTTTTTTTTAAGAAGGAGAAAGTTTATTATAAAAGGAAACAGGAAGAAGGAGAACCTCTACTGCAGGCATTTACTCAGTAAGACCAATTTTGCGAAAGTTGAGCATCTGGAAATTAAATTCCTCTATCTCCTAAGTCTGAGTACTCTCTTGGAGAGTTTTCATGTTCCCTAATTTGAAGACTATAGGTTTAGACACGGTGTGGGATTCTTTAATGGAAGGGAGGGTTTGAGGTTCTGGTACTCTGAGGGCTTAGGGATATAAGGACCTCTGCGGTCCTAGAAAGTGGCAAGATGCTCACCACTTGTGGAATGTGAAAGTTTGCAGGAGACGGGAATCTCCGTGTTAACCGGTCTGACTTCCCCATAAGCTCATATTTGGACCCAGCCTGGCCTCCACTAGTCCTTCCGGCCTTCCTGTAGTTGGGTGAGATGGGGGTGCGGGCGAGGCGGGCGTCAAAATCAGTTTCTTGCCTGTTCGTTCTTTCCTCAGCTCTCCCAGAGGAAGAGGAGACGAGTCGACACCCAAGGTACTTTACAAGTGTCATTTCATCTGACAGCCCTCACAGCGGCAATTTGCACAGATTCTCCTCAAAGCTCCCGCCCCATATCGCCGTCCTAAGTCTCTGGAGCTCCTGGACAAAGCACGGCCTCCAGGTCATCACTGCCCGCACGTCGGGGACCCCCTCCAGAAAAGAACGGACAGCCACCTAGGTCCCACCTGCTTGGTTGGTCATTAGTTCCGTGGAGGCGCTTAAAGAGAAATCAATAAGAATAGCAACAATAATAACACATTTGTATAGCGCATTGTGCTAATCTGTACGCATGTGTTAATGATTTCACGCTTGGGAGCTGTAGGCACCTGGAAGTAGAAGTAGCTGCTGGACAGCGGCAAGGGAGCGCGCAGCCAGCAGAAGGGAAGGGGCAGGCGCAGTCGATTAAGCCGTGGAAAGGGTACCTGGCAGGTAGGAAAGCAGCGCCGGAAGGCTGTTCAATGGCCCAGCGGAAGGAAGAGGGTTTTTTTTTTTTTCCCTCTTAAGAGACTCTCGCTCTTCCCTGTACCCCTGCGCAGTCTTGGAGGGCCCAATTCCTTAGCTGTCCTGTTCCGTTCCCCCTCCCTTACTTGGAAAGGTGGCTCAGTCCTTCCCGCACGCGACCCGCCGGCGGTTGGGCCGGATGCAGGAAGTTTCTGATTGGCAGAGTCGCAGAAGCACCGGGTGAAAAGAGCTCCGTCGGCGGCGCGCCCGAGCTCGGGCCTAGCCAATACCGTACGGCAAGATGGCGTCCCCCAGGTACTTTGGGACGCCCCGCAGGGGACAAGCCCGCCCTCTACTGGTCACAGAAAAGGGGGCCCCCGACCGTGTGGGCGGCACTGGAGGTGGGGGCGGGCCTACCTCCACTTCCGGCCGCGGACGGGCCGGGCGCCGTACGACAATATGGCCGCGTCTAGTTGACTGTAGGCGGAAACTCTGCGACTTCCGGTCCAGAGAAGGGCCTGCGGTGGGAGGGGGAAGGAAGGCGGAGGGAACCATGCGAGGTTCTGAGATCAGCAGCGAGGGTCGCCTCGAGAGACCGTTTCTGAGGTGGGGGCCGGACCGTGCGGGGAGCGAAGGCGGGGGCGGGAATGTCGAGGGAGAGGTACTGGGGAGTCCCGGACGCTGAGTCTGAGGGGCAAGCTCTGGTACCTTCCTTCCAATCCCTGAAGGGGAGTGGGGCGGCCGGGGGGCTGAACTGGGGGAGGGGGACTTGGCGGGAAGCTCATTCAGGGGAAGGGGTCGGACGCGGGGTTGGGATCTGAGAGGAATCGGGAGAGTTCAGTGCTGGTCTCGCAGTCGGTTACAGGTCACAGAGAAAGAATGGGGGAAATCGGGTGGGGTGAGAGGGAGGGGACTTGAGGTGAGATCTCTCCAACCTAACGCCCGGGTTTGAGGAGACCCGTCAGAGGGTGGAGTGTGAGGATAATTCAAGGAGGAGAAAGGGGAATGGATTGTTGGGAGGGAACCTCCTTCGCCTCAGAGAGTCTAGGAGTTGGGGGTGATTCTTTAGGATGAGGTGCGGGTGTGGATTTGACGTGTTAGAGAGCGAAAGGGGGAAGGCTCGTGAGGTGGTGCTGACGGGGGTGTGGTGTCTGTGTGAGGGAATGTCGAGGAAATCCAGAGTGCAATGCGGGAGATGGTCCAGGGGTTGGAAGAATCAACTTGGCAAGTATGAGAGATAGTGGGGAAAACGAAAGAGACTGGATAACGACAGGAGGGGTGGAGCTGGGGGTGGGGAACTTAAGGTTTTCAGGTGGTTTGGGGCTCCTGTAGTAAAAGGCCAGAAAAGCGTCTGGTACTAAGAGTTGCTGAAGACAGGCGGTGAGGACACTGTTGGGCAGGGCTGGGTGTTACTGAAGCCCAAGAAGACTGGAAAATGTGTGAGATGAAGGGATGGGCTGTGCTGGAGGGGCTCTTTCTGAGGCCCCATCCCCTTCCAGCAGGAATCCCGAAATCCCCAACACTTCCTCCCTCCGGGGGATTTGATCCCCCATGGCCACCGCTAACAGCATCATCGTGCTGGATGATGATGACGAAGATGAAGCAGCTGCTCAGCCAGGGCCCTCCCACCCACCCCCCAATCCGGCCTCACCCCGGGCAGAAGCCCCTGGCTCCTCCCAGCCCCATGGGGCTGGAGGAAGCAGTAGTTCTGGCGGCAAGAAATGCTACAAGTTGGAGAATGAGAAGCTGTTTGAAGAGGTGAGCTTTAGGGGAGAAGATTCTTGTGCCCCAGGGAGGGGGATGGCTGACTGGCTCTCCTGTCCTTTCTTCCCCACTAACCCCGCCTCGCCTTCTTTCTCTCAACCCCTCCCCTTGTCTCTTCCCCCTCCCTTCTTCCTCTGAACCCTCTAGTTCCTTGAACTGTGTAAGACGCAGACAGCAGATCACCCTGAGGTGGTCCCATTCCTCTATAACCGGCAGCAGCGTGCCCACTCTCTGTTTTTGGCCTCGGCGGAGTTCTGCAACATCCTCTCTCGGGTCCTATCTCGGGCCCAGAGTCGGCCAGCTAAGCTCTATGTCTACATTAATGAGCTCTGCACTGTTCTCAAGGCCCATTCAGCCAAGAAGAAGCTGAACCTAGCCCCTGCTGCCACCACCTCTAGTGAACCCTCTGGGAATAACCCTCCCACAGACCCCTCCTCGGACCCCACAAATGCTGAGACCACTGCCTCTGAGGCCCCAAGGACCCGTGGTTCCCGGCGGCAGATCCAGCGCTTGGAGCAGCTGCTAGCGCTCTATGTGGCAGAGATCCGGCGGCTGCAGGAAAAGGAGTTGGATCTCTCAGAATTGGATGACCCAGACTCCACATACCTGCAGGAAGCAAGATTGAAGCGTAAGCTGATCCGCCTCTTTGGGCGGCTGTGTGAGCTCAAAGACTGTTCTTCCCTGACGGGCCGTGTCATAGAGCAACGCATCCCCTACCGTGGCACCCGCTATCCAGAGGTTAACAGGCGCATTGAGCGGCTCATCAACAAACCGGGGCCAGATACGTTCCCTGACTATGGAGATGTGCTGCGGGCTGTGGAGAAGGCAGCTGCTCGGCACAGCCTTGGCCTCCCCCAACAGCAGCTCCAGCTCATGGCTCAGGATGCCTTCCGAGATGTGGGCATCAGGTTACAGGAGCGACGCCACCTTGATCTCATCTACAACTTTGGCTGTCACCTCACAGATGACTATAGGCCAGGTAGGGATTAGTGAGATGCCTATCGATAACCCTTATATGTCAGATGTTTGGTGGAGGGGGCATCTCTCTAGTCCCGTCTTCTAGGGTTTGGGCTGAGTACTCTGATTTTTTGTCTTCCCACATAGGCATTGATCCTGCATTGTCGGATCCTACCTTAGCCCGGCGCTTGCGAGAAAACCGGAGCTTGGCTATGAGCCGGCTGGATGAGGTCATCTCCAAATATGCAATGATGCAAGACAAGAGTGAGGAGGGTGAGAGACAGAAGAGAAGAGCTCGGCTTCCTCAAGCTACCTCTTCCCACACTGCAGACCCCCCGAAAGCCTCCTTGGATTCTGGTGAGGTATGGAAGGGATAAACCCTTCAGACAGACCTTGTCTTTCCCCTGCACAGGCCAGCAGGGATTTCAGGGTCACTGAGGGGGAAGAGTGCAGAAGGAACACAAGAACCAGACCCTCTGGGGCAAGGGATTCCTTAGAGAAACTCCTTTGTCCCCCAGGGCCCTAGTGGAATGGCATCCCAGGAATGCCCTACCACCTCCAAGCCCGAGACAGATGATGAAGAAGATGAGGAAAGTGATGAGGAAGAGGAAGAAGAGGAAGAGGAGGAAGAAGAGGAGGAAGAGGAAGAAGAAGAAGAGGAGGCCACAGATTCTGAAGAAGAGGAGGATCTCGAACAGATGCAGGAAGGTCAGGGGGACGATGAAGAGGAGGAGGAGGAGGAAGCAGGTATGTCAAGAACAATCCCCTCATGTGTCAGTTCCCTCTACTCTGTTGGATGTGAACCACCTGTTTGAGACCCTTCCCTTCCTCCTCTTACTCTCAGCAGTATTCTTTCCCTGAGTTCTCATGCTACCTCTCCCCTCTTTTCTTCTTTTCCAGGTCAGGATGGAGACAAGAGCCCCATGTCCCCACCACGGATGTCCACTGAAAATAATCTGGAACCTAGCAAAGGAATCAGCAGGTCTGTGGGGGAGCAGCAAAACAAAGGACTCATGGTGTCACCATCTTCACTGTCAGAAGAGCCCTTGGCCCCCTCCAGCGTAGATGCTGAAAGCAATGGAGAACACCTTGAGGAGTTACCCCTGGAGGAAGAGAGCCCTATGTCTCAGCTCTTTGAGCTAGAGATTGAAGCCTTGCCCTTGGATACCACCCCTTCCCCTGAGGAGAGGGACATTTCCTCTTCTAGGAAGCAATCAGAGGACCCCCTCACCACTGTCTTGGAGAATGGAGCAGCCATGGTCACCTCCACTTCCTTCAATGGAGGTGTCTCTCCTCACACCTGGGGAGATTCCTGTCCCCCCTGCAAGAAGTCTCGGAAGGAGAAGCAAACTGGAGCAGGGCCATTGGGAAACAGGTAACAACAACAACAAGGAGGAGGACGGAGGCCAAGGAGAGATTACAGGGGGCTTTCTGAGAGGAATATTAAGGAACTGGGTCTGCTGGGAGAGATTGTATGCTACCCCTCCAGCCTCAGGCTCTCCATACCCCCTTACATATTTGTGTTTCTGTCCCCAGCTATGTGGAAAGGCAAAGGGCAGTGCATGAGAAGAATGGGAAGAAGATACCCACCCTGTACAGCCCACCTTCTCCCCTGAGTTCCATGGCCCCAGTTGCTGATTCCTCGACGAGAGTGGACTCTCCTAGCCATGGCCTGGTGACCAGCTCCCTCTGTAGCCCATCTCCAGCCCGGTTGTCCCAAACCCCCCATTCACAACCCTCCCGGCCTGGTACTTACAAGGTAAGAGGGGGAGGCAGTTTTTCCCTAACTTAATTCTCTTTCATTGTTTAGTTTCAGGTGTTCCATCTGAATATTACACACACCACATCCTCTCTCTTCCTTTTTCCTCACCCCTATTTTTAATCTCTGATAAGTCCTTCCCTCTGCTTCTCCTCCCCTTATATTCCAGACGTCTCTTTCTGACTCTGTCTCTCACTCCCCTGCAGATGAGTGTGGCCACACAGTGCGATCCAGAGGAGATCATCGTGCTCTCAGACTCTGATTAGCCGCCTCTCCTCCCACTCCCAGCCTCCAAAATGTTTTGGGATAGTATTTGGAGGATGGTGGGAAGCTGATGACCGAGGAAGGGATTGACTGAGCTAATCCCCTTTTGGTGGTGTTTCTTTTAAAAAAAACAAAACAAAAAAACAACAAAAACTTAAGTTTTACACAGAAACATTAATAAACAATAAAGTTCTTTTCTTATTGTATCCTTGTCTTTTCCTTGTCCTTCTATGCTCACCGCTCGGCACCAGCTGTTCTCTGGTTCAGGGTTACCCTGACCCCTGGCTACCCCTTGGAGCTGTCCTTTGTAGCCTGTCCTTAGATTGCCTCTCTCGGAGTTCCCTCGCCCTCAGGCCTTCCCCTTGCCCTCTGCCAGGCACTAAAAAAAAAACGTGCTTCGGCGTCCGGAATGCGCTTTACTTTCTCACTTTGAGCGGTAGGAGTAAAAAGGCCAATCAGGGGCCGACTCAAGGTTATTTGGCCAATCCGTGCCCGGAGGAAGGGGGCGGGGCTCCAGGGGGACTGTCAGAAGCTGGGAGAGCCGGGCGATTAGATCCCGCAAACCCGCTAATGGCCACAGTTCAGGGGCGGAGCCTAAGCAGTGATGGCCAAGACCCTTGGCCAATGGGAAGGGCAGGCTTACAGAATTAAAGGGGAACGAGTGCTTCTGCCGAACCACCAAGCCCTGAGTTCTTCAGCGGCGGAAGAGGCCTGGTACCTTTAAGGTGGCATGAGACAGCTGTTCTTTAAAGGAGAAGTTGCCGAGTCGGCCGAGTATTGCCCAGGGGCACGGGCGGGGGTGCCCGCCTGTCCCTTTAAAGCCGGAGGGGCGGGAGGCGGACCGGAGGCGGAGGGCGGAGGGAGTCGGCGCAAGATGGCGGCGGGAGGGGCCCAGGCTGCGGCTCTGGCCGCCGAGTGAGGGGCGGGGGGGCCCGGGGGCGCGCGGCCCGGTAAGCGGGGACGCGCGGCGTTGGGGGGCGCCTTCCGGGTGGGAGAGGAGGTCGAAGTAGCGCTTGGGGCGGAGCAGAGGGGGGCGGGGTCCGGTGTGGGCGGGGGTAGACAAGGGGCGGGGCCGAGAGGGCCACGGGGGTGGGCCTTGAAGAGGCGGGGCCGAAAGGGCCAAGGGGCGTGTCTTGAGGGGCGGGGCTAGAGGTAAGCCGGGGGGCGGGGGGCAAAGGGGGCCTTGGCTCGCGGAAGAGCTTGGGGGGGTGCATAGCCTAAAAAACACATGGAGGGGGGGATGGTTCTCAGTACAGGAACAGACTTGCCGCCTCCCAATAAAAGGGTGCAAAACACCAATAAGGGAAATGGAAAGTCAGGCTCTCAGGCAAATGGGAAATTACGAGAGAGGCACTCCACTCCCCAAGAGCACCTTATTTCTCTAATCTCCAAGGAAAGAGCACTGGATTTGGAGTCAGGACATCTGCGTTTGCTGGCACTGTCACTTACTGGCTGTGTGATCTTGGATAATCTCGTAATCTTTCTGAGCCTCAGTTTGCTGTCTGTCAAATAGGGTTGAGAGGGATACCTACCTTACAGTGTTGTTGTGGGGAATTACTCAGATAAAGGGTGTGAACATGTTTTTAAACTGTAAAGGGAAGGGCTGTGTCATTATGAGATGTTACCACTCTTCTCTCTTTTTCTTCCCAGAGACCCCCCCGGCCGCCCTCCTCCTTCCCTTGTTCCTGTGGCTGGGGGGGTACCCCCTCCTTCCACGCCATGGAGCCATCTCCTCTCTCTCCCAGTGGGGCAGCACTCCCCCTGCCTCTATCACTGGCCCCACCCCCACTACCCCTGCCTGCAGCTGCAGTGGTACATGTGTCCTTCCCTGAGGTGACCAGTGCCCTCCTGGAGTCCCTCAATCAGCAGCGGCTACAGGGCCAGCTCTGCGATGTGTCCATCCGAGTGCAGGGCCGGGAGTTCAGGGCTCATCGTGCTGTCCTGGCTGCCTCCTCCCCTTACTTCCACGACCAGGTTTTACTCAAGGGCATGACCTCCATCTCGCTGCCCAGCGTCATGGACCCAGGCGCCTTCGAGACTGTCCTGGCTTCGGCTTACACTGGCCGCCTCAGCATGGCTGCTGCTGACATTGTCAACTTCCTCACAGTGGGGTCGGTGCTCCAAATGTGGCACATCGTGGATAAGTGCACTGAACTCCTCCGCGAAGGCCGGGCCTCAGCCACCACCACCACCGTCACCACTGCTGCAGCCACCTCTGCCACTGTCCCTGGTGCTGGGGTCCCATCAGGGAGCGGGGCTACCGTGGCGCCTGCCACCATGGGCTCTGTGCGCTCCCATGCCTCCAGCCGGGCCAGTGAGAATCAGTCCCCCAGCAGCAGCAACTACTTCAGCCCCCGAGAGTCCACTGATTTCTCATCTTCCTCCCAAGAGGCATTTGCAGCTTCTGCAGTGGGTGGCGGGGAGCGTCGCGGAGGTGGCCCGGTATTCCCAGCCCCTGCGGTTGGCAGTGGGGGGGCTACCTCTGGAAAGCTGCTGCTGGAGGCAGATGAGCTCTGTGACGACGGCGGGGATGGGAGGGGTGCTGTGGTTCCTGGGGCTGGGCTCCGGCGACCCACCTACGCACCGCCCAGCATCATGCCACAGAAGCACTGGGTATACGTGAAGCGGGGTGGAAACAGCCCAGCACCAGCACCCCTGGTTCCCCAAGACCCAGATCTGGAAGAGGATGAGGAGGAGGAAGACCTGGTGTTGACCTGTGAGGATGATGAAGATGAAGAGCTGGGGGGTGGCTCCAGGGTTCCCGAGGCCGGAGGACCTGAGGCTACTCTTAGCATAAGTGATGTCCGGACCCTGACTGAGCCCCCGGACAAGGGAGAAGAGCAGGTCAATTTCTGTGAGTCTTCCAATGACTTTGGCTCTTATGAGGGTGGGGGTCCTGGGGCAGGGCTTGATGATTCAGGGGGGCCAACCCCTTCCTCCTATGCCCCCTCCCACCCTCCGAGGCCCCTGCTTCCCCTGGACATGCAGGGCAACCAGATCCTGGTCTTCCCATCGTCTTCATCTTCCTCCTCCTCCTCACAGGCTCCAGGCCAGCCACCAGGGAACCAAGCCGAACACGGGGCGGTGACCCTGGGGGGCACCTCGGCAGGGGCCCTGGGCATGCCTGGTGGTGCCGGGGGGACCCCTGGAGGGACAGGCAGTGGGGATGGGAATAAGATCTTTTTGTGCCACTGTGGGAAGGCCTTCTCCCACAAGAGCATGCGCGATCGGCATGTGAATATGCACCTCAACCTGCGGCCCTTTGACTGCCCCGTGTGCAACAAAAAGTTTAAGATGAAGCACCACCTGACCGAGCACATGAAGACACACACAGGCCTCAAACCCTACGAGTGTGGCGTCTGCGCCAAGAAGTTCATGTGGCGAGACAGCTTCATGCGCCACCGGGGACACTGTGAGCGCCGGCACCGCCTGGGTGGGGGCGGGGGCGGGCCGGGACCCGGGGGACCCGCCGGGCCAGCCTTGCCACCCAAGAGAGAATCCCCCGGAGGGGGCGGGGGCAGCGGCGACGAGGCGAGTGGAGCCACGCCCCAGTCCAGCCGAAGGGTCTGGTCCCCACCCAGCGTCCACAAGGTGGAGATGGGCTTCGGTGGAGGTGGAGGAACGAACTGAGGGGGTAGGCTCCCAGAGGTAGCTTTCCGGATGGAGGAAACAGGGAGCACGAGCCAGGGGCGCTGTGGCTCTCAGGTGATCTCCCACCACGCTTAATGTCTTCCGTATCTCTGTGGACTTGTATATATTTTGGGAGAGGGACCCGTGTTGCACCATCAGCCGCCCATTCCATTCCTCAGCCACTCTCCCACGACGTATCCCCGGAACTGAGTCTTTCCTTCCCCTCAGATGCGTACACTGAAGTCCCAGCTACAGACTGGGGCACATATGGTCGGGGGGAGGGAGAGGGGGCCATGGAGCATCTTGGAGTCACAGGGTCAAGGGTCAGGTGGTTGTAGTCTGTACATGAAGTCTGTGTTAGTGTTGTTGTGGGGACCAGGCCTTTGAGTCCCGCCCTTGTCCTAGAACCCACCCCACCTCCCTAAGGACGTGCCCTATATTTCCACCCTCATCCCTCCTATCCCTCCTTGGGGGCCCCCCAACTGGATTCTCACTGCGGAGGGAGTGAAGACAAGGAGGGAGTAAGTCGTAAGAATACAAGGTTTTTATTTTAAATCTTATTTTTTTTAAATGGTGATTAAAATATTTATTGGTCATTTCACTCGGCTTACCAACAGCCCCTCTGTGTTTGCTGCAGCCCCGGCGCAGGTGGGGGAAGGCGGAGTAACCGAACTCTGGGAAGTAGAGTCTGGGGGGCCAGGGCACGGAGGGAGGAGGAGCCTAGGGTTGGGGAGGGCCCCGGGACTGGGTGGTGCTGTGTGGGCCAAGAGGGCGGGGCGGGGCGGGGCCCGAGGTCTCCAGACCAGAAGCGGAGATACAGTTTCGGGATCCCTACCCGGCCAGTGCGGAAAGCACCTGCCGCTCACGTGCCCTCACCCAACCAGAAAGGGGACTTCCTCCACCTCTCCTGCCGACCTTCCAAGGAAAGTGAAAGTGAAAGGGAGAAGTGGAGGCTTCGGGGCTGAGCAGATCGCGGCGCCATGAAGCCCCTGTATCTGCCCCTCACCGTGGCTTTGGGTGAGCGAACCCCCAGACTCTTTGCCCAAGAACAAGGGGGAGGAGGAGGGATGTGAGCCCACCACACGCCGGACGCTGGGGGGCGGGTCGCCCCCTCACTCGTGCCCCTCTCCCCCAGCCTTGGTGACCGCCGTCTCGGCGGGACCCGCGGTGATAGAGTGCTGGATGGTGGAGGATGCGGGCGGGGGCCGCCTGACCAAGAAACCCGCCGCACTGCTGCTGCGCCAGGGCCCGGGGACCCCACCTCCCCGACCGGACCTCGAACCCGAGCTCTACCTCAAAGTGCATGGTGAGTCATCCCGGACTCGCCCTCAACTCTGTCACTTCCACCGAAACCCCCTCCTCTTTAGGTCGCGCTGTGATCTCGGGCCTCAGTTTCCCCCTGTAAAATGAGTCTGGATTACCTCTAAATCTCTCACTACTGGGTAGTTTGTGCATTCGGGATTGCCTGGACGCTGCCCTCCCCGCCCCTTTCCTGGCGGTGACTGCAGCAGCAACTCCCTTCTCCCGGCTCACAGACCCCGCGGGAGCACTCCAGGCTGCCTTCAGGCGGTACCCCTCGGACGCCCCCGCGCCACACTGCGAGCTGAGCAGCTACGTCCCGCTCCCCGCTTCGGCGAATTGGGCCAGGGGCCTGACCCCCGAGCAGAGCTGCCCGCGGTCCCTGGACGGGACTTGGCTCATGGTCAGCATGTCCAGCCCGATCTTCAGCCTCTCCAGCCTCCTGAGACTACAGTCCGAGCCTCAGCCCGAGCCTGCTCTCATCACCTTGGCAACAGGTATCGGGGAGGGTGGGGGGTGGAGAGGAGTGGGTAGATTCTAAGGGTCTAGATCAGCCTGTGACTCGCGCTGTGAACTCGTTTGCCCAATCGGGGCTTAGTTTCCTTATATGTAAAGCGAGGCGGTTCGCCTAGGATTGTTTAATTGATCTCAACGGCTTCTTCTAGCTCCTGCCCAGTTTCAAACAAATAAAACAATCACAAGCCTGGGTTTAGGGGCGGGGCTTCGTGCGGAGGGCTGAGCTTTGGAGAAAGTCTGACTTTCCTGACACCGGATCTTGAGAAACTTGTAAGGGGTTGGGGCTGGGAGGGGCTCAGAAGCAGGAACTTTTTTTCTCCTCTCCTCCCAGATCTGTGTCTTGCTAGATAGACACTGCCATCTTTAAGGTTTTCCCTGTTTCAGAAACCAGCGTCCAAGCCCCACCCGTGCCCACATCCGGAGCTGTGGCACTTAGCAAGGCAAAGGCTCTTGCACTTCAGCGCGTTGACCTTTCTTGCCAGCCCCTTCCCTATGGCTCGTGAGGATGCGCTGATTCTGTGGTCACCAAATGGTGGGCTGGACTGGGCGGAAGAGACAGCGCAGGTGGCCTGACGGCTCCCACTGAGAGCATCGCTTATTGCATGGTGCAACGCTGTTTGACGGGCAGGGATCTGGCACTTTGCTGAGCTGAGGCTTGAGGAGGGAGCGGATAAAGCAAGAATGGGGTACCTAGGGGCTCACCATTCTTGCAGCAGAGGGTGGGTAGGATACCAGTAGAGTCATTGGCTTCCCTCAGTCTTGTGAATTTTAAGTTTATTTAAAGTTTATGTATGTATATATGTATGTAAGTATCTCTATACCCAATATTGGGCTCGAACTCAAGACCCTGAGATCAAGAGCCACAATGCTCTTCCAACTGAGCCAGCCAGGTGTCTCTTGTGCGATTTTTTGTTAAAAAAACTGGCAGGCCAACCCCTCCCTTCTCCCTTCTCCAGGACCACCTTCCAGCCACCCCCTCCCTGAGAGTGAATCACCCACAGGACCAGGGAAAGGGACTCAGCACCCACCCATCACCTCTGCCTCTGCTGCCATTCTAAGTTCCCAGGCCCCATCCTAGGCAGGGGTGGAGGCAAACTGCTTCTTGTGGGGATAGTGGCTCTCTCCAGTGGGGAGGAGTATTTCCCAGGGCTGCTGGCTCCACCGAGATGGGGGGTGAGAAGATGCTTTTCTCTCTGAGTCAGTTTTTCCAACTATAAAATGTGGATGCTATTTCCCCTCTGCCTTTCCGTTGTTGTGACTCTCAGGGGAGGCACTTTGTTAATTTACTCACTGGTTCAATACTTATTAACACCAAGGAGAAATTAGGGCCCAGTTGGTTCTCAGTCCAGGCTGCAAATAAGAGTCCTCTTGGGAGTTTCTAAAATATACTGAATTGTCCCACTCCAGGCGAATTAAATCAGAATCTCTGAGGTGGCCCTGGGCACTTTTAAGGGTCAGGAAGGTGATCAGATGTAGATTCTGCTCTCAAGGTTTTCGGTAGATTTGTCATGGCTAATTGTGAAATAGAGCGGAAGACAATTTGGTCCATGAGAGAAGTGTAGATAGGAGCCATGGAGGGCCCAGGTGGGAAGACTTTTTGCTTCTCATAGACCCCTGGGGGTAAAAACTAGTTATTGTGCTCAGTCTTCCTTATCAAGCATTTCTGCTTGATTGGGGATTGAAGAAAATGAAAGTTGTTGTTTTAACGTAAGATTTAAAATGAATCCTTCTAGGGGTACAGATCATTGGTAATTTTGCTAATATACATTTATACAGTATTTCTTAGCAAATACTTTAAAATGTTTGTTGACAAATACACTGTCCTAACATACTTTGTGTGTATGGTTTTTTAATTCTCATCGTTCTTTTAATACATTGTTATGGAAAATTTCAAAGACACATAAAAGTAGAGAGAATGGTCAAATGAACCCCGTAGACCCATCCCCCACTTGTGTAGTTAGTAGGTTTTACCACATTGTTTTGCCGACTCTCCTCCCACCTATTTTCTTTTTTTGAAGTGTTTTAAAGTATATACCAGGCGTCATATGATTTTACTCATAAGTACTTCAGTAAGCATCTCTATCAAATAAGGACTTAAAAGAAACCATTGTCATAACAAACAATAATTCTTTAATATCACTTAATTCCTAGCCCATATTAAAATTTTCCCAATTTCTCAGTGATGTTATTTTACAGTAGATTTGCTTGAATCAGGATCAAAAACAGGTCTCTCTACATATTATATTTGGTTCTTGCATCTGCTTGGGTTACCATAACAAAATATCATAGACTGGGTGTCTTAAATTTATTTTCTCACAGCTCTGGAGGCTAGAAGTCCCAGGTCAAGTCTAAGATCAAGATGCTAGCAGGGTTGGTGTCTGATGAGAGAGCTCCACCCTTGTAGTCACACATGGCCACTTCTGGCTGTGTTCTCACATGGAGGAGAGAGAGGGAACTCTGGTGTTTCTTCCTCTTCTTAAAAGGACACCAGCATATCAGGTAGAGCCCTGTGTTAATTATCTCATTTGACCATGATCACCTCTTCACAGCCCCTATCTCCAAATACAGTTGACCCTTGAACAACTGTGTGTGTGTGGGGGGGTGTGGGGGGCAGGGAGGCGGTTATAGGCGCTGACCCACCCCCAGCAGTCGAAAATCTGCATACACTTGACTCCCCCAAAACTTAACCACTTATAGCCTACTGTTGACAAGAAACCTTACCGATAACATAAACAGTTGATTAACACATATTTTATATGTTGTATGTATTACATACTGTATTTTTATAATAAAGTAAGCTAGAGAAAAGAAAGTGTTATTAAGAAAATTAATCATAGGAGAAGAAAATATATTTGTAGGACTGTACTGTAAAAAACCCCTGCCTATAAGTGGACCCTCGCAGTTCAAACCCGTGCTGTTCAAGGGCCAACAGTATAGTCACGTTGCGGGTTAAGGCTTTAACAAATGAACTTGGGGGGAGGGTACCACAGACATTGAGTCCATAACAGTTTTGTCTCTTAAGTCTCCATTATTCTATAATTGCCACACACACACCCCCCCCCCCATGCTAGTGGTTTGTCACTTGTCCTGTATAACTTTCCACATTCTGTATTTGGCCAAGTATTTCTTCATTGTGTCATTTTCTTCCTTGTTCCTTTTTCTTCCATACTTCCTATGAATTTGATAGATCTAGAAACTTGATTAGATTTGGGTTTAAAATTTTTCAGTAATGCTTTATAATAGTTTTTACCATTTAGTTTATTTTATTTTTTAAAGGTTTTCTTTATTTGAGAGAGAGAGAGTGCGCGTGCACAACAAGCAGGGGGAGTGGGAGAGGGTGAAGCCGGCTTCCTGCTGAGCAGGGAGCCCGATGTGGGGCTCGATTCCAGGACCCTGGGATCATGACCCGAGCTGAAGGCAGATGCTTAACTGACTGAGCCACCCAGGTGCCCCTACCATTCACTTTATTAACAGAAAAGCAAAAACCTATGTAATGCAAGCTGTAAAAACAGGTACGAATTTCCTTAGTGTTCTGGCCCTGTTGTATTTACATTTGTATTTCTCAGAGTCCAGTTTGTGGGATGCAGGTCTAAAATTGCTCCATCAACTGATATTAAAGAGCAGTGTTAGGTTAAGGGTTAAACTGTAAAACCTTCAGATTTTATTAATCCTGTGGATTGTTTTTAACAATTCAAAAGTATGTTTCTGGATTTTGATAAACGAAGTGAATTGCCTACCTTTTTACTTTATTGAACAAAAACTGTCCCATGTGGTTGAGAGAAGTTTAACCTTGTGGGGCTCAGAAACTAGGATTAAAAATTACATAATCACAAGAGAAGAAAGATTACTTTTATGTGAAGGACCGACATTTCTGGGAAGAAGGAGCAGTAGAACTGACCTTGAGGGACATGGAGTATTTAGATATTTGGGAGACAATGGGGAGGGACCTGAAGGAAACTTATGACCATAGCAAAGAAAGGCCCAATGATTAGAGTTTCTACTAGCCATGAGAAAGGGATTCTTTGGAGCCAGTTCTTAGGGTGCAAGAGAAGTCTGGAAGGGTGGATTGGGGGCTGGATTGTCAAGTACCCTGAGACCTGGGTTTTATAGGTAACAGTGAATCATCAGAAGTTTTGTGTGTGTGTGTGTGTACATGCACACGCATGCCGTTTTCCCAAAAACCTGCTATTTTACTTGATTCTTACAAAGTTAGGCAAGGATCAGATCACTGGACTAATGAGAAAAATATAGATGAACGATTTTCCTGAGATGCCCAGCAAGTTCGTGAGGATGATGATGGCGGTAATGGAAATAGCAACACCTAACATTTATTGAGCATTTTCTATAGCCAGGTACTGGCATTTTATTGGCATAATCTCATTTATTCCTCTTATAGCCAGGTCCTAGCATTTTATTGTCATACGTCATTTATTCCTCTCAACAACCATCGGAACAAGGTACTGATATCATCTCCATGTCACAGATGAAGAAATCTGAGACAGGGCACTTGGGGAACTTGTCCGAGAACCGCCAGCTTGTAAGAAGCTGGGCTGGGACTTGAGCCTGGCTCATTTAGCTCCAGCCTGTGCCTTTAGTCGCCGGCTTCGTAGGTAGCTGGGTTTTTTAAACAGGTACGTGACCCGATCAGACTTGTAGCCACACCTTGTGGCTCCAGCATGGGGGATGAATTGAAGAACAGGGAGACTGAGGATAGGAAGACCTGAGAGGAAGTTGTGAGAACTTGAGCTGGAGACAGAGTGGGATCTCTTTGGAAGACTGGTGGGGACAGCACATGGTATGTTATATTTGCCAATTTGCTCATCTGTCTCCCTTACTAGACTGTAAGAAACTTGAGGGAAGGGACTGCCTGTCTCATTCACCGCTCTGTCCTCTACCTTGAACATCGTAGGTGCTCAGTAAATATTAGTTGAGTGAGAGAATTAGAGGAAGGAGTCTTAGTGACTCCCAAGTGTTTGCCTTTAGTGTCTGGGGGGCTGCTGGTGATCATTCATCAAGGCAGGGGGAATGGGCATTGGAGCTGGGCGAGGGAAGGATGCAGAGATGCTGTTGAGTTGGGGCATGTTAAGTTGGTCTGGCAGACGGTTAGATGTAATCACTGCAAACACTTTGGTGGACTTACTGTATTCTGGGCACTGTTTGAAGCACCTTTCAGATACAGGTGTCCTTGTTGTTTTTTTTTTTTAAAGATTTTATTTATTTATTTGACAGAGAGACACAGTGAGAGAGGGAACACAAACAGGGGGAGTGGGAGAGGGAGAAGCAGGCTTCCTGCAGAGCAGGGAGCCCGATGCGGGGCTCAATCTCAGGACCTGGGATCATGACCTGAGCCAAAGGCAGATGCTTAACCATCTGAGCCACCCAGGCACCCCCACAGGTGTCCTTGTTATCCAGAATCCGGAACTGAATAAATCAGGGTAGCAAGAGGCACTAAATGATTTAACCCTTGTTACAACCCCATGAGATAGGTACTATTATCATCATTATTATCTCATTATTTAGGAGATTAAGCTGAGCCACGGCAACGTGAAACAACCGGCCCACCAGGCCATATAAATAGCGGCAGAGTGGGGATTAACCAGGGTGGGCAGGCTCCAGGCACTTAACTAGCGTGCCCTTCCTCAGTAGAGCATAGAGGTCTGTGTTCAGGTCTAGGCTAGAGCCAGAACCTTCCAGAGTCAGTAAGCGCTCTGTATAGCACCAGAGGATTGACAGCCCTGAGTCATCACAGTCTTCTCGAGCGAACCAAGAAAGGCCTGGCTCTTTAAGGGCGGTGCATGGAGACCAGACTGGTTCAGGCTGTGTCAGAAGTGCACTCAGAGCCCACTGTCCCCAGAACTTGAGTGGGCTTTGTGCTCAGACCAGCCTTCAACGGCTGTGCCCACTCACTGCCCCTATTCTAGACCCGTCTGCTCCCTCTCTGGGTCCCACGCAGGCCCAGAACAAAGGGGATGTGCAGGGAGGACTAGAAGATGGTGAGTATCAGAAAAGGAGGTGTCCTCTGAGGGGTGGGTGAATTTGAGTTGGGTCCTCTCTATAACTCTTATTTCTCTGTTTTTTTTCCTCTTTCTTTCTGTCCCTCATGCCCCTTTCACTTCCTCCTCTCCTCATCTTCCCCAGCTGTGCTGACTGTCCTCACCCACACTCCCACCCCTCGGATCCAACTGGGACAAGATGCTCTGCTGGACTTGAACTTTGCCTACATGCCCCCCAGCTCTGAGGCCGCTACATCTCTGGCCCCCGGTCCCCCTCCCTTTGGGCTGGAGTGGAGACGCCAGCACCTGGGAAAGGGGCACCTACTCCTGGCTGCAACTCCAGGGCTGGGTGAGCAGATGCCAGCTGCCCAAGAGGGGGCAGTGGCGTTTGCCGCTTGGGATGATGATGAGCCATGGGGTCCGTGGACTGGCAATGGGACCCTCCAGCTGCCTGCAGTACAGCCCTTCCAGGAGGGTGCCTATCTGGCCACCGTACACCTGCCGTACCTGCAAGGGCAGGTCACCCTGGAGCTTGCTGTACAGAGTGAGTTGGGGTACAGGGGCCCCCACGGGTAAACAGTGGGCACTGGGATTATGGCGACACCATGATGGCAGAGGGATGGGGGAGAAGACGGTGCTGGGTGAGTGGTGGGAAAGATTGGGGTCCCTGGGAGTCAGAGGCGCAATGGGTGGAGGTCCCTGGGAACCTGAGTGAATGGGATGAAAGTTCCTGAATCTGAGGAATAGGGGATCCCTGAGAATAAGGGTTTTAGCATGGGGTTTCCTGTGAAGCACCAGTGGGGAGACTGCAGGTTCCCCATCCTGGAAGAAAAAGCCCAAACCCACCTCAGTTTGGGGAAAGCCAAAGGGCAAACTGAGGGTCTCTGAGGGAGGACAGATATGGACTGATTCCCCCCATGCTCCTTTCCTATTTTCTCCCCAGAGCCCCCCAAAGTATCCCTGATGCCGGCACCTCTTGTATGGGCTGCCCCCGGGGAGGCACCCCCTGAATTGCTCTGCCATGTATCCCACTTCTATCCCTCCGAGGGCCTGGAGGTGAAGTGGGAGCTCCGGGGCGGCTCAGAGGGCAGCTTTCAGAAGGCTGAGGGGCAGAGGTGGCTCTCTGCCCTGAGCCACCACTCAGATGGCTCTGTCAGCCTCTCTGCGCACCTGCAGCCCGTCCCAGTCACGGCCAAACACCATGGGGCACGCTATGCCTGTCGCGTCCACCACCCCACCCTGCCCGCCTTGGGGCGCAGCGCCGAGGTCACCCTGGAGGTGGCAGGTAGGAGCCAGAAGGATGGAGCAGCCAGGGGTGGGCACCTGGGAGGATACTACTGAGTTCACTCTCCAACCCCCCCCTTCCACCTGCCAGGTCTCTCTGGACCCTCCCTAGAGGACGGCGTGGGCCTCTTCCTGTCTGCCTTTCTCCTCCTCGGGCTCATCAAAGTGCTGGGCTGGGCGGGTGAGTGTGACCCTCCCTGCCACAGTGACAGTCCCTGCCTACTCCCAGAAGCCTGACACCTGTCCCTCTTCTGCCCTACCACTCCCTCAGACCATTCCTTCTCAATCTCTCTCCGCAGCTGCCTACAAGTCCACTTTGAAGGATTCAAAGGAGAAGGTAACAGCTCTCCTTTTCTTTCCATTCTCATTTGAGGCCCTCCCTGTAACTCCTCACCCAAGGATTCCTCAGCCAAAGTCCACCCTGGATTTGGAATTCACACAGACCTGGGTTAACTCCTGCCACCTTGAATATTCTACTTAACACCTCAGTTTCCTTGAGTGTAAGGATGAAAAAAAGTACTTAGGCAAAAGCACTCCGCCCAGTGTCTGCCAGGCAGAAAACTGACAGAAACTGTTAGCCCCGTTCCTCTGCCTCCCTCTGTGCCCACGAGGGTTCATTTATCTCTGGACTGATCATGAGCATGTCACCTGGCTTTCTGAAACCCGGAATTCCTCACCTCCTTTTTATTTCTCTTCCA
Organism: Halichoerus grypus; assembly: GCF_964656455.1. Classification (NCBI taxonomy): domain Eukaryota; kingdom Metazoa; phylum Chordata; class Mammalia; order Carnivora; family Phocidae; genus Halichoerus; species Halichoerus grypus. The sequence goes on from NC_135720.1 coordinate 114,840,688, forward strand.
GAAAGCACAGTGAGGGCACTCATCACCATCCTGGGGAAGCCACCATCATCTCTGGCCTGAGCTACTGCAGTAGCACCCCCAAATAGTACACCATCATCCGCTCATGCTCCCTCCAATCTCTCTCCACAGAGCAGCTGGAATGCTTTTTCAAAGGACACAAACCTATAGCATTTCCTTTCTTAGAGCTCTAAGGCAGTGGGTCTCAAAAATTTTAAATCTCAGGACCGCTTAAAAATTCTCAAGAACTCTAAAGAGCTTTTGGTTATGTGGGTGATAAACTATAGATATTTATGCTACTGGAACTTAGTAAGTTATGCTACTCACTTAGTAAGTTCTAGTAGCATAAATTGCTTAGTAAGCAAGCCCGCGTTCCATTAGCTGGGAGGACAATGATGTCAATAGACAGCTTCTGGAAAGCTCCAGTGTACGGTTTTTTTGGACAGAGTGAAAAAGGCAAATAACATCTTAGTATTGTTATGAATGGCCTTAACTTTGCACACTCACCGAAATAGTCTCCAGGACCTCTGGGACAAGGGCCACACTTGGAGAACCAGTGCTCTAGAAGCCAAATCCATTTCTTGTCCTGGCCTATGCATCTCCCAAGCTGGAGCCACTGCTTGCCTCTTCAACCCCACCTGGTGCCCTCCAGCCCTTCCCTCAGTGTTCTCCACACCGATGGCTGTTTCTTTTTTTCCAATGGCTCCCACCTTCCCTGGTCTGTTCCCTTTGTCTGGTCCACCCTCGCCCTTCTTAGGCTCCAGACCAGGTCAGCCTCGTTATTCCCTCAGACCGCCGCGTGTCCCTCTTGTGCGGTTCACCACAGTTGTATTTAAGTGATTGTGCGAGTCGTTGGTAGATGCCTGTCTCCCCTCCCGGGCTGTCGGCTCCTCAATGGCAAGAACGTGCCTGTCTGTCCACTGCTGTGTCCCCGCTCGGGCACAGGGCCGGGCGCCCACTGGGGGGCGCTCAGCACAAGAAATCAGTCCTTTTTTCGTCCTAAGTATGCAAAAGCAGGTGTTCGACCAAAGAACTACTGGACGAAGGAAGCGGCAGCTGGCCTGGGGACCTCCGAGGGGGAGGACCGTCGGCTAGACCGACGCGGGAAGCGGATCTAATCGTGTGGGAATAAAGCTGTGTTCCAATGCTCCCCACAGCGTGTCTCATTCTACCCCACGGGTCCCCTTCGCAAGCAAGCACAGACTCTTACAGCCACCTCTGGTCCCTTACCCCCGACCTCTCAAACGCTCTGGCGACACCCAACCCTCCGGAAAAGTCGGGGTCGAGCGCCACTAATGGCGGGCAGCATGCCCTCTAGCAGCGGGCTTTCGTGGGGACGGGGGGCGGCGTTGAGCAGAAGGGAGCGTACGTACCAGCGCCAGGCGCCGGAAATCCGGGAGGGCCGAATCTAGAACCGGAAGTGGCGGCTTCCTGCTCCGCCCCCTTACAAGAGGGCCGGAACGCCGCGCTCCTCGGAAAACGCGGAGTGGATTCCGGTCCGCTACACGCGTGGGTGTGAGTGGGGAGCGTAACCCCGCGGGGTGGAGTAACCGATCCCACTCGGCCTAAAACGCTTCCCACGCGAGTTTTAGCCTCAGTGTTGTGGGGTGGAGGGGAATGTCAAATTCGGCTCCTGTCCTCCCTCGGGAGCTGGAGACTGGAATTTTTATTCCAATTCAGTGCGGGGCTACGTGGGCTCCAGGATCCCCGCGTAGGGGGTACCGAGGACAGCGGAGCTGGGGACCCTGGCTGCTGGGTCTCGGCCGCTGGGCGTCCAGCGCTCTTCTCGTCCGCGGCCCTGGCTCCTGTCCTCACTTCCTTCCCTTTTTGGCTCCTGCTGTCGGAGCGGGCGGACGTGGGGGGGAACGGAAAGGGCGGGAGGGCCCGGGAGCCTGGCGGGGGGGGGGGTGGGTAACCGGGGGGTGCGGAAAAGCCGAGGAGGGGACTCGGTCCAGGGACTCGGTTGGGGACCGGAGACCGACGGGAACAGCGGCCCGGGACCCGCGCTGCTCCCACCATTCCCGAGCAGGTCAGAGCCAGAGCACCCTGTGACCCTGCCCGTTCCCGTACTCGTGACCCCCCATCCCCAAAATGCACCAGGGACCCCCATATTCTACTCTTGTGTTGCTCCCCCACCCCAGGACTCCCATACGGTCACTTAGGCACCCATTCGCGTCCTTCCCCTCCCCGATCCCCCCGCGCCCACCTGACTCTCCACCTGCCCCCCTCCATTTCTCCCCAGGCGCCCCCATGGCCCGACCCCGCTGATTCCTTCACTCGGCCATGCTCCCGCGGCCCCTGCGGCTGCTTTGGGACACGAGTCCCCCCGGGGGAGTCGTGCTGAGCAGCTTCCGGAGCCGAGACCCCGAAGAGGGTGGGGGCCCAGGTGGCCAGGGCGTGGGCGGGGGGCAGGAGGAAGAGGAGGAGGAGGAAGAAGACGAGGTGAGACTCGAGTGGTGGGAAGTCGGGGAGGTATACATTTCGGAGACTCTCCACCTTTCTCTCGTGTCTCTGTGTCCCTTCATCTCTTCCTCCCAGCCTCAGTTATTTCCGCGCCTCTTGCTGGGTGTCTGCCTGTCTCCCCGCTGCGGGGAGTCCCGGAGTTTCTGTGGTTCCCCGTGGCAGTGTGACTCAGGACCTGCCCGCAGAAACCTTTCCAGTTCCTGCCAGAGCGTCTGGCTCTCTGTTCTGCGAGTCTCTGGCTCTCCCTGCTTCGGCCAGATTGTGCCTGCCTCTCTGGGCATCGTGTCTTGGTCCCTGTCGCCCTCCTTGTTTTTGTTTGGCGGGGAGGGGTTTGTTTCCACAGTAACCGGCTCCTCTGACTCTGGGATTGGGGAGGGAACTCTTCGATTTCGTGACCCCTCCCCCTCTCCCGCTGGGCAACGAGTGGAGGCGGGAAGCCCAGGTTCTTGGACTTTGGAGGGATCCCAGGCCGAGTCGGGGGGAGGGCGCCTGCTTTCCTCCGGGACTAATGATGGTGGCCAGAAGCAGGATTTGGGGCCTCAGGAGGGGCCAGAAATTGGATTCGGGGCCCCGAGGCCCTGGACTCCTGGGTCCAGAGACTGGGTGTGGGCAGGGTGACTGGCAGGGCTGGTTTTTCTGGATCGGTTGGGGGAGGGGCTGGGGCCACGTGACTCTCCGAGTCGGCTGGCTGGGGCCCCCCCCCCATCATCCCAACTTCCCCTTCTCCTTCCTGTACTGGGATTGGAGCCTCCACCTTGAGGGGGTCTCCCAGCATTGGGGGACCAGGGAAAGGGGGCTAAGGGGAAGGACTAACTCTTGGGGCTTGGTCAGGTCCTGCGGGGGAGGGCGGAGCTTGCGGCTGTGCCTGTGACTGGGGTTCCAGCTTCTCAAGGTCTCTGCCTCTGGCTTTCTGCCTCTCTCGCTTCCCCCTCCTATCCTTTGCACTTTACTTCTCTGCTCTGTTGGGGTTCAGCTCTGGGGGGAAAGGGCTACAGCGGTCTCCAGGCCCAGGGTTCCTGCGTTCCACCCGCCCCTCTACTGCCACCCCCTCGACTCCACCGGGCCCTGAGGCGGCTTGGGGGGGGCTGTCTGGGCCCCAGTGGGGGAGACCTGGGGTCACCAGCCCCCCCCACCCCTCGCACTCGCTGGTACTGTCCCCTGCCACCACAGGTGAGGGGTACAGAGGGAGGAGTAGGGCCTGGGGGTGAGGGCTGGGAGCAGTGGGGGGTGGTGTGGGACTGTCTGACCTCCCCTTCCTTGCTCCGCCAGGCCCCTGTGTCTGTCTGGGATGAGGAGGAGGATGGTGCCACCTTTACTGTCACAAGCCGCCAGTATCGGTCTCCTGATCCCTTGGTGAGATCCTAACTTTGGCTTCTCATCTCTGACCCATCACCTCCCAGTGCCTCTTCATCTGGCCAACTTTTTGGCCAGAGTGCTAAGTCAGATGTCTGAAGACCTGAAATCTGCTGTGTGACTTAGGTCAAGTCTTTGGCCTTCTCTGAATCTTAATATAACAAGCCTGGACCATCTCCTAGGTCTGGGATTTTCCCCAGAGATCTAGGGGCTGAGTTGAAAAAAGGGTCAGTGACTTTCCTTCTGTCTCCCCCAGGCCCCCACACCTCCCCCGCGTTCCTCCAGAAGGCTCCGAGCTGGCACTCTGGAGGCCCTCGTCAGACACCTGCTGGATGCCCGGACATCAGGGGCTGACGTGACCTTCACATCAGCTTTCCTGGCCACCCACCGGGCCTTCACCTCCACGCCTGCCCTGCTAGGCCTTGTGGCTGACAGGTCAGGGTCATAAGGGACCAAGGGTTACGGAGGTGTCTGGACTTTTCTAGAGCCAAAAAAATCCCACCAAAATAGTCAGAGCCACTGGGGGTTTGGAAAAAAATGGGCAGATAGAATCTCTTCTCCTTCCCAGGCTAGAAGCCCTTGAATCTCATCCTACTGATGAACTAGAGAGCACAATAGGGTGAGTGACCCCTGGCTGTTAACCTCACAGTTTTCTCTGGCTGAGCTGTGGCTTGATACCTGACTCCTGGCTGATTCCCCTTCTCCCAGGGTAGCCATCTCTGTACTGTCAACCTGGCTGGCCTCTCACCCTGAGGATTTTGGCTCTGAGGTCAAGGGTCAGCTTGACCGGCTTGAGAGCTTCTTGCTTCGGACCGGGTATGCAGCAGGGGAGGGTGTTGGGGGGGGCAGCGCTGACCTCATCCGCAACCTCCGGTCCCGGGTGGACCCCCAGGCCCCCGACCTTTCTAAGCCCCTGGCCCTCCCTGGCGATCCCCCTGCTGACCCCACGGATGTCCTGGTGTTCCTCGCTGACCACTTGGCCGAACAGCTGACCCTGCTAGATGCGGTGAGACCCTGACCTCTGACCCCGTGCCCCCTGCCCCCTTACTAACCTCTCCCTGACTCCAGGTCCTTTCCTTGCTTCCAACCCTTCCTGATCCAGCTCCCAGCCTCCTCTGTCCACTCAGTTTTGACCTTTCCCCTGTTCACCTTGATTGTTACCCTGCAAACCCTGTGCCCCTTTGGTTCCTTGGCCACCTGAGATCATCACACCCCTGATATTGGTAGGCTGACCTCACTTGACTATGAACCTTAACCTCTGCCCTCTGCCCTGCAGGAGCTGTTTCTCAGTCTGGTCCCCTCACAGTGCCTGGGGAGCCTGTGGGGTCACAGAGACCGGCCAGGACATTCCCACCTCTGCCCATCTGTCCGAGCTACTGTCACACAGTTCAACAAAGTGGCAGGGGCAGTGGTCAGCTCTGTCCTGGGGGCTACCTCAACTGGAGAGGGGCCCGGGGAGGTGACCATTCGGCCACTCCGTCCTCCCCAGAGGGCCCGGCTCCTGGAGAAGTGGATCCGTGTGGCAGAGGTAAGAGAGAGGCTTGGCCCCGTTGGGGACCCTGGTGTGGAGAGAGGTCCCAAAGCTCAGGCCTACCTCTGTGACCCCTGCAGGAGTGTCGTCTGCTCCGAAACTTCTCTTCAGTTTATGCTGTTGTGTCAGCCCTGCAGTCCAGCCCTATCCACAGGCTTCGAGCAGCCTGGGGGGAAGCAGCCAGGTGGGGAGGATGGGGCACTGGCTGGGAGCTGAGGGCTGGGAAGAGGCGTGGGGGCGAGCCTGGCCCGTCCTTAAGGCTGCTGCCCTCCACCCCCCAGGGACAGCCTCAGAGTCTTCTCCAGCCTTTGCCACATTTTCTCTGAGGAGGATAATTATTCCCAGAGCCGGGAGCTCCTCTTGCAGGTGAGGCCCTGTTTGCTGGTGTTCCCAGCCATCCCTGCTCCCCGCCCCACACCCATACCTCCTTTTTCTGTCACCACCAGGAGGTGAAGCTGCAGCCCTCTCTGGAGCCAAATTCCAAGAAGGCCCCGAGGTCTGGCTCCCGGGGTGGGGTGAGTGACTAGCTGGGGGGTGGTTGTGAAGGAGTAAGGAGTGTGTGGGGGGGAAGTGGTCTGAGGGATGGGAAGAGGGGGCATGGGGGGGGTTCCGAGGCAATGGGATAGGAAAGTGCAGAGGGATGGAGAGCCCTCAGATCAGGGGTGGGCGTCTGATCCTGACCTCTGACCTCAGGGTGTGGTCCCATACCTTGGCACCTTCTTGAAGGACCTCGTGATGCTGGATGCAGCCTCCAAGGATGAACTGGAGGTCAGTGGTGTGTGTGTGTTCGTGTGTGCACTGTGATGAGGGAATGAGTGGGCCTCAGGGTCAGACAGACCTTCCAGAAAGGTGCTACAGGGCGTCAGCACTGAACTCCAGGGCTCGAGCCAGATTGCCAGCATTCTGGTTCTGTTACTTGAGCAAGTTGCTTAACTTCTCTGTGCCTCAGTAACCTGTAAATGGGAAAGCAGCGACCGTGTCTGTGCCAGTCTGTTATTACGAGAGTTAAATGAATTACTGTTCAGCAGGTACTTAGAGCATGCCTGAAATGTAAGCCTATGTAGCATTCATTAAAGAAACAGATACTGGGATCTTGGGCAAATTCCTCATTCTCTCTGAGCCCTAATTTTCCCAGCTGTGAAATGGACACTACTTGTACCTGTGATATTCCATTTCAAGGGTGAGGTAGAGTGTTTAGGGCAGGACAGGGGTGAGGGGGAGCCAGGGGAGGGACAGAGGACTCAGAGGCCTAGTGGGTGAAGTGTGTGTGAGTTGGATGTGGATGGGTGTGTGCTCTCTGTGGCAGGGTTGGGCTTCACCCCATCCCCCTTATTTTTGCAGAACGGATACATCAATTTTGACAAGCGGAGGAAGGTGAGGGGAGTGCCTGGGCCGGATGCCAGGCATCCCTAGCCATGTCCCAGGATGGGGAGACAGAGGGGAAAGTCGGGGGGGTCCCTGAGTTTTGGCTCCTGCAGTCTGTGGGCTCCTTCCTAGGAGTTTGCTGTCCTTTCTGAGCTGCGGCGGCTCCAGAACGAATGTCGTGGCTATGACCTCCGACCTGATCCCGATATCCAGCAGTGGCTACAGGGGCTCCGGCCACTGACAGAGGCCCAGAGGTGACTGGCTGGATGAGGTTGGGACTCCAGGGCTGGGGCTGAGTGTGGGGATCGGTGTGTCACGTCCTGACCTCTGCCCATTGGCCCTTTTCACAGCCATCGAGTGTCCTGTGAGGTGGAGCCACCTGGTACCAGTGACCCTCCTGCCCCGCGGGTGCTTCGGCCAACGCTGGTCATCTCGCAGTGGACAGAGTGAGGAAATCAGCGGTTGGGGGGTAGGTTTTGCGGAAGCTACTTGGGAGAAGAGCCCTTCTTCCTCTGACCCTCCCAATCTCTTGCCCCTCTAGGGTTCTGGGCTCTGTTGGGGGACCCACCCCCCTGGTCTCCTGGGACCGGCCCAGTGTGGGGGGAGATGAGGTACCTGGAACCCCTGCCCCTCTGCTGACCCGGCTGGCCCAGGTGAGCTCTGTTCCTGACCTCTGACCTCAGCACTGACCAGGCCTTTGTGAACGTTTCTGCCTTGACCTCTCTGCCTTCATGCCCGTCCCCCATGTTGTTTGTCCCTAGCACATGAAGTGGCCATCTGTCTCATCTCTGGACTCTGCCCTGGAAAGCACTCCATCCTTGCACAGTCCGTCTGACCCCAGCCACCTCTCTCCCCCAGCCTCCTCTCCTAGGCCTTCTCGAGGTCACCGCCGCTCCGCCTCCTGTGGCTCCCCACTCAGTGGGGGTGCCGAGGGGGCCTCCAAGGGGACTGGATATGGGGGTGGGGGGTCTGGGCCAGGGGCCTCTGATTGCCGAATCATCCGAGTCCAGATGGAGCTGGGGGAAGATGGCAGTGTCTACAAGAGCATCTTGGTGAGCAAGCTGCGGGCTGCGGGGTGGGGGGAAGGTTGATGCCTTGTGGGACTACAGATGTTGTTTTAGGTTTGAATAGTCAACTGGGAGGATGATTATAGTTTTAATTTTGATCTTTGGTTATGGCCGCTATTTTATTTAAAAAATTTTTTTTATTTCATTTTTGAGAGAACGAGCACGTGCACATGCGCGTGCTTGTGAGCAGGGGTGGGAAGGGGCCGAGGGAGAGGGAGGGAGAGAATCTTAAGCAGGCTCCACACCCAGCACCACAGAGCCCCACGGGCTCGATCTCATGACCAAGATCATGACCTGAGCCAAAACCGAGAGTTGGACGCTCAACCAACTGAGCAACCCAGATGCCCCTCACCTGTTTTATTTTAAAGGCTACTTGGCATTAGCTGCTGCACCTTGAATTTTGGTGGCCATATTAGATTGTCAGAACCCACAGCAGTTTCTTCGTAGGGAAGCAGCCCTATTTCACTGGACACCGTGGAGTCCCAGGAGCCACCATATAGGGTTTCCCTGTTCATTCTGAAGTGTTTGACACGGTAACCGTGTTTGGTTGGGATCAGTGGTTAGAGCTGAAAGGATGGAAAGCAGAGGTGATGGCCAATTTATTGTTCTTTTGGTCTCCTGTCCTACCAGGTGACAAGCCAGGACAAGGCTCCAAGTGTCATCGGTCGTGTCCTTAAGAAAAACAATCGTGATTCTGCGGTGGCTTCGGAGTATGAGCTCGTGCAGCTGCTCCCAGGGGAGCGAGGTCAGAGGCCATGAGGGAAGGCAGACTCGAGAGGAGAGTGCTGCCCACCTGTGGGAATGCTTCCACGTCCGGGTGGTTGTGGGGGGAATGGCCGTGTCTGTTCCTGACACTCCCTCTCTGAACATACAGAGCTGACTATCCCACCCTCGGCCAACGTCTTCTATGCTATGGATGGAGCTTCACACGATTTCCTCCTACGGCAGCGGCGAAGGCCCTCTGCTGCCACACTGGGTCTCACCAGCAGCCCTTCTGCCTCAGGAACTCCCCCAAGTGAGGGAGGAGGGGGTTCCTTTCCCAGGATCAAAGCCACAGGGAGGAAGATTGCCCGGGCACTGTTCTGAGGAGGAAGCCCTTCTAGCTCAACAGGACTCCTGGTGGCCATACCAGATGTGGGTAGCCATCCTGAATGGTGGAGGTCATGTTGCACTGGCAAGAAATTCAGAAAGGTGGCCAAACACCCCGGGGCAGTGAAGTGCCACTGGCTTGCCAGATAGCTGAGAGATCCAGCCTTGTGGGAACTAGTAATCTTGGTAACCAAGTTGGATACCTGTGTATAGCTCCCTACTTTCCATGAATGCAGCACACAGCTGGTGCTAGAAAAAGGAATCAATTCCTGATTCCTGGCCACATCCTAGCATGCCGAGGGCCAAGGAAAGGCCTACAAGGAGGGGGAGAGAAAAAGCCTAGAGGCTCTGAGCCCTGGGGAGAGGGGATGGCAAGAAATCGGTTCAAGTAGGGGTTCCTGTCACTGTGACAACACTAAGATAATAAACCAAAACACTACCTAAATTTTACTCCCCTGTCCTGTCTTTGCAGTGCGTATGGTCTAGCTGCTGGCAGTGGGGTTAGGGAGATGGCTGAAGGTAGACGTCAAGGAACAAGAAGGGGCCCAGTGTTTTCTATCCCCGTTGCTGAAAGCAAGGTGTTAGTGAAAAGTTTCCTCACAATAGTGTATTCCTCCCCAGTAACCTCCACCCGGGTCCCTTTATTCGCTCCTAAGTTTTTGTCCTCAGTTGTCACAGACCCACATCAAGTACTAGTCACCTAATTAAAGTGATCAGTCTGAAGAACAACCCCTGGTTGGAAATTTGTAAGAAACAATTTTAGGACAAAGAAATGGAAGACAAACTTTGTGGATAATGTGTAAACTTGGAAGACTTAAAACATCACAAAGCATTCCATGTTGGGATTTTAAATCCGTCTAAGCTACATTCAAACAAATTCTAGAAAGAGACCGACTTAAGAGAGATGCCAGGGCTTTTTGGAGGATGACAAGAAATCATAGCAAAGAGGGTCACCACATTTCATCTTGGGGTCTCAGTTAAGATTACTGTGAGTTCTGCAATTAAACTGGCCTTCCCAACAACTGTGTTGTAAATGCTCTTCTCATGTTTCCTGAAAGGGTGTGCCAACCAAGATAAGGAAGAATTAAGGGTTGTATATACAGGCAAGAAGCAGGTTTGAGACATTTCAGATTTTAGTCTCAGGAAAGAAGGAAGGATTACTCTGCTGCAGAGATTCCAGTTACAAGACCTTGGACCTGATAGAGTAATATATGTGGTGTATAAATAAAGTGGAAGGGGCCCGGGGAACGGATGGAGACAATTATGACAGAAAGTGGCTGGTCAGAAAACAGCCAGGCGTTTTCACATTTTATTAGCTACAGTATAGACCCTAGAGCTGCCTCATTCCCTCCCCTCCCCTCCCCCCCATCACGGGGTCAGGCCTTCCCAGAAGCCCCTGCCTTGGCTGCCTGCGCCCGCTGGAACTCCTGCTGCAGCTGAGCCAGGGTCTCCCTTTGTTGCTCTGACTGCCGTTCGAGGTCCCGGAGCTGGGATTCATATCGCTTACTAAGGAGAGTGAAGAGAGACAAAGAAGCAAATAAGGAGAAATTCATGGGACTTACTACTGAGGGTGCTGAAGGCAAGGAAGAGATTGACAGAAAACCTGAGATCTGGGAGAGGGTCTGGAAGAACTAGACAAGAGGGGGGACTCTGGAGCTACTCTATAATGGCTCCTCAACCCCTTTACACCAGCGGTGTCAGGTGCATTGCAAGTTGTGGAACAAAGACTCACATTTCAGCTGTGATATAGTCCAGCCTCTTCCCCACGGTGGCCCGAGCCTCTCCCAGCTCCTGTTTGACCAGTACAGGACCCAGAAGTTTAAAGACCACGTTGGACCCATCTAGCAGGGCCAGCTCCTGATGAAGGGATGGGACATACATGATCAGAACCAGAGCCAATACAGGTCCCTCCTCGCCCCCACAAGTCCTCTCTCACCTCCTTCACGATATTATTTTCTGTTAGTTGGGCCTCAAGCTTCTGCCGCCCCGACATGGATTTACTCAAGTCTGGGGGTTGGGGAAAAAAAGGCTTGATTAGAAACCTCAAATGTGCCGCCTGATGCCAATCCTGGTGAGAAGAAAATGGAACTGAGGAAGTAGACAAGGATGCGGCAGCAAGTCAGTGAGTGGGGAAAAGCACTGAGATGGGGAAGGAGCGGCACGCGGGGCCTCGGGTGGGGCAGAAATCATTATCTTGGTTTGGCTTTGGGCTGTGAGTGAAGGGACTGGGGCGAGGCCGCACAGACCCTGCTCCCTTACCCTTCTGTAGCTGCTGATATTTCTCCACTTCTCCCTGTAGCTTCTTCTGGATTAGATCGGCCATGGCGGGGACGAAGGCCTGCGGGGAGCGGGAGAGGGGCGCTGGGTGGTACCCGAACTCCCCTCTCTGGCCTGGCCTGCCGAAATGATAGCACTCTTGAGAGGCAGCCTCCCGGGGCACCGCAGCCTCACCCCGTCCCGGAGAGCCCTCTACCCCGGCCCCAGGGGGTGGCGGGCGCAGCAAGACCCCCCAAAGCCCTCATCCGTAACCCAACCCTACTCACGTTCTCCCTTCACTATTACTAAACCTGGAAGTAAACAAAGAATGCTGGGAAAAGACGGCGCCGGAAGCTGTCTTCTGACGCATGCCGGGAACTGTAGTTTTGGCATGTTTAATGAGAGCTGTTCCGCCAGAAGACTGGACTCGGGAGGTTTTAGGCAAGACAGGGAAACGAAGCCGGAAGGAGAAGGCGCACCGTTACTTAGGGCCCAGCTCCAGACTACCTTTCTTTCATTGCTCGGGCATAAGCGGCTGCTTCGGATTGCGGGATCAAGGCCTGCCCCGCCCCTCGAGAGCGTAAGCCCTCACTCAAGATGGCACCTAAAAGGCTTCAGACCTGGTAGGCGCTGATTGGATAAAGGGCAGGCGCACTTCCGGGAGTTTTCAAGGGGTCTGTGGGACAGCTGAGAGGAGTTTGCACGTGGATTGTAGTTCGGGTGGGCTAGATGGAAACAGCCCCCAAACCGGGCAGGGATGTCCCGCCCAAGAAGGACAGACTTCAGGCCAAGAAGGTAGAGACGTCTCCTCTCTAGGGTGGAAGGGAAGTTTTTAGCTGCGGGGTCCGGGGGGGGGGGGCGGGGCGCGGGCTACGGAGTCTTAGAGCTTCTGATGTGCCCGTAGAAACCGCGGAGGTACTGGGAGGAAGAAACCACTCTGACCGCTGCGGGAGCCTCTCCAGGCCCCCCTGGTAGCAAGAAGAGGAATCGTGAGCTCCGCCCCGAGAGACCAAAGAACGCTAACATCACCAAGAAGTCTCGGATCTCCAGGAAGCCTCACCTCCCGAAGAAACCCCGAGAACGGAGGAATCTTGAGCCTCAGCGGAGCGTGTCCGGGGTGAGCCTGGGAGCTGATAAGGTGGTGGGGCAAGTCGCCTTGTGCTTTACGGGTGCGAGGATTGGGGTCAGCCCTAGCCTGTTTGCTAATTGTTTCCTCCTTCCCCAGGCCCAGGATCCATTTCCAGGCCCTGCCCCTGTCCCTGTGGAGGTGGCTCGGAAGTTCCGTCGCATTGACAAATCCAAAAAGGTGAGGACCAGCCAGAGAGTGGGGAGAGGTTGCAGCCGGGAGTATATGAGTGAGTTGGTTGGAGGGGAGGCTGTGTGGCTCTCCTGGGACCCTACATAATGTCTGGTTCTTCTCTCACTTCTCCCCCCACCAATGACGTTATAGCTGCCACATTCGAAGTCCAAAACCCGAAGCCGACTTGAGGTGGCTGAAGCTGAGGAAGAGGAAATAAGTATTAAAGCTGCTCGTTCTGAACTACTGCTTGCTGAGGAACCCGGGTAAGTGGACCCTAATGTGGACCTCCCCAGGTCCTGCTTTATGAGGCTTTTCTTTGTCATTTTCATGTTGGTACATCCACTGCATGTTTGGGAGTTTACTGCAACTCCAGCACTCACTCCTAGGTTTCTGGAAGGGGAGAATGGGGAGGACACAGCACAGATACGCCAAGCTGACATTGTGGAGGCTGTGGATATTGCAAGTGCGGCCAAGGTGAGTCTGAGTTGAAAAGGGGCCACTGGCTGGATTGGTGGTGCAGAGCAAGATGGAAGTGGGGACTAGAAGAGGGAACAACTGAAAGGAGCCACTTCTTTCTTGATTTTTTCCCCACTTTTTCCTTTCTCAGCACTTTGATTTAAACTTGAGGCAGTTTGGACCCTACAGACTGAATTACTCCCCAACTGGGAGGTAAGGCTGGATATCAGTCTGTTGAAGTAGGATGTGGTTCATCTCCTTAACCACTTCAGCCACGCTCTCCTCAGCGGTACCAGTGTATGTTCAGGCTGATGATGTGGGGAGGGTCCTGTGATTCGCTTGCATGTGAGGGTGAGCACATAGAGGAGGGGCCAGTGTGGGACAGACCTCAAATGGTCTGAGTCAGGGTGCTTCCTTGCATTGACACTCTACCTGTCCCCTACTTGCAACAGACATCTGGCTTTTGGAGGGCGCCGGGGTCATGTGGCCACCCTTGACTGGGTAACAAAGAGGCTCATGTGTGAGATCAACGTCATGGAGGCAGTGCGGGATATCCGGTCAGTGGGGGTGAGGCATCCCCTTCCGATTGAATGACTGCCCCTTGACCCCCTTTCCCACTGACCCTCACCTCCCCTCCTTCCAGGTTTCTGCATTCGGAGGCACTGCTCGCTGTTGCTCAGAATCGCTGGCTTCACATCTATGACAACCAGGGCATCGAGCTCCACTGTATCCGCCGCTGTGACCGAGTCACACGGCTGGAGTTCCTGCCTTTCCACTTCCTCCTGGCCACGGCTGTGAGTGGCTGTGGAGCACAGGGACTGGGTGGCAGCCCTTGAGAAGACCGCTTCTTCTCTGGGATCCCAGTAGAAGGACAGAGGGCAATCAGGACTCATTCTGTCTCTCTCTCTCTCAGTCAGAGACGGGATTTCTGACCTACCTGGACGTGTCAGTGGGAAAGATTGTGGCAGCTCTGAATGCTCGGGCTGGACGGTTGGACGTCATGACTAAGAATCCTTACAATGCCGTCATCCATCTCGGACACAGCAATGGTTGGTCTCTAGCTGAGCTTTGACTCTCTGACCACCCTGACCTGCTTTGCTTCTATTTGTACTTTGCAAGTGTCTTCAGGTTGCCCCTATTCCTCCTTCTCGTTACCCCTTGGCCTTGAGACCCTGTCTTTCCCAGATGTAATCACCTTAGCGCCTATTAGTAACTTTGGTTTCTCTCCCCTGACGTCCAGGTACCGTGTCCTTATGGAGTCCAGCCATGAAGGAGCCACTGGCAAAGATCCTCTGTCATCGGGGTGGGGTCCGGGCTGTGGCCATAGATTCTACAGGCACGTAAGTCACTTGTTTGGTCACGAGGTGCTGGGGAGGTCACAGCTGGGTAGAAAGATCTAGAAGGTAGTGTGCCTTTAGGAGCACAGACTCACAGTCAAGCTGCCTAGGTTTAAATCCTAGTTGGGGCGCCTGGGTGGCTCATTCGGTTAAGCGTCTGACTGTTGATCTCAGCTCAGGTCTTGATCTCAGGGTTGTAAGTTCAAGGCCTGCATTGGGTTCCACCATGGGCGTGGAGCCTACTTAAAAAAATAAGGAGGTAAATAAATCCTGGTGTTAACCACTGACGAGCCATGTAAGCGTGGGCACATTTCATAACCTCTGTGTGCCACACACTTTCCTTGCCCCAAGGGTAGGGATGAGTATCTCACTCAAGAGTCAGAAAGCTTTTTCTGTGAAGAGCCAGATAGTAAAGATTTTAGGTTTTGCTGGCCAAGAGGCAAATTTGAGTGTAGTATAGATGTTTGAGTAAAGAGAAAACAAAGCATCACAATTTTTTAAGCAATAAAATTCAAAATACAATAGTTACCGAATATAGTATTTTTGTAACACGGGTCTACTAATGGGAAGAATCGGATACCTCGTTTTGAGGATAACATTTTGCTCAATTGAGGTTCAAAGTTAGTGTTCTAAATCAGCAAACCCAGTTGTAGACGTTTATCTGTTAACGTTGATCTGTGGAGAGATTTTACCTATTTTGTCTTCGAAGACATCTTTCACACACATGATGAGATAGGTGGCAGGTTATAACTGTGTCACTGTGAGTTGTCGTGCGCCCACAGTGGTGTGAAGGGATGACACACCACATGTGATGTCGGTCTTGACCGCTCTCCCGGGCTATTGTACAAAAGCAGCCACGGAAGAAGCCAGTGAACCAGTGCGGTCGTGCTCCGATACGGCTTCCTCTGCGGATGCTGAAATTTGAATCTATGTAATTTTCACCTGTTTCAAAATATTTTTTGAATTTTTTCCGGGCACTTAAAAATGGCCAAACCATTCGGAGCTTGAGGGCTGTCCAGAAGTAGGGGGTGGGCCGGATTTGTTTGGCGCATGGGCTGTAGGTCGCCAAGCCCA
Source organism: Halichoerus grypus (assembly GCF_964656455.1). Classification (NCBI taxonomy): domain Eukaryota; kingdom Metazoa; phylum Chordata; class Mammalia; order Carnivora; family Phocidae; genus Halichoerus; species Halichoerus grypus. Next base: position 114,855,976 of record NC_135720.1, read on the forward strand.
GGGCTTAGTTTGTAAAGCCGTCCTAGGTGTTAACGTGAGTTAAGGCATGTGGAGTTTAGCACAGTGCCCGGGGAGTATGGAGCACCGCGGTTCACCACTGGCGTCATGGAAGGTGATCGTTCTCTTCAGGCCTGGCTGGTGATGTGAGGGGTAGGAGCGGTGGGCCTGCTCTGAATTTCTGCTCTTCGAGAGTCTGCAGCTGACCCGCTGTGCTGAGGGGTGTGTGTGTGTGTACCTGGTGCGCTGTGTTCCACACAGGTTCCCTCGAATGGGATTAGTGGGTGTTCCTCTTAATTCCTTTCTTTGTTAGGCACTCACGGGCACCTGCTGCGGGTGGGGCTCTGGGCTGAGGTTCTGGGGGGGTGGGTACAAGGATGAAGGGGCCATCGAGCCTGCCCAGGTGCAGTATTCCACTTTATGTACAGAGACAGGGGACTGTAGTTTATGGAAATGATTAGCCAGGAGATGCATTTAGTTTCTGTTGAGTTGTCTTCTATCACCCCAGACTTAATGTGTCCATCCCGGGATAGGTCACCCCACTCCCAGATTCCTCCTTGCTTGCTGCCTTTCTGCCACATTTTCCTGTCACCCAGAATTTGACTCGACACCTCTAGCTACACAGCCCCATGGTCTTCCGCCATCAGTAAGGGCGGGAACCAAATTGCTGTTTGCTGGGTGCTTCCTGGGTGCCCAGGCTCTGCTGCTTGCTTCGGCGACATCACTTCATTACTGCCCATGACCCCCTGTGAAGTCCCGGCTGCTGTCCCCTGGAGGGCCCTCTGAGGTCTGTTTCTCTCCATCCTCGCTGTCTCCTGTGAACATGCACGATGCTTGCAGCCACTTTCCAGCCTCTGGTTCTTCCTCCTCCTGGCGTGTCCTGAATGCTGTGGGCAGACTGATCTTTCCCACAAGCTTCTTTCCTCCTTTCACGCTGCTGCGTGGGGATCTTCTACATGAGGTATAAACTACGTAACTTTATTTCTAAGTGGTTTTAAAGAAAGGAAGAACAGCCTAGTAGTCACCAACTTATAAAAACCTTCTAGATGCTCAGCCCCCGCCTTGTCCTCCCATAGTTGTATCTTTGGGGCCAAGTGGTTTGTCTCAACTGTTTTTAATCCGTATTTGTGCCAGCCTGGCTTTAGGAAAGTGCTTTCTTTGGGCCACTGAATCTAAATTGTGGTTTGCCTGCCCTGGGCTGCTTCGGTCCGGTACTGCTGTGCCCAAGGCCTAATCACTTAGTTCCCTGAGATTTGGTCAGCACCTTAAGAACAGCTCTGCTTGGGCACCTGGGTGGCTTAGTCATTAAGCGTCTGCCTTCGGCTCAGGTCATGATCCCAGGGTCCTGGGATCGAGCCCTGCATCGGGTTCCCTGCTCAACGGGAGGCCTGCTTCTCCCTCTCCCTCTACTGTTCCCCTTGCTTGTGTTTCTGCTCTCGCTATGTCTCTTTCAAATAAATAAATAAAATCTTTAAAAACAAACAAAAAAACAGCTCTGCTTATCTCTGGTCCTCCTCAGGAGCACCTCAGGCCACAGGGGCTCCAGAGATGAGGCTTACTGTCTGCTTAAGAGGCATTCTGGAAGCTTGCGTTAGGATTGGATTGGATTCCCAGAGCTAAACTGTTGTCTGCAAGTTTAGAAGCGTGGAAGTGTAGCCTGGATGCCCTCTGGCCAGTGGGCTGGTATTTGTGCAGCAGATCCCAAAGGTGGGTATGTGTGGGGAGAGAAGCCAGCATGTGCCCTTGAGTTGTGGGTTGACTGAAAGGTGTGACCCTGTGTCCCAGGAGCCCTCAGTAATTCCTGGCTAGCACTGGTGGTCCTTCCATCTGCTGGAGCTGGGGCCCCAATCGTCTTGTGTCTGGAGTAGAATCCAGCTGGGCCCCTATTCAGCTCCATCACAGGGCTAGTCCCTCTCATAGGAGTCCCTCAGTCCCCTTTTCTGGGGTTCACAGCCAAGGCTAAGAAGAGAGTCTGTGGCCTCTTATATCCCCTGGCTTTGCTGGTCTCCCTTCAGCCTTCCTCTCTGAGGAACAACTTGAACATGGATAGAAACTCCCAGCCTCTAAAAACAAACAGCCACAGTGCATGATTCCTCGAGAGCGTTGCTCTCCCTTCTTCCAGGGAAGCACAGGGTGGGGCAGGGTCCTCCAGTGCATTACGTCATTGCTTCCTCAGCCTTTCTCAGCTACATGCAGGCTTCAGCTTGTCTCTCATTGCCAGAGAGCAGTGTTGGGGAATCTGGGTCCTCAGTCTGAGTTTAAAGAGCTCCTGCGATTTGTCCCCTCGTCATCCTGCTGACCACATGTCCCACCAATCCTGAAAACAGACCTGTTTCCATCTCATCTCCACACCGTGATGTTCATTCATTTGTACCTGCTATATGTTTCTTGTGCTTCCTCAAGAATGACCTTGAACGGCTCCAATCCCAGTTTTATTATGAAGTCCTCCCTGACCAGTGCTGTCGGTCCTTCTCTTTGCTGAGCCACCGTGCTCCGTGTGCGCGCGGCGGAACATATCATTTCAGTGCAGATGGGCGTGTGCGCTCTTCCCTTGATTAAGAGAACAGACACTGAGGGGCGCCTGGGTGGCTCAGTCGTTAAGCATCTGCCTTCCGCTCAGGTCATGGTCCCGGGGTCCTGGGATCGAGCCCCGTGTCGGGCTCCCTGCTCCGCGGGAAGCCTGCTTCTCCCTCTCCCACTCCCCCTGCTTGTGTTCTCTCTCTCGCTATGTCTCTCTGTCAAATAAATAAAAAATCTTTAAAAAAAAAAAAAAAAAAAAGAGAGAACAGACACTGAAGAGACCGGCCTGACTTGGATTCTAGCTTACCACTCACCCTGATCTCCTTTCTCTGAGCTTCAGTTTCCTCATCTGTAAAGGGGAAATAAAAATTGTTCCTCCCCAACAAGACTTCACGCTTGCACTTGGCCACAGCCCTGCTCAGTAAGCCCATGCAACAGATTAATTGCCTGCCCCCTCTCCACCAGGTACATGGCCACCTCTGGCCTGGACCACCAGCTGAAGATCTTTGACCTACGAGGGACATTCCAGCCTCTGAGTGCTCGGACCCTGCCCCAGGGGGCAGGACACCTGGCCTTTTCCCAGCGGGGACTGCTGGCTGCAGGCATGGGTGATGTGGTCAACATATGGGCAGGGCAGGGCAAGGCCAGCCCACCCTCCCTGGAGCAGCCTTACCTCACCCACCGGCTCTCAGGCCACGTGCATGGCCTTCATTTCTGCCCCTTTGAAGATGTGCTGGGGGTGGGCCACAATGGCGGCATCACCAGCATGCTGGTCCCTGGTGAGTGGGCCAGGGGATGGGATCCGTGTGAATGAACTCTGGGTCAGGTTTGGGTTGGCTCAAGACAGCCAGGAGCAAAGGGCTTGGTTGGGCTGGAGCTGCTGGACTGGGTTCCGTTTATGGCTCCATGCTTCTCCGTCCCTCTAGGGGCTGCTGAGCCCAACTTCGATGGCCTGGAGAGTAACCCTTATAGGAGCCAGAAGCAGCGCCAGGAGTGGGAGGTGAAGGCCCTGCTGGAGAAGGTGAGCATGAGCCGGTGTGTGGTTTGGGCTGGGGTTGGGGAAAGCTCCCCATGCCCCAGGGGTCTTGGGAAGAGTGGAATTCAGCAGCCCCCCTGGCCTCTGTCCCTCTGGGTCACCCTCCTATGGCTCCTGACCCTTTCCTGTGCCTCTGTGACACCTCCAGGTACCTGCAGAGCTCATTTGTCTGGATCCACGAGCCCTGGCAGAGGTTGATGTCATCTCTCTGGAGCAAGAGAAGAAGGAGCGGATAGAGAGGCTGGTATGGAGCAGGCCCCGGTGCTCAGGCCCTACTCCCCTCCACATCCTCCCCTGTGCCATGTTCCCAGAAGTAAGGCACAGCAGATGGGGGCTGCCACAGTTCCTGGCCTCTGACAGATTTTACCCTTGTCCCCCTCCCCTTAGGGCTATGACCCTGAGGCCAAGGCTCCCTTCCAGCCAAAGCCAAAGCAGAAGGGCCGCAGCTCAACAGCAAGCCTGGTGAAGAGGAAGAGGAAGGTCATGGATGAGGAGCACCGGGTAAATGATCATTGGGCAGTGGGCTAGGCATCCCACGGGCCGCACCCTCCTGCTAATGCCTCTGCCCTTGCCAGCCTGCCGCTTCTCACCTTGCCCCCATCTCCCCACCCAGGATAAAGTCCGGCAGAGCCTTGAGCAACAGCCACAGAAGCAAGAGAAGAAGGCCAAGCCTCTGAGGGCCCGGCCATCTGCCCTGGACAGATTTGTGCGCTGAGCCATGCTTCAGGGTGGCCTGAGAAGAACAATCTCTCCCCACAATTGCCTGTGGGGAAATGACGCTGTTCCTTGGAATAAGGAGGGGGCAGTGTGCCCCTCCCCAACTGGGGAGGGACAGCTGGCTCCTGGGCTGGGTTGGTATTAAAGAAGATGGCTTTTTTTTTTTTTTTTTTTTTTTTTGGATAATGTGTCTAGATCTTCCTGGGGACCTGTTCCCCTCCCTTTGCCCAGCATGGGACTACTCTAGGATCTGAGGGGGTCATGGTATCCTGCTCTACCCCCACCCCGTATCTTATCACTATGACCCTAGCCTTGTTCTTTAGGGGCCTTCCTCCTCTCTTTCCCATGTCCCTGGCGGTGTCCTTCCCATCCAGCACGGTCTGGCAGCCTCCAGGCTCCCCAGGTTTGCATTCTGGGACTCCTGTTGAGGACCACGCTGCACTCGAAGAGGTAGACAGACAAGTTTATTGAGGAGCTTGTGCCCCTCCTCTGCAATAGCTGGAGAGAACAACCCCAGCAGTGTTTGCTCTTCCTGGTGACCATCATTGGGGCGCCAGGCCAGGCCCCTAGATTTCTCCTGTATCCCTCCGTCTTCAGTGATAGAGGAAACTGGTCAGCTGCAGCCAGTCAGGGCCCCCTGACTTGGGCCTGGGCAAGAGAAGGTTGTGGGGGTGCCAGCTAGACCCTCAACTTCCTCACTCCTGTGGCCCCAGGCACTCTCAGCTGTGAAGCCAGGCTATTACCCGACAGCGCAGGATGCCCAAGATTTCCTGGAGCCAGGAGCAGAAGGGTGCAGTCCTTTCCCCGTCAGAGCCGCCCACCAGCTTCCAGGCTTCCTGCATCTTCCAGGGGTCCAACTTATGGGATGTCAGCAGGAATTTCCCATAGCAGCACCGGTCCAAGGGGTAGTGGGTGGCCCCAGCCAGCTTAACACAGTGGGTTGGGGTGAGGCCTCCTCTTCGGGCACTTACCCCCACAAAGACATCCTCCAGTGGCAGAGAGGGTGCCCGGCTGGCCACTTTCAGGATAAGCTGCACAGCAGAAGCTGACAGCACGTACCCTGTGCCAGAAGCATAGGGTGGAAAGGGGCCCCAGGTGGGAGGCCACTGCTCCTCTGATATTTGGTGCTTGCTCCCTGGTGTCCGAGAGGGGTGCACCCGCCAGTGCACACGGCCCAGGTACAAAAGAGGCATTGGCTGGTTCCTCAGGATGGACGCTTCTTCCCAGTCTTCATCTCCAGCCTCAACCTCTCTCAGAGGCGGTTCCTTGCCCTTCTCCCATTGTTCCCAATGGCCCCCTCGCCGAATCAGCTCTGATACCAGCTCAGGGACGTTGACAAACACATCATCGTCCGTCTTGAGGATGTAGCGGGCCATGGAGCAGTGTTTGTTTGCCCAGTTCAGCCCGCTGAGGGTCTTGAGAGTAAGGTTCCGGTAGGAGTCCCGGAAGGCCGCCTGCAAGATGTCCCCCTGGGCCGCTGCCTCCCGCACTAGATCGATGTCGTGGGGTTCCCTGGTAGGATGCCACAAGCCTGGCTCTCCCAGCAGAAAGAGAGTCTGCACCCTGAGACCCCGGGCCTCTCGCAGCCCGCCCCACGAAGCCCGAATGGCATTTCTTTGGTTCAGGTTCTCTGGTGCCGTGCACACAAGGATGAGCAGGAAGGGTGGGGCGCCGGATCCCCTGCACGCCTCTTCATTGGGGATCAGAAGGCGGGGCAGGGCCAGGGGCGGCCCTGGGGAGGCCGGAGCCGGGCGCAGGGAGGCCAGCGAGAGGCTCAGCAGCTCCTCCCCGATGCCCGAGGGCCCGAAGAGGGTCCAGATAATCACCAGCAGCAGGACGGCAAGGAGAAGGCGCCGGAAGAGGCTGAGAGGCATGGTGTGGGGTAATCAGAAGTGACCTGGAGAGAAAGATGAGGGCGGTTAGTGGGCGGACGCCCCAGGTCTCCGTGACCTGAGTCCCTAACCGGCCAAGCCTGGGATGGAGCGGGGGGCTAGTGCGCGCGGCCAGTACCGGCGCTGAAAAGCGCCGAGACCCGGGAAGCGGGGGGGGGGGGGGGGGCCCGCACAGCCAGAACTGCGGGGAGGTTACCTTGTCGGGGCCCCGCCGCCCCGAAGCTCGGCTCCATCGTGGGGTTTCGCGGCGGCGCCAGCCGCCCCTCCCCCGCCCGCGGTGGCGGCTAGGTCCCGCCCCCCTCCCTGGGAGGGTGTAGGGCCGCACGCACACCCGCCTCCCCGGAAGCTGCTCCGAAGCTTCGCGGCTGCGGCGGACGGAATACGGCAGGCAGAGCACCGGCGGCGGGGGCTCCGCGCGAGGCGACGGGAGCGGAACCTGGAGCCGCAGTCGCAGTCGCAGGGGCGAACGCAGAGCAGCCCGCCAGCCGGGGCCAACTTCCTTAACCACACACGCGACCCCTCGCTCTGCTGCAGAGCCCAGCTCTTCCGGGTCAACGATTTAGAGATCTTCATCCGTACGGGTAGCTCACAGCTTCCCGGCCTCGGCGCCCCCCCCGCCCTTTTTCTTAAAGAAACCCGGCGCGGCGAAGGGTGTCAAGATATGAAAATACTCCCCGGGCCATCAACTGCTTAGACTCAAGGTACCCACACCGGCCAAGCCGTTGGGCACACCAACGCCCTGGGGCCTTGGTTGTCTTGAAACTGCCTTGGACTCCCCTCAAGGGGGGGTGGGGTTTTATCTACCTCTTCCGTTAGAGGGCGGGCACCACAGGGTTGCTTCAGGTAGGCCGGGGAGTGGTAACGCCATCGCGCCATCGCTTTAGCCCAGACGGGGGCAGCTAGTTTGGGAAGCTGAGTGAGGCGATCAACCAAGAGAGGAAAACCACGCACAGGGCTCAGCGTGATAGCTTTCCCTATCAGGGTCCCCAGAAGAATGGAGAGAATCACACAGAAGGAAGCCTTAGGTGTATAAACTATTTTATTAACAGACAAGGCCTACAGATTTATTTCTTCTTGGACACACCCACGGTGCGGCCACGGCGCCCTGTGGTCTTGGTGTGCTGGCCTCGGACACGAAGTCTGCAGGTGAGAAGAGAAGAGTCACAGGTTATATACACAATGCAAAGGAAATGTCTGGGAAGAGAAAGCAGAGCATGACAAATCTCTGGGAGTCTAGGGGCAAGGCAGCAGAGGAGACTCCCACCCCTACTCACCCCCAGAAGTGTCGCAGCCCTCTGTGGGCCCTAATCTTCTTCAGTCTCTCCAGGTCTTCACGAAGTTTGTTGTCCAGACCATTGGCCAGGACCTGGATTTGGAAGAGAGGGTGAGTAATGTTTTACCCACTGACCTCCTACGACTAATTCTAACTAGACACCCTGCCTCTTCCCTAATCTCTCCCATCTCAGCACACACCTGGCTGTACTTTCCATCCTTCACGTCCTTTTGTCTGTTCAAAAACCAGTCTGGGATCTTATACTGGCGAGGATTCTGCATAATGGTGATCACACGTTCCACCTGGCAGGCAGGACAAAGGTCAGATACATACAGAGGGCTTCCCTTCGAAGGCAGGCCCAACCCACAGCCCCCCCTTCCTTGTCCTCACCTCATCCTCAGTGAGCTCTCCGGCCCTTTTGGTGAGATCGATGTCTGCTTTCCTCAACACCACATGAGCATATCTTCGCCCCACACCCTGAGGAGAGGTTGTGGAATTTGGGGTTGAGTCTGATTTTTTTTGGTTGCCTTTATAGCCCCACTATTCAAAAAGCACACAAAGGTCGGGCCTGCAACCACCCAGGGCATTACTTTTCTAGATACAAAACATAACCATTAAACAGGAGAAAAAGTTTTGCTCCCCCCCACCCCCGCCCCCGCCCCAGGGACAGTTCTGAAAAAAAGCAGAGTCTTTCCACACTGCTCAGCATATACAGCTGTCAGATGTTGGCTCTTAAAGACACTGCAGCAGCACCCAAGAGCAGTACGTTCTCATCTCTGCACTGTGGAAAACCAAAGGCTTGATGCTCTCAAAGCTAATACAGCACCAATGCAGCAAGACTAGGGGCTTCTGGATTAACATGGTTGATCAAGGGGTAGGACTGTGGTGCTCTGGGTCTCTAAGGGTCATAATTCTTTTTTTTTTTTTTTTTAAAGATTTTATTTATTTGACAGACACAGCTAGAGAGGGAACACAAGCAGGGGGAGTGGGAGAGGGAGAAGCAGGCTCCCGGCTGAGCAAGTAGCCCGATGCGGGGCTCGATCCCAGGACCCCGGGATCATGACCTGAGCTGAAGGCAGACGCTTAACAACTGAGCCACCCAGGCGCCCCGGGTCATAATTCTTTGGGCAGGTCACCCCATCACAATGATCACTTTTCCAAGATCACAAACTTGGATTTGGTCAATGCCCAGAAATGACCAGGCCACAGGAAGCTAAGTGCCCAAACCAAACTGAAAAGAACTAATGCTTACACTGGTGGCATTGTATCAGCACCAACACCAGTACTCCTTGCCACTTGAACTCATGAAGCAAACATGTGAATAGTGAAGGATGATGTGCTGGGTTAAATAGTGCCCCCCCAATATGTCCATCTAGAATCCCAGAACATGACCTTATTTGGAAATAAGGCCATTGTGAATATAGTTAGTTAAATGAGGTTACATGGGATTAGGGCAGGCCTTGAATCCAATGCCTGGTGTCCTTATAAAACGAGAGGAGAGTGGAAGGCCATGTGATAGGAGGAGCGACACAGCTAAGGAAAACCAAGGATTGCCAGTAACCACCAGAAGACAGAATTCCCAGAGCCTTCAGAGGGAGCATGGCTCTGCTGACACCTTGATTCTGGATGTTTGGCCTCCACAACTATGGGAGTAAGTTTTTGTTGTTTTAAGCCAACAAGTATGTGGTGACTTGTCTCAGTAGCCCCAAGCAATGAGAAGATATTTCCTGTGTGTAAGAAGTGACCTAGAGGGGCGCCTGGGTAGGTTAAGCGTCTGCCTTCGACTCAGGTCATATCTCCTGGTCCTGGGATCAGGCTCCAGGTAGGGCTCCCTGCTCAGCCAGGAGTCTGCTTCTCTCTCCCTCCCTCTGCCCCCACCCCCAACTTGTGCATGCTCTTGCTCAAATAAAAAAAAAAGTGACTTAGAAAATCAAATTATCAGGTTGATTCAGAAGAGACTGTCTTGGGACACTTGGGTAGTTCATTCAGTTAAGCGTCCGACTCTTGGTTCTGCTCAGGTCATGATCTCAGGATTGTGAGATCAAGCTTGCCTTGTGTTGGGCTCCTCTCTCTCCCTCTGCCCCCTCTGCTCACGCATTCTCTTTCTCTCAAATAAATCTTAAAAAAAAAAGAAACAACCCCACAACCCCACCCCCCCAACCGAACAGAAGAGATTAAGGTCTCAAATTTAAATATTTACAGTTAAAATAGTTATGTCTGAGATTTACTTTTAAATGATACAGCATATAGATAAAACAGGATTTTGAATTTCTGCTAGATGATATTTCACAGGGGCTAATTTTCTTCCTTCTACTTTTGAATGTTTAAATTTTTCCATAATCAAGTTTTTAAAGAGTTGCTGTTTTAAAGTAGGCTCCATGCCCAGCATGGAGCCCAATGGAGGAGGGGGGGGGTCCTTGAATTCAAGACCCTGAGATTAAGACCTGAATTGAGATGAAGAGAAGAGACAGATGCTTCATCGACAGACACACCCAAAAGCCTCTGGCTAAGATTTTTTTTTTTTTTTTAAAGATTTTTTATTTATTTATTGAGAGAGACAGTGATAGAGAGAGAGCATGAGAGGGGGAGAGTCAGAGGGAGAAGCAGACTCCCCGCCGAGCAGGGAGCCCGATGCGGGACTCCAGGATCATGACCTGAGCCGAAGGCAGTCGCTTAAACAACTGAGCCACCCAGGCGCCCCTCTGGCTAAGATTTTTGATAGCCCTGTTTGTGGGCTGACATTGACTTGCCAACTTTCTAAGTTAGATCCCTTTTCTCTTCCAAGGAGACCACCCCCATCTTCTCCATCCATAAGAGTTAAGTATACTCAGGGGACCATCACTCATATTTGTGGTCCAAGGGCCTTGACCATATAATAGAAAAGTTGACACCAACTTAGTATTACTCTTGGAAGGTATTTAGCAGAGTTACTCATGGGACAGGACACAAATTCCTCATAAACAAGGCCAGTGGGTACCTCCCAGTGATTATGCCCAACTCCAACCCCTTCCTCCCAGGTTTCCAAATAACCTGCAGAGGGCAGTATCACCCTGATTTAGAGGAAGGGCAGAAGACCAGCCAACCTTAAAGAATACCCATAGCAAAAGTCTACAAGTAAAAACAAAACATTAGGAAGGAATCATGGCATAGAATAATCTTATAGGGTCTGTATTACCTCTCAATATCCTCTTGTGCTTACTGTCAACTTCCACTCCATTCTTCATCCTTCCCCAGCCAATTAATCTCACTTACCTCTTTAGCCACATCTTTTGAAGAATCCCCTCCCTATACCATACTTTCTTCCAGTTTCCAAGTATTACCCCTCCATTCTGGATCCTTAACAAAAGACCCTCTCCTATTCAAGCTTTAGTTCTCTCACCAGAGGAAGAGCTAGCTAGCTGCATTTGCTGGCTCTCCACACAATTAGCAAAAAAATCTCTGTATCATCTATCTCTAGGAATAACCTTTCCCAGTGATAAGCAAAGCATCAGGATCCCTAAGAGACTTATTACAGAGTTCATTAAGTACCTTAAAGTCCTTTGGTTCAATTGTTTTAAGTGGACTACAAAGACTTTGACACATATTTAATGAAAGTAAATACAAAACCAGTTAATTTCAAAGAGGCAGAGAGAAAGGGTTTAACACAAGCATCCCACTGACCATGACCATCTTTTATACAGGCACCCCTTGTTTAACTGCACTATGCAGATATCCTCATTTGTTTTGTTTACAAGCTGAAAGCCTGTGGCAAATCCGGTGTCAAGTCTATCAATGCCATTTTTCCAACAGCATTTGCTCACTTTGTGCTTGTGTCACATTTTGGTAACTCTCAGAGTATTTCAAACCTTTTCATTATTATGTTATAGTGATCAGTGATCACAACTCCTTGAAAGCTCATGATGATTTGCATTTTTTAGCAATAAAATATTTTAAAATTGAGGTACGTACTTTTTTTTTTTAGACATAACACTATTACACGCTTAGTATTAACTACAGTGTAAATGTAACTTGCATATGCACTGGGAAACCAAAACATTCCTTTGACTCACTTTATTGCCTGGAACTGAACCTGTTATACAGACCTCTGAGATATTCGTGTCTGTATTCACTATCCCATTTAAACCTCATAGCAACCCTTAAAAAGGTACTAGTATATTTTACACTGTCTTCCTAGTTTCACATAAAAAAAAAAGGAAGCAATCTTTTTATTTACCATTTAAGAACAAATGAAAGATGTGCTTCCTGCAATAGAACATGAAAAACCAACGGAATCTGATCAATCTTGTGAACCAAAGCTAGAAGATACAGTTTTGATCGAACAAGTTATCTATACAGTATTTATGTTTCCTTTAAATTCTTTGAAACCAGGCTACAGTATCCGTGGATCCATTCCCTAACACTGTATGAGCACCTATTATGCACCAGAAGCTGGGGACTGTGAACAAGATAGGACTGTCCCTGCCCACCCCCCCCCCCCGTAATCATTGGCAAAAAACACATTCAGCCATATCCACAATTACACGTATTACACAACAAAAAAATACGGTGGAATAAAGACCCCCACTGGAAGGCTAGTTCGTTAGGTTGGTCAAAGAACACATCCAAGCTTGTGCTCACCGACCTAATGCATACAATGAGCCAAATACCGGTTCCCATCAACTGGAAATGCATTTCATTCACCTCTGGCATTGGAATAAATGCCCTGCTTACGATGTGGTAATACTCCCTCCCACTTCCCAACTATAGGTTTCTTCACACTTGGGAGTCTGTTGGCATTTCTACCCCCCACATGGACAATTACACAATTTCTAGGGCATACAGATTTCACAGGAAGGATTGCTGTTATGATGCACTGCTGTAGGAGACAGAAACCAAACTTAGAATGAACCTCACAAGAGGACCATGGCTGATGGTCCAGTAAAATTTTAGCGAATTCTAGTAGACGAGCCAACCCACTCCCCATCCCCTAGGAGAGAAGTATCTTGGCTTGACCTGACTGGCTTTCATTACTTACCTTTTGGGGCAATTGTGGTAAAGGATTAAAGGAACTAGTCACTCTTTTAACCATTATTTTACCCAGCAGCTAAGGTGATCTGGTTGGAACAGGTTTCCTCGACCTTGCCTCACTAAAGCTGTCTTAACAACTCCAGTGTCATTTATATGCTCCAGTCCTTACCCTACTTTACCTTAATTGCAGTGATGGCAAAGGCTATTTTCCGCCGCCCATCGATATTGGTGTTGAGTACACGCAAAATGTGCTGGAACTTCTCAGGTATCACTAGAGACTGACAGAGATAGGGGGAGAAATCAGGCACTGTGAACTACCATCAAACAGTAACCTCAAAGAGGAACGCCAAGCTTGTCATACAGGGAGCAACGACCCCCCCCCCTTCAGTTTTCTCACAACAAACTCGTCAGTCTTGCACGCAGCAGAACACGAAGTGTTCAGGCTCGGGAAAACGCAACCTCCGGGAAGGGGCAAATCTTCTGCCCGTTCCCATACGTACACTCTGAGTGGCGGGAACCTGCTGTCCCCATTCACACCCAAGACTTTTAGCCGCTTTCGAGCGCCCTGGGAGCGACTCTGCCTCTGGCCCACTCCCCAGAACTGGGTGTCTTCAGTCCTTCCTTCCCAGGGGTGCGACTCAAAGATTCACACAGAATGTTGCAAACCCCCAGAATAGGGCATTTCTAGCCCCCTAACAGCAGACTTTCCGTGTCCCAGTTCCGATGTCGCCGGATCCCCGCACTGGTTCTAGTCTTACCATGGCGGCGGCCCTAGCGGCGGCGTGTAGGCCTCCTGTGGAAGAGAGACCGGAAGTGACGTAGTATCATTATATAGCAACCAGGCGGAAGAGGCGGGGCGACCATGCTGAAGCGCTTCCGAAAACCGCTGGTGCCAGAGCCAGTTCGACTTCTGAGAATCTCTCTTGGTAGCCACAACTTCCGGTGCGGTCTCTTTACAGTTCGTAAAGTTCTTGAGCGTGAGAGCAACAAAGGTTCCGGGGTGAGATTGTGCGTAAGACGCCCAGTTCCCATTTGCAGCTGGGTGAAGTGGTTAGGCTGAAAGGGGAAGGCTGGAGTCAACAACCTAATTCAAATATCTGGGAACGGTTTCGCGCTCTGCAAGACCCTCTAAGATTTGTTGGTCCACCGCAGGGCGGACTCACAGCGACTGACAGCTGCCGGAAGTGAGGCTGCGCGGAATGGCCGCTGCTGCGACCATGGCGGCAGCTGCCCGAGAGCTGATGTTGCGAGCCGGGGCCTCAGATATGGAGGAAGAGGAGGGCCCGCTGGTGAGAATGCGGGGCTATTTCTCTTGCGGAGTCTTGTCCGGTGGTCCTCGCGTCAGAAAGGCCCGGGCTGAGTTTAGGCACAAGAGTGGGGGCGCGGCTGCTACCGGTGATGCTACCTGTGTGGCTTTCCATATCCCTTCTTGGGATCGGGCCTGAGTCTGAGCGGGAATCAGAATGGCCGAGAGTCAGGTTTTAGAGGCAGAATTTCAATTAACTTCCAGATTTTGCGGCAGAATATAGAGAAGCAGTGTAGTGTAAAAGTTAAGAACATGGCTTATAGTCAGATTGCCTGGGTTCTAATTCCAGCTTTGCCTCTTGCATGCTGTGTGTCTTTGGGCAAGTTGACCGACTTCTGTGTCATACTTCCCACACCTATAAGGTGAAAGAACTAGTAAGACTTAACCATATAGATCGTTGGTTATGATTAGATGAATGATGTATGAAAGATGGTACCTGGCACGCAGGTAAACACTGTTAGCTGACATTTCTAGAAGGGCTAGTGATCTCCACAGGGATTGTGATAAAACTCCTAGGATAGCAGGAGTCTGGGTATCCTACATTCAACTGTAAGTTCTGCTCTGTTCTCTGCAACCCCTGATTTTTCTTATTGGGACACCTCTACTCTCTTGGTGGCTTGCAAGTCTCTTTGTCATATTCCCTATCCAGAAGCCCCAAGTAGTAGATTGGGTACAGCGTGAAATTCTTGGAATTTTTTAACTCAGTAAAATCCCAGCCTGTCCCCACCTTCCCCCACTCCCTGAAGGTATGTGGATTATCCCATTATATTTGTTCTCCCTCTCTCTTCCTTGTCCTTTCCCATTAACTTGTCCCTCTTCAGGGGGGTGGTCCTGGTCTTCAGGAGCCATTACAACTTGGAGAATTGGACATCTCCTCTGATGAATTCATCCTGGATGAAGTGGATGGTAAGTGATGGTACGACGTGGATGCAGACTGCTTCTGATTTGAGAGGCATGGGGGCTGGAAGTAATAAGGCAGGAATTGGTGTACAGATGTTCATTTGCGGGAGAGGGCGCTGTGGAGCTGGACCCTTACGATAAACTTCTATTTCCAGTTCACATTCAGGCAAATCTGGAGGATGAGTTAGTAAAGGAAGCTCTTAAAACGGTGAGGCTTTCTGCTATCCTGATCTGCCCCTCTGCTTACCCTCCCCTCAAAGAAGAAAAAAAGGAAACAGTCTCGCTTTTATAATATTACCCTGGTGTCTTATCCTCTAGTCCTTTGTTATCCTGTCCCAGTATCTCTTCACTGCGACTTTCTCCTAACCTGTTGTGTTTACGTTCTCCCAGGGTGTGGATCTCCGTCACTATTCAAAGCAGGTTGAGCTGGAGCTACAGCAGATTGAGCAGAAATCCATCCGGGATTGTATCCTCCAGTAGAGAAAAAGGGTGATGTTATTAAAATAGGGGTTTTGTGGAGCATGGTGCAGGCAGCCCAGCAGGGGCTGACATCTTCTCTCTGAGGTTTCTGTCATCGCAGGGAAAAATTGGAGTGGTCCTGCAGGTCTGAGAATCTCCAACTTTATGGTGAGGCCCCTTGACTTTTTGTGGGTCAGATATCCAAGAGAGTGAGAATATAGCATCTTTGCACAACCAGATCACAGCCTGTGATGCTGTTCTTGAGGTTAGTAACCATGACCTGTGACCCCTAATAACCCTGAGCCAGATCGTGGTCTCTGGTGTCATTCTTTAGGTCATCAGCCTCAGGTGGGGATAGTTAGATTCACTTTCAGGATGACCTCGGCAGCCTCTTTTGTTGTTAGTGCCATACTAATGTTACTTGCCAGTGACCTTTGGGGCACCTCTTACCTCATCACCTGCTACCCTCAGGGACTGATATTGAAGACTTCACCAATAAACTTAGGTGGCACATTTGTCCCCTGCCAACCCTGTGGCGCTCCAGCAACATCTTCTGTCCTCCCCCCAGCGCATGGAGCAGATGTTGGGAGCTTTTCAGAGTGACCTCAGCTCTATCAGCTCTGAGATCCGGACACTGCAGGAACAGTCAGGAGCCATGAACATTCGGCTTCGAAACCGCCAGGCAGTTCGGGGAAAACTTGGGGAACTTGTCGATGGTCTGATAGTGCCCTCTGCTCTGATCACGTGAGTTGCCAGTTTGAAGAGTTACAATGTCTATAGCAGGTAGATGGCCTAGGGTGACCTCCCCTACTTACCACATGGGTTTCCGGCTTCAGGTCATCAAGCGCCTTCCAGAAACTGATGGGTGGGTTGACAACTCAACCTTGATGTATGCTTTAGGCATCCAAGATTAGGAATTATCCAGGGTTGGGCATTTATTGGGGGGGGGGGTGTTCAAGGCTCATGGGCATGAGACAGAGGGGAGGTTTCAGGAACAGAAAACTTTGTACATACATCCTGACTACATGATTCAGCATAAGAAGGGAGAGGCAACAGGCTGGATGTAAGGGATGGGGTTTGGGGTCTAGCAATGTCCAGGTCTCTCTCCTAACCCCTTCCACCCGCCCCTGCTACCCAGGGCAATTCTGGAGGCGCCAGTGACAGAGCCCAGGTTCCTGGAGCAGTTGCAGGAGCTGGACGCCAAGGCAGCTGCAGTCCGAGAGCAGGAAGGTAGAGGGACAGCAGCCTGCGCTGATGTCAGAGGCATACTCGACCGGCTCCGGGTCAAGGTGAGGGGTGGGAATGATACCCCAGAGATTACTAGAACCAGCCTCCCTGACATCTTCAACCTGGGTTTCCCTGGCAGTGCGCCCTGTAGCCCGTCCCCAAGAACTTCGCCCTGCCTTTACCTGGCAGAGCTCATCGTCATGTCTCTGGGTTCCCCTGAAAATTTTCAGAAATACCAAAGAGGTATTCTCCACCCTCCATCCTCCTATATTTAACATGTGGCACTTCCCCTCCTGTTTCCCAAACAGCCATAAGGTTGCAGCTTAATGCCCTGTATTTGGTCCCCCCCCCCCCATCTAGGCGGTGACGAAGATCCGAGAGTTTATTCTTCAGAAAATTTATTCCTTCAGAAAACCAATGACCAACTATCAAATCCCCCAGACGGCCCTGCTGAAGTACAGGTCACTGCCCAAAGGAAGCGCTCGGGATGGCCTCTGAGCTGTCGAGCCGCCCGTGTAGTGTTTGCTTTCTTGGGGGAGGCAGGGAGACTGACTTGTCCCCGGCACCCCCCAGGTTCTTCTATCAGTTTCTGCTGGGCAATGAACGAGCAACAGCGAAGGAGATCAGGGATGAGTATGTGGAAACACTGAGCAAGATCTACCTGTCTTACTATCGCTCTTACCTGGGGCGGCTCATGAAGGTGCAGGTGAGGCCAAAGAGAGAGGCATTCCTAGGCACGTGGTCTGGGAAGAGGGACCACACCTGGTCAAGACTGGACAGTGGAAAAAAATTTTCTTATCACACCGTGGGAAGAGATGGTTACCAGTTCTCTCTTCTCTTTTTTCCTAGTACGAGGAAGTTGCTGAAAAGGATGATCTAATGGGTGTAGAAGATACAGCAAAGAAAGATATCCTAGAGCTGAGGAACCCACCTACTAGTCCTTGACAGTGAGGGTGCCTCAAAGACACTGCTTTTTGCCTTTTTCTCTGGGGCCTAAACCTTTGAGAATGTGATAAAGGCTATGGCCCCCCTCCCCAGAAAAAGTCACATGCCTTTTTGACACATAGTTTTGCATATGATGTCAGGGAGGGTAGAAGCTCTCTGAAGTCCTTTCCCAGGTGTCAGGGGGAGTGGGGCCCTGGTACTGGGAAGGAGGGACATCTAGGCTGTGTCTGGCTGCCTGCAATTCCTGAAGGTACTGAGCCTCTGTGTTTGTTACAGTTGTGATCTTATTGTTTTCCCTGACTCTGACCCTTCACGATTCTTCTCGAAGCCTTCCCTCCGCAGCAGGAACACCATCTTCACCCTGGGGACCCGTGGTTCTGTCATTTCCCCCACTGAACTGGAGGCCCCCATCCTGGTGCCCCACACCGCCCAGCGGGGAGAACAGAGGGTAGGAGAAGGAACAAGAGTCAGTCATGAGGGGATGCCGAGCATGGGTGGGGGGAGGCCAGACCTCTAGGCAAAGCTCCCCACCCTGCAGTCCCCTGTATCAATCCCCTTAGAATTGGGAGTGGCCTTCTTGGGTCACCCAAGTGTTCTGTGATGGGAAGAGGGTTGAGACCATTGACTTCAGGACAGATAGAGGGCGAGACTGGCTGAGGGGAATGTCATGAGGCAGGTTGTGGAAGTGGGTGGCATAGTAACAGCAGGTGGGGGTGGGTTCTTCTCTTGTGCCCCTCATCCCCCTCCCCATTTCAGTAC
This sequence comes from Halichoerus grypus, assembly GCF_964656455.1. Lineage (NCBI taxonomy): Eukaryota > Metazoa > Chordata > Mammalia > Carnivora > Phocidae > Halichoerus > Halichoerus grypus. The sequence continues at coordinate 114,874,014 of NC_135720.1, forward strand.
CCATTCAGGGTGCTCCTTCACAGCCTGTATTTGGGTTAGATGGGAAGGGCCTCCTGAGCTCTTATTACCCAGGCTTGTTGATTTTTCCAGCGATATCTATGGGAGTCAGTGTTGGGGGTCCATCCCTTCTGTCTCTCTTTTTCACCTCTCCCATCCTCTCCCATCCTAGTATCCATTCGAGGCCCTCTTCCGAAGCCAGCACTACGCCCTCCTAGACAATTCCTGCCGTGAATATCTTTTCATCTGTGAATTCTTCGTTGTGTCTGGCTCGGCTGCACACGACCTCTTCCATGCTGTCATGGGTCGCACACTCGGCATGACCCTGGTAAGATCCCCAGCTCCTGTGCTCTTGGATCCCTTTGTCCTCAGTCCTCTGCAGCACCATAGTGGGGTCATAGCTCTGGTGGTACCGAAACCAGGACCCCCTCATTCTAAAATGTCTAAGCCTAGTACAGAGTATATGAAACCCTCAAAGCTTGGGGTCCCTGAGGCTACCCCTACTATTGACCCACACCCAGGCAGTAGCATCTGAAAACTAAGGGCCCCCGAAATGGTGCTCAGCCTTGACTTCTACTATGATGGGCTTGTGAGCATAGATCCTGATGGGCAAGGCAGCAGGACCACCTGAGTGGCCAGTGGACAGGGAAGGAGGGGGCATTTCCCGAGAGCTCACTCCCTTCCCTCCCAGTGCTGCATCCCCAGAGGAACACGTGCATTTGTCCATAGCCACTGGGGACAGAGTAACAAACATCCTTTTCCAATACTCTGTCCCTGAATCATAGAAACACCTGGAGTCTTATCTCACGGACTGCTACGATGCCATTGCTGTTTTTCTCTGTATCCACATCGTCCTCCGATTCCGCAACATTGCAGCGAAGAGGGATGTTCCTGCCCTGGACAGGTCACTGAGCTCTGGTCCTTGATGCCCTTGAACCCTTGGTCTTACATGACCCTGCCCTGACCCTTGGGCTGCTACTGACCCGACACCCTGACTCTTACTCCCGTTCATCTGCCTGGGGATAGTACTGCTTTCTGACTCACCTTTCATACCAGTCCTGCCTCCCCCAGCCCTCAGCTGTTAATTGGGTTCCCCCACAGAAACCCGACCACCATCCCCCCACATTTCTTTTTGGCCTTTTAAGTTTTTATTTTAATTCCAGTTAGTTAACATACAGTGTTCTATTAGTTTCAGGTGTATGATACAGTGATTCAGCAATTCCATGTGTCACCCAGTGCTTATCATGATACCCCCCCATTTCTTGCCAGCTGATCTCTGATTCTGATTAAGCCTGCAGGTACTGGGAGCAGGTGCTTGCCTTGCTGTGGCCACGATTTGAGCTGATCCTGGAGATGAATGTCCAGAGTGTCCGAAGCACTGACCCTCAGCGCCTTGGGGGGCTGGATACTCGGCCCCACTATGTGAGAGAGGGCAAGGGTAACAGAGGGGTTCCTGAAAGGCAGGGCTCTTAGCTTCACTGTGGGGGTTGGCCAGGTTCCCAGTTGTGTTGTGGGCCTGGCTGGATACTGGGCACACTGTGTGTGGGGGGCAGTCTAGGGGCAGGGTGACTCGGGCACCGTTGGGTAGAGGGATTGGGGGTGGGAGTCACAGAGGTTGATTGGCTAGCTCCTAGGGACTTGGGAGGTTGTGTTGGTTGGGCGAGGGGGCCGATGTGATTTTCTTCCCACTTTCTCTCCCCCAGATCACACGCCGATATGCAGAGTTCTCGTCTGCTCTTGTCAGCATCAATCAGACAATTCCCAACGAACGGACAATGCAGCTGCTGGGACAGCTACAGGTGAGGGTGGGCAGGAGAGACTTCCCGGCGGCTAGGCTGTGGCAGTGGCCTGGAGTGTGACGAGGGCCATGTGCTCCTGCCTCCTCGTGGCTTTTCCTCTTCCTTCTGGCTTTTCCAGGTGGAAGTAGAGAATTTTGTCCTCCGAGTGGCAGCCGAGTTCTCCTCAAGGAAGGAGCAGCTTGTGTTCCTGATCAACAACTATGACATGATGCTGGGTGTGCTGATGGTACAGACACCATGTCTCCCTTCCTCCCTACCCAGAGAGTCTGGCTTCCCCTACTGCTCTGTGAGCTCCGGGAGGACAGGGATGATGTTGGTCTTGTTCATGTATTATTCTTGGTGTCTGGCCCATTGCCTGGCCAAGTACAGTAAATGGGGAAGGAAGAGGATATCCTGAAGTGAAGGGCTGCTTTTCCCCACGCTTGAGATTTCCCTTTGTCTTCCCTTAGGAGCGGGCTGCAGATGACAGCAAGGAGGTTGAGAGTTTCCAGCAGCTGCTCAATGCTCGAACACAGGTAGGGGAGTGGGGAAGAAGAGAGGGACAGTCTCGTGTGCTATTTTCAGTTCTGTGTGTGTGTGTGTGTGTGTGTATCTGTGTAGGGAGTGGCACTTAGAGGGCTTCAGGTACACAGAATTGGAACTATTGGTCTGCTTTATTTTCTTTTGTGTTTTTTTTAATGGTACGTGTGCCCCTGAACACCCCACATACCTTGGCGATAACCAGCATCAAACAATGAATTCTTCCTCACCCATTTCCTTGCCTGTCACTCTTTTAAATCTCTCGACCTAATATTGTGTTTACCATGCTCTTGCTTTTAAAAATACGCCTTTAAGTATGGCAAAATGATGATTACTTAGTTTTATTTATTTATTTCTAAGATTTTTTATTATTTATTTATTTACTTTTTTAAAGTAACCTCCATGTCCAACATTGGGCTCAAACTCACGACCCCAAGATCAAGAGTTGCAGGCTCTACCCACTGGGCCAGCCAGGCGCCCCCATTTAGTTTTATTTTTGAGTGACATAAAAGCAATCACAGGATTTTTTTCATGCATAATTTTTCCAACATTGTCATATTATTATATATGGCTGCAGCTTATTCTTTTTCACTTTATATAATTTTATGTTGTGTGAATATAACGTATTCTGCAGGTAGACATTTGGATTATCTAGTTTTTTGCTACTGTGAGAATTGTTTTGTGAACAATTACGTCTCAGTGCATGTAGATGGAGATAAGTTTTATAAAAATTTCTCTTTGAAGTCAGCATTGGCTAGTTGCTTATAGGGTTTGCCGGCAATCAACTTTATGAGACACTGCCAGATTGTTTTCCTAAGTGGTATACCAGTTTTTCCCTTACCAGCAATGTGTAAGAATTCTCACTGAGCAATATTTTCTCCAACACATGGTATTATCAAACTATCTTTACCGTTCTGGTAGGTATTTTGTTGGGGGGTCTTTATTTGCATTTTCCTGATAACTAATGAGATTGAGCATCATTTCAAATGTTCAAAAGTCATACAGATTTTTCTTTTCCTGTAAAATATCTGTCATAGCATTTGACCTTTTTAAAATTGGGCTATTTGTATTTCTTTTTGATTTAGAAGAGCTTTTTTATATTTATGAAACCAATCTTTTGATAGGTTGCAGATATCTTTCAGTGCTTTATCTATTTATTTTTTATTTTTATTTTTTTATGTTGTTTTATGGTGGACAAATTCTTAATTTTAATATGATTGACTTTACTGATCTTTTCTTGATTTTTCTGTCTCATTTAAGAAATCTCGTATTATCCCAAGGTCAGAAAAATATACTACATTTTTTTCTTAATGTTACAGAATTTTGCTCTTTTATGTTTAAGCTCTAAATTTACCTGGAATTGGTTTTGTGTATGATGTGAGGTAGGAATCTAATTTAATATTTTATATATAGATAGTAATGGGCACAGAACCATTTATAGAAAATCCCTTTCTTTCTCCACTTGATCTACAGTGTGCCTCTATTACGTAGAAAACTATAAAGATGTATGTCTTGCCTCTGTTCTATTCCATTGATCAATTTGTCTAACCTGCAGTGCAGTTTTAATTATGCTTTGTAATTATGCAAATTCTAATTTTTTCAGGAGGTTCTTATTATTGGCCTCTTGATTTTTCATATAAATTTTATTGTCAGCTTGTAAATTTTCACATTGAAAAAACTTTAAGGATTTTGATTGGAATTGCATTGATCAATTTGGATCAGTTTGGAAAAATTGATAGTTTGTGATATTGAAACTTCTCATCCATGAACATGGGCTTCCCATTTTTTAAGATATTCTATAATGTTTTTTGATAACCTTTTGTAATTTTCAGCACAAAGACATTGCAGATCTTTTGTCAGTTATTCTTAGGCAGGTGTAATATGCAGATTTCACCCCCTAGGAGTGAATAAATCCTCTCTAATCCTTTGCCTTTAATTTCTTACATCTTTGATCTCCTACTGTTCTGGCTAGGATCTCTTTGACAATGTTGAGCAGTTGAGTTGAAGGGTAATATTGAGAACCCCTATCCCGTTCCTGATTTTAAAGGGAATGCTTTAATCATTTCCCCATTAGGAGTAATGCTGCTGTGAGTGTTTTCGTAGATGCCTTTTATCTGGTCAAGAAAATTCTTCTCAGTCTCTAGTGTGCTAGGAGTTGTTACTGTAGTTATTCCTATTAGGAATAAATCCACATTTATTTAGGAATAATTACTAGGAGTACTAGGAATTACTAGGAATAATTACCACGTTTTTACTTTCTGGTTGTTCAGGCTTTCTGATCTATTTTGGAATTTGTCCTTTAAATAAACTGTTGATACTTAAATATTATCATTTTAGAAAGAAATTTTCTTGTTGTTTGAACTGCCAATAGAAATGCTATTGGTTTTTGTATATCAACCATATAGCCAGCCACCTCCTTAACTTACAATTCTAATAACATTTCTGGAGTTTGTGTGTGTGTGTGTGTGTGTGTTTCTATATAGGCATGACAATTTTAGTTCTAACTTTCTAATCCTTAAGTCTTTAATTTCTTATGTCTTTTTCTTACTGTACTGGCTGGTACCTCCAGCACAAAGTTGAATAATTGAGTAGAAGTGATGATAGTGAGAACCTTTATCTTTTCCTGATTTTAAAAGGAATGCTTTCGTCATTTCCCCAGTAAGAGTAATATTGCTGTTTTATAGATACCCTTTCTCAGGTTAAGAAAATTTTTTATAGTCTTGTTTTATAGGCTTTTTATAGATACCCTTTCACAGGTTAAGAAAATTCCTTTCAATACCTAGTATGCCAAGTTATTATTATTACTATTTTTCATTACATATCAGTAATTCATGTTTTAAAATTCCAGTATGATTTAACATACAGTGTTATATTAGTTTCAGGTGTACAATATGATGATTCAACAAATGTGAACATTTCTCAGTGCTCAAGATAAGTGTACTCATAATCCCCTTTATCTATTTCATCCATCCCCCACCTGCCCACTCTGGCAACCACCAGTTTGTTCTCTGTATTTAAGATTCTGATTTTTGGTTTGTCTCTTGTTTTACTTCGTTTTGTTTCTTAGATCCTACATATGAGTGAAAGCATATGGTATTTGTCTTTCTCTGGCTGACTTATTTCACTTAGCATTATACCTTCTAGATTCATCATGTCATTGCAACTGTCAAGATTTTATTTATTTTTGTGGCTAATATTCCATTGTATGTACATACCACATCTTTGTTCATCTATCAATGGACACTTTGGTTGTTTCCGTATCTTGGCTATGGTAAATAAGGCTGTAATAAACATGGGGGTGCGTATGTCTTTTCAAATTAGTGTTTTTGTCTTCTTTGGGTAAATACCCAGTAGTAGAATTACTGAATCATATGGTGATTCTATTTTTAATTTTTTGAGGAACCTCCATACTATTTTCCATAGCGGCTGCACCAGCTTGCATTCCCACCAACAATGCAAGAGGGTCCCTTTTTCTCCACATTCTCACCAACAGTTGGTATTCAATTCCTAGTATGCCAAGAGTTGTTATTTATTAAAATCATTGAATTTTTTATTAAGAATATGTGTTTTTTCTGCAATGGTTGAGGTAATTATATGGCTTTTGTTCTTTATCAATTTTATGGTTTATGACATTTGTAGATTTTAGAATGTTAAACAATTCTGGATTTGGTCTAATTCATTTAGAATTTTTGCTTCTTTGTGCATAGGTGATATTGGCCATTGATTTTCTTTTCTTGTAGTATCCTTGTATGGTTTTGGTACCAAAGTCATACTGGATTTGTAGAAGGAGGGGGAAAGGAAGTGTACCATTTTTGTTTCTATTCTGAAAGAGTTAAGATTAAAATGATCTCTTCCCTGAAAGGTTTCATAGAACTTGCCAGCAAAAGCATCCTTGAAGATTTAAAACAATGGAATTCCCTCAGATTACTGCTTTTATTGAATTCTGCAGGTTTGAATATGTAGCGTTTTAAAAATAATTCAGTTCTAAAATAATAATAAAAATAAAATAATTCCGTTCTAAGAATTTGTATATTTCAGTTATTTCTTCTTCGCTCCATGAGGTTTTTTTTGGAGGAGTGTTTAAAATTTCTAGAAGTAGTTTTCTTATTTATCTTTTTGTTATTAATGTCTAATTTAATTGCATTGTGGATGGAGAACGTGGTTTTTGGTGCTGATTTTTGGAAGTTTGTTTAGATTCACTTGTGGCCAGTTACATGATCAACTTTTGTAAATGTTCCATGTGTGTTTGAGAAGAACATGTATTCTTTAATTGCTAAGTGTGGAGATCCAGGCCTTTTAATTGTATTGTTCACATTATGTACATCTTTACTGATTATTTTTGTGTGGGCTTGACTTATCAATAGTTGGGAGATATGTTTGAAATTTATAGATTTGTCACTTTTTCACTGCAGTTTATCAACTTTTGCTTTATATAGTTTCAGCTTATTTTATCTAAATTCCTAAAAGGTTAGAATCGTTAGATCTTATTGGTGACTTGAAGTATTTGTCACGATATAATGACCCACTTTAGCTCTAATAATTTTGTCTTAAAGCCTGTTATGTCTGATACTAACATAGCTCTGTCGGCTTTAGTTTGATTAATATTTGCCTGTTAACTTATCTCCATTCTTCTACTTTCAGCCTTTTTATGTTTTTACATTTTAAGTCTTTTATAAATTGCATATAGCTGGAACTTTTAAAAAATTGGGTTATCTGCCTTTTAACTTGTGATTTAATCTGTTTATTTTTATGATGATTAATGTTACATTTGGACTTTTTTCTACCATTTTTAGTTTTCTTTTTTTTTTTTAAGATTTATTTATTTAATTTGAGAGAGAGAGAGCATGAGAACTCACAAGCAGGATGGGCAGAGGGAGGAGAGAGAATCTCAAACAGACTCCACACTGTGTTTTTTTCTGTTTGGATTTCATATTCCATTCTTTTAGCATTTGTCCTTTAAATACTTCTTTGCATATTTAGCTTGACATTTAAACCTAATATTTAACCGCTCTCCCAAACATATGTAGACTTTAAAACATTGAAAATACTTTAATGCTCCAGTCGTTCCTCCCCCTTCTGCCTTCCATGCTATTAGTGACCAGTATTTTATTTCTGTTCTACTTTTTTTTTTTTAAGATTTTATTTATTTATTTGAAAAACAGAGGAAGCACCAGTGGGACTGGGGAGGGGAGGGTATAGGGAACAGGAGAAGCAGACTCCCCTCTGAGCAGGGAGCCCTACACAGGGCTTGAACCCAGGAACCTGGGATCATGACCTGAGCCAAAGGCAGACACTTAACCAACTGAGCCACCCAGACGCCCCTCTGTTCTACTTTTAATTGTTGCCATTTTATAGTGACAGCTTTTATCTGGATTTCCATGCATGTTTCCCAGTTTACTATTCCTTTTTAAAATTCAAATTATCTTTTTGGGGTCATTTTTCTTCTTCCTGAAGTAAATCTTACAGAAATATTTCGGTGAAAGTTTGTTGGCAGTAAACTTCATTTTTGTTTTTATATAAATGCCTTTATTTTATCTTTGTTAGAAAAAGATAGTTTTGCTGGCTTACTGTCACATTCTAAATTACTTTCTCTCAACATTTAGAAACGGCAGTCTGTTCCTTCTGACTGCTCTTAAAAGATCCTCTTTTCTTTGGTATAATGAAGTTTTACCACAGTATATTTAGATGTGGATTTCTCTTTATTTATCTTGTTTGGTATCTTGTGTTTCCTGGGTCTTTGAATTTATCTTTTTCATTAATTTGGGAAAATTGACAGCCTTATTTTTTTTTCTAAGATTTTATTTATTAATTTGAGAGATAGAGCAAGAGAACACAAGCAGGGAGAGGGGCAGAGGGAGAGGGAGAAGCAGACTCCCCGCCGAGCAGGGCTCTATCCCAGGACCCTGAGATCATGACCTGAGCCGAAGGCAGACGCTTAACCTACTGAGCCACCCAGGCACCCCTCATAGCCGTATCTTTTCAACATTGTTTTTTCTCCATTCTTTCTTCTTTCTTTCTGGGGTTGGGTTAGTTTTAGGTTAAACTTTCCCATTCTTCTCTCTTAGTAAAATAAACATGTAAGAAGACCAGAAAGAAAACTTGTCCTCGCCTGCAGTTAGGTGACCAGAGGAAATGTCAGCTCTGCCTTCAGAACTGCAATTCCCTTAAACCAGAGGGCTCTGCTGAGAGCAGCTGAGGTGCTGTGAGATTGGCCAGAGAGCCACCTGGCATCAGTGCTCTCAGTCCTTTTTGCTGGGCTGCTTCTTGATACTGTGTGTGGGAAAGATTGCTGGCCAAAGCCCAGTGCACTGTTTCCCTCTGGTCAGCTCCTCAGCTGTCAGAATATTCTTTTTTAATTTTTTTTCCCAAAACATTCTCTTTTAGTTGATAGCATAAAGAAAGCTTCCAAGTCTAGACCACTGCTGTCCAATAGAAATACAGTATGTGCCACAAATAGGAGCCACGTGTAATTTTAAATTTTCTAGTAGCTACCTTTCAAACAGTAAAAAGAAATAGATGGAATGAACTTACTATATTTTGTTTAAGCTGCTGTATTCAAAATATCATTACTTCAACATATAACCAATAAGAAGTTGGTAATTATTTAAATTTTTTCCCATATGAAGTCTTTGAAGTCTGGCATATATTTTATGCTTACGGCATATTTCAGTTACAACTAACCCCGTTTCAGGTGATTGATAGCTACATGTGAGTCATGGCTACTGTGGTAGACAGGACAGTTCATTGCTCTTAGCTGAACTTCCCTTTGCAGTACACTCCCTGTGCGCCCCACTGTTACATTGTTAAGAGTGGGTTATTGCATTTGGGCAACTGGAATAGGTTGAATTTGGTTATTTAATCTCTGTTCAAAGTGATATTACAAATGAAGATCCCTCAATTATAGAAAGATCCATTCTTGGGAATGTCTCCCCAGTCTCATATTAATTACCTGATGTCCTTCAGTGAATGTAAATGGATGGTTTGTGGGAAGAGTGGAAAACTTTTTTTTTTTTTTTTTAATTTTTAGAAAGAGAAAGTGGGGGGTGGGGGAGGAGCAGAGGGAGAGGAAATCCCAAGCAGGCTCCGCCCTGAGCCCCACACAGGGCTCTATCCCATGACCCTGAGATGGTGACCTGAGCCGAAATCAAGAGCTGGACACCTAACCCACTGAGCCCAATGTGGGGCTTGAACTCACAACCCCAAGATCAAGGGTCACATGCTCTACCGACTCAGCCAGGCACCCCAATTTTAACTTTTTATTGTGGGAAATTTTTTATTTTTTTTTAAAGATTTTATTTATTTATTTGACAGAGAGAGACACAGCGAGAGAAGGAACACAAGCAGGGGGAGTGGGAGAGGGAGAAGCAGGCTTCCCGCCAAGCAGGGAGCTCGATGCAGGGCTTGATCCTAGGACCCTGGGATCATGACCTGAGCCAAAGGCAGAGGCTTAACAACTGAGCCACCCAGGCGCCCCTATTGTGGGAAATTTTGAATGCACATGCTAATATAGAGAATGGCATAGTGGACCCCCCAGGTGCCATCCCCCAGGGGTGGCACCCCCAGGTACCATCACAGATCTTCTTCAGTCAGTAACTACTCGTGGGTAGTTTTATTTCATCTCTATCAGCACTCATTGCTTATCCTTCCGTGCCTGCCCCCCAGTTATTTTTTTTTAAGATTTTATTTATTCATTTGACAGAGAGAAAAAGAGAGCACAAGCAAGGGGAGGGGCAGAGGGAGAGGGAGAAGCAGGCTCCCTGCTGAGCAGGGAGTCCGACGTGGGCCTCGATCCCAGGACCCCAGGATCATGACCTGAGCCAAAGGCAGACACCCAACCAACTGAGCCACCCAGGCGCCCCACCCCCAGTTAATTGGAATTAAATCATACATCATCACTTCACCTGTATCAGGATGTGTTTTAAAAACCACAACATATTACACTTTAAAAAAATGATCTCACTTAAAAGAGCTAGTATTCAGATTTTTCCAGTTATCTCATAAATGTTTTTCTTAAAGATTTTATTTATTTATTTGACAGCACAAGTAGGCAGAGTGGCAGGCAGAGGGAGAGGGAGAAGCAGGCTCTCCGCTGAGCAGGGAGCCGGACGTGGGGCTCGATCCCAGGACCCCAGGATCATGACCTGAGCCGAAGGCAGCTGCTTAACCAACTGAGCCACCCAGGCGCCCCTCTCATAAATGGTTTTTATGGTTCAAATCAGCACCCATGTATGGTCCATACATATGTCTCTTTATAATCTATAGAGTACCCTTCCATCTTTGCTCCCCTCCTCAGTATTCTTTCTGTGGAAGAAACAGTCACTGAGTCATTTGTCATGTAGAATAACATACAGTCTGGAGTTTGCGGATCACATTCCATGGTGTGGCTAAACTGTTTCTTTTCCCCATAAGTGTGTAGTTAGATGAAAAGGTTTGATCAGATTGCAGTTGTTTTTTTTTTTTTTCCAGGATAATTGAGAGCTAGTGGTGTGTACTTCCATCAGGACACATAATGTCTTTTTGGTTCCTTTTCTGTCAGTAGCCATCGGTGCTCACTGCCTACATCCACAAATTAGATTTCTGTACCTCTCAGTGTCTAAAAATTTTCCATCTCCTTATCTCTCTGTGCTTCATTCTAAGTTATTTCTTCAATTATAAATTTCAATTAGGTGTTACCATTCTTTGGGTATTTCTAATCTGCTGTTTAACCTGTTGACTTTTTAAAGTTAAAAACATTAAAAATTTTTAAGTCATTTCTTAAAAATTTCATTTTGTTTCAAGTCTGTCCATTCCTAATCTTGAGTCGTCATCTTTGTGTCTATATTTTTAATTCTTTGAACGTTTCGTACAGAACGCACAACCACTATATATCTGACAGTTCTGATGTTGGCAGTCTTTGGAGGTCTGAGTCCATTGCTTATTGTCTCCTGCCTCTCATAGTAGTTTCCTTTCTTATGTGTCTGACGATCTTTGAGGTCATTGCTCGATCTTAGTCAGGGGGAGTCATATGGGCCTAAAATGGGGTTGAGGATATTTATCTGTCAAGAGGATTTGCCTCTGCTTTTGCAGTGGCTGAAAGATGCAATCCACCTCCATCTACATCAGCACCCCTTTGAGGCTCTCGCGAGAGACCTAGGCTCCGCCTCTCTACTTGTATCTGGCGTCAGGCTCGGTTTCCAGAGAGCAGAGTTGCCATGGCCATTTGCCTTCTGGCAGCCCTGCCTCTCCCAGCTGCCCACCCCTCTGGTTCCGGCCCTGATCCCAATTTCTCGTTGCTCTGCTCCTAGCTCAAGTTTAGTTTTTTGGTTTTTGTTTTTGAAGAGGGGGGACTCCTTGGAGATTTCCCCCACCTCTTGTGAGACCATTGGTGTCTTCAAGTATATAATTTGCTCTGGGAGTATTCTGAGGAGCTGGTCAGTCATGATGCCGGAAGTGGGGAAATCTCTTGACACCAGGACACTTGACTCTGTGTATGTGTGTGTGTTTATTTCTACAGGAATTCATTGAAGAGTTATTGTCTCCCCCTTTTGGGGGTCTGGTGGCATTTGTGAAGGAAGCTGAGGCTTTGATTGAGCGTGGACAGGCTGAGCGACTTCGAGGGGAAGAAGGTATGAAGAGGATGTGGTAGTGGTGGGGTCATTGGTAAGGGGAGTGGAAAAGAAAAATGAGAGGATGCAGATTCCACGGGGAGGGGTAGAGCAGAAAAATGGGGTTGGATGCTGAGGAGGGCTGTGCCTTGTGGAGGATTTAGGGGTCAAAGATCACCTAGCCAAGTCCTCCTCTGACACCCTCCCTTTTTCCTCCTGCCATCAGCCCGGGTTACTCAGCTGATCCGTGGCTTTGGTAGTTCCTGGAAATCATCAGTGGAGTCTCTGAGTCAGGATGTAATGCGGAGTTTCACCAACTTCAGAAATGGAACCAGTATCATCCAGGTGACTTGTAGCTCCCGGGCCTCACTCCCCTCCCAACTCCCATCACTAGTGGTTTTCCCTGGGCTCAGCATCGTCCAGGTGACCCTTGATCTTCAATATCCAGCATGCCCAAAGTTCTGGATGAGCCCTAGCCTGATTCCTAACATCATCTTTAGCACCACCACCCCACAGCCTGATCCTTCCATGACTTTCTCTGACCAGGGAGCTTTGACCCAGCTGATCCAGCTCTATCATCGCTTCCACCGGGTGCTCTCTCAGCCCCAGCTCCGAGCTCTCCCTGCCCGGGCTGAGCTCATCAACATTCATCACCTAATGGTGGAGCTCAAGAAACACAAGCCTAACTTCTGATGTGCTGGACCCTGGGATCCACCGGCCTTCTCTATGGACTTCTGTACCCCGTCCCAGACTCTTCACCTGGGGTTTCCTTACCGGTTTTCCGCCTGCCTCCCAGGTCCTTGACATGCCTCACCCTGCCTTCATTCTCCAGACCCTGCCTCATCAGGATAAGCTGGATCCCCTTGTTTTCAGGTATACTGAAACCTGGGACCACTTCCTCCTGGGCTTCCAAAACAGCCTTTATCATTTTCCCAATTTCACCACCCCTCACCCCCTGCACCCAAGTTCTCTTCCCCCAGTAAAACCTTCACTGTCTCAATATCTGGTTTACTCAACTCTTGTCATCGTGTCCTGAGGCGCAAAGCCTCAACTCTTGGAATTGGTGGCAAGGCAAGTCATTTTTTTTCCTCCACTCAGTGATTTCTTTTCTGTAGCTTTTTGACCTAAGATCTCAGAAACTTGAACACTAACCAGTCCCCTCCTGGCTTGAGAGTTACTCCAAGCCCAGTCTGCAGAAAACAATAAATATTTAATATGACATAACACTCTTTTCCCATCTCCTTCCTCCTGGGACTTTCAGGTGGCCCCCATTTCTGCTCCAGGGTCACCTTTTGGCTGTGGCTACCTCCTGGGCTTACCTCCCTTCTGGTGGGTGTCCAGAAAGAAGGGGTACAGATAGTAACCTTTAACCTCTAGCTGCTTCAGGCCAAAGAAATGGCTCCATTGGTTTCACGGAGGGGACTAGTTCATAAGTAACCAACTTGATGGAGGAAGGTGGCCTCTGGTTAAAATGGCAAATGCCTCAAAAAATAAATAAAATGGCAAATGCCTCAAGGGCTGGGAACATGGCTGTGCAGCCTCAGGCACTGTCCCACAGGCTACCTTGGTTCCCCAACACGGGCTTTCCTTGCATCCCTCCCCACCGAGCTGACCCTGGGACTCTCTCCTCTCCTACAACATCAGCTCTTAGCTCCTCTGGTTGTGGCTGGCACAGCCCTTGCAGGGGTAGGACAGGGGCAGCGGTAGGACAGGTTTCCAGAATGCCTATTTCATCCATTTCTGTGTTTTGACTTGGGGCCTTCCTGCTGCACCTGTACACCTCATTTGAACTCAGACTCTAGACCGGAGAGACACGGAGGCGCCTTTAAGTCTTTAGGGGAAAGGCGCAGGCAGTCCGGAGAAAATGATAATTTGGGGATGTTTCCTTCTCCCCTATGGCCTGAGCATTCCTTCCCAGGTCCGAACGAGTTACGGAAGGAAAATGAATTCTGCCCCCCGCTTAGGCCCTCTGGATGCGGGCCCAGTCGCCGAGGCAGGGAGGGGAAGGGTCTTCAAAGGCGCCCCGAGTTTGCCAAGCGCTGGGTCCGGGTCCGCTCCGCCGGAGGGCGGTGAGAAGGAGGTGGACGCGTCGGGAGGCGGAGTTGGAACGGCCCTGGCTGGCAGGCTCTCCCGATTGGCTGCCACGGGGTGGGGGCGTGGCGGGAGGGGCGCCTTCTCCCGCTCCCGCCTTCTTTGGGTTCCGCCCATCTCCGAGAGCCGCGCTCTGATTGGGAGCCAGACGTCAGAGTTGCTTCCTCTGCTTTGAGAACCTTGGCACCCGAGGCCCAAGTGCCGGGGGGTGGGGAACTGGGTGATGGCGGGGGGAGGGAACTGTGGGCGGCTCCTGACTGGCCCAGACGCCTCAGGGGCGGAATCAGGGCAGTGTCCTTAACTGACCTCAGCCGGCGTCACGGCCACTCAACTCCCTGCTCTCGGCGTCCTTCCAGTATTACCCTGCCTGACTCTGCCCCAGACATTCCCTGAGGCCTGCGGCGCGCTGGGTGGTGGTGTGCTGGGCTCCGAGGGCCGCAAGCTTGCCCCGGGAATCCTCTGTCCCTCTGCCTTCCTTTCTCGCTTCTCATTCCTCGCCCACCTACCCCCTCCCCCAGTTCTAACTTTCAACCTTGGGGGATGCAGTGCTCACATTTGACCCGACTCCGGCCTCAGCCTGAGGTGCACAGGAAGAAGGTTCGCTCAGGGTTTGGGACCTGGGATAGGGGAGGTGCACGCTGTTTTGACAAAGAGCAGTTTCCCCACAGAAAGGGGCCTCTGATACCCCGCGAGGAAGACTTCCTCAAGACAGGCGACTTAATCGAAAGTCAACAATGCTCCTATGGGAGAAGGACTGTGCAGGCAGGCGCTTTGATTTTAGCACAGGCCACTTCTGTCCATCCCGGAACGCAAATATTCAGACGACCGATAAGCGCGTTATTTTGCAGGGCTCACTGAGGGGCAGTGCTGGAGTATGGGGAGGCTCTTGTTTAGGGAACCGGAAGGCATTCACGTTTTATTGTAGCGCACAGTTTTCGGGGACATCGATCTCGCCGGGGATCCCTAAGAACGCTTACCCAGCAGTCTTTCAGGACCCGATGCGACAGAATTGCGTGAAAGGGAACCGCGATACCCATATCGACCTCCAGGGGGCAGCATCGACCAGGAGATGGCGTTGTTCCCAGCTACTTAGTCTTGTTGGCGGCGGCTGCGAAGCTTCTCCCCAGCTTCCATCACTGAAACAACTGAAGGACTTTTCCTTCAGCCTATCCCCGGCCCTTTTAAAAAAGATGTTTTTAGGGGCGCCTGGGTGGCTCAGTCGTTAAGTGTCTGCCTTCGGCTCGGGTCATGATCCCCGGGTCCTGGGATCGAGCCCCACATCGGGCTCCCTGCTCCTCGGGAAGCCTGCTTCTCCCTCTCCCCGTGCTTGTGTTCCCTCTCTCGCTGTGTCTCTCTCTGTCAAATAAATAAATAAATAATCTTTTTTTAAAAAAAGATGTTTTTAGAATGGTTTTTTAGAGAGATTTTATTTATTTATTTATTTGAGAGAGAGAGTGCATGCGGGCCGAGGGAGAGAATCTTAAGCAGACTCCACGCCCAGCGTGGAGCCCAAGGGTGGGGGGGACCTTGAACTCATGTCCCTGAGATCAAGAGCTAAGCCTAGTTGGGTCTGATGCATAATTGACTGAACCACCTAGGCGCCCCAAGATTTTGTTATTTTTTAAGTAATCTCTTCACCTAAGGTGGGACCAAACCTACAATTCCGAGATCAAGAGTTGCAAGCTCTACGGACTGAGCCAGCCAGGTGCCCCAGCCTAAAAACCCTTTGGCGTAGATAGAATCTTATGATCTCCAGCCTGAAACTCAACTTCTGGTGAACATCACTGCCCCTCAAATTTCTCCAACGCTGCTCAGGGATCTCTGTCTTTTAAAGAAATAGCATTTCCCTCTATTTCTCTACCTCTGTACCCTCGGCTTGCCCTCAGTTATTTCTTACCGGGGCTCTCTAGTAAACACTTAGTGTTTAACAGCTCTATATCTGCGCAAAATGGGGGTGCCCATTCCAGCATCAATTTCAGGACTATTGAATGAGGACAAAAGAAATAAGGGACATCCTCCTTCCTCCTCATCCTATTATTGACCCACCCACCCTCCACTTAAGAAGGGTGGCTTTTTTGATTTCAGGAAATCAGTCATAAGGGGAAGCAGGAAAATTAGCTGGATTCCAACATAGGTTTGGGGTAAAGGTTCAAGAAAAGAAGGAAAAAGCAAGCCCAAGGCAAACTTTGAGGGGGAAGAATAGATGTCAGCTCTCTTTATCCTGGGAATAATGGGTACAGCAATTCATGTTACATTTTGGAGTTCCCTGAGTCTTTCAGATACAGTATTCATTAAGCCAAAGCATATTATTGATCCCCTTCTGTGTTCTATGATAGGCACTGAAAGGATTCAGCAGAGACTAAATCGAAGTCCTTGATCTCATAGAGTAGACCTTTCATCTCACTGAATTCACACACCTGCCCCGTGAGGAGGTGTTCTTTCTGTTTCATATGCTTGAATAAGTAAATGAGTCCCAACAGCACACAGCCACTCAGTGACTTGAACCTTCTCTGTCCACACTCACCTCTTGTTTCATGACTCCAGGCTGGGAGCTGTGGGACTATGTCAGTAGCTGTCTGTAGAGAAATAACAAGTTAATTCTAAGAAGTAAGAGTAAATTATTGGAAGACATGAAGGAAAAGCTGAACAGGCAGGCTTTGGAAAAGACAGAAGCCAGGACAGTTCCAGGATCTAGGTAGCAGGGACAAAGGGTCACGAGGCTCACGGGCAGGGAGCAACATGGTCTCCTGGCCTGGCTCCCTTTCCACTCAGACATCGCTGGTTCCCATGCAGGGCCCTTAACCAAGATCCTAAAGCTCTGTGAATGAGGATCGAGAAAGATTGCATTTTATTTTCACTAACCTTGAACTGACATTTAGCATTTCCTCCAATGAAAAGTGTAAGCGACAAACGACAGCAGAATTGGCAGTACCTGTGACTGTCGATAGAAATCACAGATGTTTTTATATCACATCACCTTCCAGTTGCAGAAATTTCAAAATGTCATGTGTGCTCATCATTACTTTTTTTTTTTTCCAAAGATTTTATTTATTTATTTGAGAGAGAGAGCACATGAGAGGGGGGAGGGTCAGAGGGAGAAGGAGACTCCCCGCTGAGCAGGGAGCCCGATGCGGGACTCAATCCTGGGACTCCAGGATCATGACCCGAGCCGAAGGCAGTCGCTCAACCAACTGAGCCACCCAGGCGCCCCTCATCATTACTTTTTTTTCTTTAAGGTTTTATTTATTTATTTGACAGGGAGAGAGAGAGAGCACAAGTGGGGGGGCGGCAGGCAGAGGGAGAAGGAGAAGCAGGCTCCCCGTTGAGCCCTCATTATTACTTTATAGTTATGATAGTAGTTATACCTACACTGAATCTTATCATCTACCACACATTTTTTATTTTGATAACTGTGTTTTAATACAATTGTTTTCTTTTGTAATCCTATGTATTTTATTTTATGCAGTTGACACTCCATAGACTTCATCACACAGCCAAAGGGGTTCCAAACATAAAAAGGTTAATAACTCCTTGAGCTCCGATGAGATGGTGTAGTGTCCTGTTTTGCATTATTTTACAATCGTAGTAATTGGGAAGGTTTTCTTTGTGTTTAAACAAAATGCCCATATTTTCTTGTCTCCATTATTACTCGGTCCAATTATCCATTCATTCATCAAATATATAGGAAACACCTCTCCTGTACAAAGCTATGCTGCTCAAAACTCTGCTAGCGTGTGCAAAATAATCCTCACTTGCCATGGCTTCTCCCAATTTGGGAGAGGAGCTGGACTATTGACTCACATGCGCCCCCGGGCGGCAGTTTACTGACCGCAGGGCGGAGGGAGGGAGGGTTGCCCCGGTGCAGGCAGCAAGAGGGTGCGTGCTATAGACAATTTTAAGATAATACTGAAACTCACTTTTTTGTTCCCATGCACCAACCATTCTGCAACAGTGTTAGTGACAAAACACTCGTCCCTGTGGTGCTGCCCCCTTCCACTTCACCCTGGTTGGTTGGCCATTGCACACACGGGAGTTTACCGGTGTCCAGGTTACACACACACACACCCCCCCAGAGCCTTTTGAGACTTCTCTTTCCCTCTCTCAAACTCCCCATCCCAAATCTCACGTCACAACCCTCAGCGATCTGCAAACTTTTGGACGAGTCTACTTCAGGGCGAGCATCCAAGCCGCCTGTGAGCCCGGTGTCCACCCTTCCTGAGTGACAATAGTGTGACTGCCACATATCAAGGGCTTACTCTGTACAAGGCACTGCTTTTGCCCCCACTTTGTCAAATTTCTTCATTGGATGTTGCTTTTTCTATTTTATTGGTGCCACCTCTTTACTGTTTCTTCGCTTTGCTGTGTTTGAGTTTGATACGCTAACCTTTTTTTTAGTTGTTAAGATGAATTTCGAATCATTGGTTGTCAGCCCTATCTCCTTTTCTAACATATGGACTCAATGCTTTAACTTCCCCTCTAAACACTGTTAGTCGTGTCTCACAATTTCTGATCTTTGATCTCTTTCTATTGTTACTCAATTCAAAAGATTTCCTAATTTCTATTGTGGTAGCTTCCATAATCCAAGGATTATTTAGGAGTATATGGCTTGACATCTGAGCAGTTCAGTAGTTCAGTATTTTCTTATTTTATTCTTGATTTCTCCCTCCTGGAAAACATATACTGAATGGTTTCAATCCTTTGATGTTTTTTTGAAGCTTGTTCTGTGACATAGCATGGGGTAATTTTTAGTAAATAAAATTTGATATACAAAAGAATGTGGATTCTTTTGCTGTTGGGGGAAGTGTTCTATATTTGTCAAATAGGTCAAGTTGTTAATTGTGTTCTTCAGATGTTCTATATCCTTACTGATTTTTCCTTGTGGTTTTTTTTTCTATCAGTTATTGAGAAAGGTTTGCCAAAGTCACTCACTATGAATGTGGATTTTTCTTTTTTTTTCATTTAATTTTGTCAAATTCTGTTTGTGTATTTTCACATGCTTTGGATATATATGACACTGGGTTTGGGGAAGGGAAGGCGTCATGAGTTTATATCCTATTGTCTCTAAAATGGAATTAGGATCAGAGTTCAACTTTAAGTTCAGGATCTGGATCAGAGTCAGAGGATGTTGGCACTGCTCCTGGGAGATAGCTACAGAGATGATCATGGAGCGTTCAGGCTCTAGGGCTCTCACCAGGGTACCTGCAGAGCCTCGGTATAGATCACCTGTAGGAAAGGGAGAGACAGCAGCTCCTTAAAGGGAATATGGATAGGCCAGGCCTGGGGCTAGTAGTCAGGAGGTGGGAGATTCCCCACGTCTGCACAGAGAAGACTTGAGAAGATGTTGTTTTCCCATTTATAACCCAAGATCCTATGGAGGACCTGCCTATTAAGGACAGGACAGGGGTCAGTCCTTGGCCTCTGGTTGGCCTCATTAATAGTCCAGGATAAGTCCTGCAAATTTAGCATCTGTAGGTATTGTCACCAGCTCTTCCCTATGCCCCTGTGCTTGAGCCCTTTGGCAATTGCTTTTGACACCACCTGATTTCTTCCTCATCTCCACTTGTATCCTATTCTTCAAGGAATCTCTGGGTTTCCTGGTTACTCCAAGGTTTGATTAACTGCCCTGAAGCCTTCCCTCGTTCCAAGCTTCTTTTTCCTCCTTTACTTTCTGAAGACTTCTAATCATTTTACCCGGAAGATGTCACTGTCTCCATTTTTATTTCTGAGTTTTCTCTGATTCTTTGCTCTGCAGCCCCAGGGCCTCATCCAGGACCTGCAGAGGGCAGACACCTAGGCTGAGCTGCTATAATTGTGGTGTGGAAGGTTGTCTTCTTGTGGTCTTTGCACTTCTTTTTTGAGGCATCATATTCTTCCTTCAGCTTGGCACTTTGCAACCTTGACATGAACTTTGCAACCCCCAATTTGCATTTTTACTGAAAGCGTTAATGCAAGATTTGCAGATCCCCTCTTCAAGTAACAGCAGAGCGCATCTCCTTTAAGATCTCTTTGGTTGTTTTTGCAAAGCTTGGTATCCTTGAGCTCCTTCCAAGGATCTCTCATAATAATGCAGGATTTGGAAAAGTTGTATCAATTCATCCACTGTAATGTTTGGAGGCAAATCAGACATAAAATACATTTGTGTTTCTGTCTTCTTCAACATGAAACCATCTTGATTCTTCCTTTCTTTTATCTCTCCCCTTTTAGGATCAGTGGGTTTGGGGTTTTTCTTTGCAGAAGTTCCTCTGCATCCCTAGCATTGATACCTTTGTACAATTCCAGAAGGGCTAGACTCGCCATCATTGGAGAAACCATAATTGGCCTGATACGTAGCAATATAACCTTCTGTGATCTCAGGGAATGAAGCCTTCTCATCCAGATCCCACTTATAGGAAGTATCAGCCAGCTGCTACCGAAAGAATCCCTTTTTTCACTGGGATTTCTTGGTGTCTCCATATAATTCTTGCATTCCCACCTGCTCATGAAACTCGTCCTTCCCATCCAAGTGGTTGCTGCTTGTGTTTTCCACCTAGCACAGGGGCAGGGTCCAAGTGGGTGAGGAGGCTGGGGCGCCAGGCCTGGGAGCCACCACCAAATGTGTGTGAGGCAACTACCCAGACATTTAACACTCGAAGTCATTTAATGCCCACAGCAGCCCTGGGGGATCGGTACTCTAGTGATCTCCATTTTACAGAAGAGGAAATGGAGGCCCAGAGAGACCTTGTCCAATGTTATAGACAGCTGGAATGTGACAAGGCTGGGATTTGAATGCGGTCAGCTCTGCTCTATAGGCCACATCCTTTTCTTTTTTTTTTTTTTAAGTTTATTTACTGGGGCCACCTGGGTGGCTCAGTTGGTTGAGAGTCTGCTTTTGGCTCAGGTCATGATCCCAGGGACCTGGGATCAAGCCCCCTTCTCTCTCTCCCTCTGGCCTTCCCCCTGCTTGTGCTCTCTCTCTCTCTCTCAAATAAATAAATAAAATCTTTTTTTTTAAGTTTATTTAATTTTGAGTAATCTCTACACCCAACATGGGGCTCAAACTCATCACCCCGAAATTGAGAGTCACATGCTCTTCCGATTGAGCCAGCCAGGCTCCCCTAGAGGCCACATCCTTAATCACCACTTTTTACCTCTTCTGAGAGACTAAATGAAATCCAGCCTGCCTCCTAACCCTGTTTTGATCATTTAAGTGAAAATGTAAATGCCCTAGCCTACCTACTTCATAACATTGTTGTCTCCATGACACTCTGTACTCTGCTCCTGACCCAGCCCTCCACTTACCCCCTCCCTAAGCTACCCTCATGCCCTCTAATAAACTGCAGATCTCCTCATACCCTTGACTTCTTAGTGTACTCTCTTCACTTCCTGGCTTTAGCTGAAATGTAACTCTCTCCTGGGGGCACTACCTCCTTTGCTGTCTTCTGAAATAAGAGCTGTTTATTTTCTTATAGGTGAGGGTGCATTCCTTGCTCCAGATCGCTGCCTCCAAACTACACCTCCTCCAGTCCCCAGTTTTGTGTTTAAAATAGCCCCCTGCCTCTGTGGCTCAGCCATTTGGCTAAATTGCCCTCTTCCTCTTAGCTACTGTCCGCCACCTGCCAGACCTCCTTCCCTCGAATGCAGGGGGATAGTGGCACCCAGCGGACTGTGTCTCCCCATCTCATTGTGCACACGGAGGACCCATTCCCCACCTGGCCTCTTAACAACTTGGTGACATCGTCCCAGGACCTTCTGCACTCCCAGCCGGCCACCCATTCCCTTTGTCACACCCTGGACTTTGTCATCTGAAGCAGCCCCTCTTAGAAAATCCCTCATTCAAGCAGCCTGCCTGACTCAGCCCCCATCTTCTAACCATCCAGCCGTCACCCCGTCTAGCCCCTCACCACCATGTCTCAGTCTCCTGGTACCTCCTGGTCAATGGTATTTCCCTTCTTCCAAACCATTAGCCCCTCCTAGCCACTTTCAGCTGCATGGTCCTTCATTTCAACAACTGTCTTGACAAGGTCCCTCGCTCCCTCACCCCTCTATATTTTCACTCTTGGCCCCTACCTTGAAAAGCCTCACCTCTAGATGAGCCCTGGGATCTGTTTTCTTTAGGAGTTTACTCTGATGGCCAAGAAGTGTTGGAGGAAGTCTCACAACCAGGAAATAGTCACCACTCCTTATTCGTGGCCACCAACCCCAGCACTGCTTAGCGACCCAACCACATTGTGCTGGTCAATGGCTACTTTAATCTCCCCGGTCCTGGACCTCTGAGGCTCCTTTCTCTGTCTCACCTCTCTCAGTCGACGATCTCACTTATGTCGCATAGGAAACTGAAGCCCCCCGAGGTGAATTCCCTCCAATATCTGTTACCAAATTTACACTACCCCCTTGTTCCTCACGTTAGAGTAATAGTTCTCCAATTTTGTGTGCGTTAGAATTGCCTGGAGGGCGTGTTAAACCATGTGTTCCTGATTCATGAGTTTGAGTGGGGAGCTAGAATTTTCTTTTGTAACTAGTTGCTGCTGGCCTGGGGCCCCCACTTTGAGAACCACTAGAGTAGAGGAGCTGCCTTTCTCCCACCCAAGGCCAGTCTCTACTGTGTTCTGCATCCCTTTTCCCCTCCTGAATCTTCAAACTCTCCCTTTGAGAAAACCAACCCCTCCTCCACCTTCCCTCCTCCCACTGCTCCCTGCACCTCTTAATCGCCTCTTCTGGCCTGATTCTCACACACAGTGTGTGTGCCTTGATTGCATCCTGGTTCAGAAAAAATACATACAAAAGACATTTGGGGGTGAACTGGGGTGAAGCTTGAGTATATTTTGCATATCAGATGGTATTAGGGACCAATGGTTATTCTCTTACTGTAAGCATAGCATTGTAGTTACATAGGAGAAAGTCCCCATTTTTAGGATGTGTATGCTGAAGTATTAAAGTGTGAAGCATCATGATTTCCTAAATTTTCACATGGCTCAAGAATATGTATAAATACTGGGGCACCTGAGTGGCTCAGTCGGTTAAGCGTCCGACTCTTGGTTTCAGCTCAGGTCATGATCTTGGGGTCATGGGATGGAGCCCCGCATCGGGCTCTGCACTCAGCGCGGAGTCTGCTTGAGAGATTCTCTCTCACTCTCCCTCTGCTCCTCCCCACTTCGTGCTCTCTCTTTCTCAAATAAATAAATACATAAAATCTTTTTAAGAAGTATATAAATATATAAATATTTGTATGTATGTATAAATGAGAATTGTTAAATCTAAGTAAAGTAGTGGATGCACAAATGATAATTATACTATACTTTCAACTTTTCTGTATTGAAACGTTTCATAATAAAAAGTTGGGGAAAAATTCTCTATCCCCTCACTTCCACTCATTCCTCAGCCCTTTCAGGTGGGTATCCACCTCTCTCATGCTGCTCAACTGCTTTTGCAATGGCTTCTGTCATTAAATCCATTTTTTCATTTTCCCCTGCTTGAATTCCCACCAGTAGTCAACTGTGTTGATCAATTCTTTCTTGAAACGTTATTTTCCTTTGGTTTCCAGGACTGAGCACTCTTCTGATTTTCTTCCTCTCCTTTTGGCTGCTCCTTGCTTCTTTGTGGGCTCATCCTGTACTATCTGGCCATAGTGGAATTCACCAAGGGCAGTGAGTCCCAAACCCCTCTTCTTGTGTTATATTCTCCCTCCAGGGGACCCATCACACCTGACCCATGGCTTCAACTGCTATCAGCCGATCACTCTCAAGTTTCTATTCTTTCTCTGATCTCCAGTCTTGTGTCTCTGACTGCCTACATGGCAACCCTACTTGGATGTCTCAAAGGTACCACAAACTTAGCATATTTGGAACTTAATCATGATCTTGCCCACAAACAGTATCATCACCATATCCAGACCACAAGGGCCTAGCCCTGGCCACATACTTTGGGGGCCCTTACTTATCACACACTACATTTATTAAATGACACCCAGGCACTTGGGATCTGGCCCTCAGTGCTGGCAACAGCACAACCTGAAACCCTGCACATCTGCTCTCATAATTAACACTGTTTGGGCCCTAGGGAAATGCTTCTGCAATCTCTTGCCCTGTATCCTGGAAACAAAAGATGACTACAACCGAATCCTGTGAAAGTTTAGGCTATGCCTCTGCCAGATTTGGAGGTGCACGCTGGTTTGGTGTATAGGCAGGATTTAAGTGGTGGAAGCACTTAGGTAAGAGAAAATGCAACTTAATTAATTTGTCAAATATTACCTCTCAAGTGGCATGATAAAGTATCATTTCCCAATAGTGTTGAGTGTCCATTTTTCTTGCTTCTCTTTGTGTTCCAGAGGTATTGATTTAGGTTGTGCTGCATTCACAATAGTTGCAAATGACAACTGAGGAACATTTTGCAATATTAAATGATTTTTATTACTGTTAAACTTGTATGCATGTAGGTGTAGACAGAACTTCTGTGAGGTATGACATTGATTTTGTTTGGTAAGTGGATGAACATTGAATACTAGATTATGGTTTGATTTCTATAAAGCTATCTAATAAGGATTTTTAAGGTAAGCAAAAAAAAAGCTTTTAAATAAATAAATAAATAATTAGTTTGATTTAGAATATTAATATTTATTAATTATAATTTTTATTTTGCCTTTTTCAATACATAATTTTGAATATTTTAGAAGAAAATAACTTTTATAACATCTACTAAAATGATTTTTATTTTTTTTACATTTACTGTATTTTGGTAAAAATACATTTACATTTTGTAAATGTTGGCTATAATCATATATATATTTTTAAACCATAGATCATTGAGAACGAGTTTGAAATTATGACAGAAATAGAAACTACTGAAATTATGATATAAGTAGAAACTATGGGGCACCTGGGTGGCTCAGTCAGTGGTTAAGCTAACCGGTTAAGTGTCTGCCTTTGGCTCAGGTCATGATCTCAGGGTCCTGGGTGAGCCTGTTTCTCACCCTCCCGCTCCCCCTGCTTGTGCTCTCTCTCATTGTCAAATAAATAAATAAAAATCTTTTTTGAAAAAAGAAGTAGAAACTATGAATGTGGAACTCAAAGAAAAATGGAACATCTTCAAAGAAACAATCTACTGAAATTTTTATTTTTATTTATTATTTTTTTAAGATTGTATTTATTTGACAGAGTGAGAGAGACAGCAAGAGAGGGAACACAAGCAGGGGGAGTGGGAGAGGGAGAAGCAGGCCCCCTGGTGAGCAGAGAGCCTGATGCAGGGCTTGATCTCAGGACCCTGGGATCAGGACCTGAGCCAAAGGCAGCCGCTTAACTGACTGAGCCACCCAGGCACCCCTCTACTGAAATTTTTAAAAACTGAGAAGAGGAACACCTGGGTGTTTCAGTCGCTTAAGTGTCTGCCTTTGGCTTAGGTCATGATCCCAAGGTCCTGAGATCAAGCCCTGCATTGGGCTCACTGCTCAGTGGGGAGCCTGCTTCTCCCTCTCTCTCTGCCTGCCACTCTGCCTACTTGTGCTCTCTCTCTGTCAAATAAATAAATAAAATCTTAAAAAAAAAAAAAACTGAGAAGAGTACAAATGGAGGCCACATGTATCTTCATTGTTTTGATCCATAACTAAATCAGTAAAGAATATGAAGTTGTGTGAATTTTATTGACCTATTCAAGTTGTAGATTTGATAAAATCATTTTTCTCAAATCCATAAGCTCAACAGGGAGATTAAGTCCCTGCAACTTCATATTCTTTATTTGTACTCTGTATCCAGACCCCTCACATGTCAGGGTTCTCTCTCTTCCCCTTGGGAGGCTTGCTCCCCAGGAACCCAGCCATCAGGGGTAGGAGGCCACAGCCTCAACTAAGGTTTCAACCAACTGCCAGTATCAGCTGTCAGACATGCAGATGAAAGTCTTCAGATGGTTTCAGCTCCCAGCCATTCAGTCACTTCCAGTGCAGTCCCCACACATTGTAGGGCAGAGACACGTGGGCCCAACTGTGCCCTGCCCAAATTCCTAGCTGTAGAATACATGGGATAATGCATGGTTATTGCTATTCTAAGCCATTAAGGTTTGGGTACTTTGTTACACAGCATGGGTAACTAATACAACCTCCTCAATTCAGTGCCATCAGCTCTACTTCCTGCCCTCCCAATGAATCTGCTCTCACTAAGGTTGAACATGGTAGATCTTCCCTTTTCCAAATCTAATGGACATTTTTCATCTTCGTTTTGTTTTTTCTTCCCTGGAGCATTTGACCTTGTTGACTACCCTTTGAAGTTCTTTTCTCTGCTGGTTTTTGTGAAACCACTCTCTTGCTCTCTCTCCCTCTCATTTGTCCTCTTACCTCTCTTCCTGGCCTTTCTCAGGCTACTTTCCATGCCTAGGTCCAGGCCCCCTTCTTTTCTTATCTGCACAGTTCTTTAAGGCACTCTCATACCATCACTATGCTGGTGACTCTGAAATGTGTATTTTTAGCCCCCATTTCTCCTTTAACCTTTACTCCTAGATATCTGTCTCATGAATCTTTCCATCTGAATGTCCCCAGTTGCTTAAAAATTAATGTTTCAATTTAAACTTATTGAGCAAGCATTGAATATTCCCTAATTTGAAATTTGTCTTTTCTCCCAAACCTGCTCCTTCTTCATTATTCCTGGTTTCAGTAGACAGAATCACCAACCACCCAGTTGCCCAAGCCAGAATCCTGGAAGGATCCCCAGGCCACACTCTTTCTTGCCTCCCCCCTCCCACTCCCATTCTAATAACCAAGTCCTAGCGAGTTTACTGTCTAGCTAATCAGAATAGCATTACATTATGAACCCTGCGGCCACTGCCTGCCTACCTACCCCTGGCCTTTCCCCAGCCCTGGGCACCATGTGCCCACCCACTTCACAGATGAATCACAAGTGCTCCCTGGGCCTTGGAGCCTCTGCTTAAGACATTTCCTGGTCATTCTTGACCTACTCCCCCAGTGTTGCTTCTTTCCAGCTCCCAACTCTAGCTCCAACCTTAGTCTCATCTCTGGACTTCTGGATTCCAGGGCTAGAGCCAGTTTCCCCCACTGGATTGTGACATGGCCTTCAGTTCTCTATATGCTTCAGAGATGGTCTTTATCCTACTTTCTGCCCTTGAACCTAACCCCGAATCAGCCACTTGGCCAGCTGTGCTAGTCCCGATGAGGAAGGAATGCAGCACTGCTCGGGTGTCGCCACCCAGACCTTTGAAGATGTCTCTTTACTGGTCTTCTGCTTCTAGTTTGCCATCTCCTCTAGTCCGTGCTCCTCCCAGCTGCTGGAGGGACGCTTCTGAAGTGAAAACCAGAACCTCTCACTCTCCTACTCACAATTCCTTGATGGCTACCTCTCCCCTTCAGGTAAAATCTCCACTTGTTCACCTGGCACACAAAGCCCTTCAGGATCTGACTTAAGATATGAAGTAGGGTGGAAAGAACACAGCTTGTACAGAGTGGCTTTGAACCTTGGCTCTGCCATTTTTTGGCTCTGTGATCTCTGGCAAGTTACTCTGGACCACGACTTCCTCATGTACAAAATGAGAGAGGGATGTTTTGAGGACTCATGATTTATATGATTTTGTGAAGCATGTATCACTGAGCCTGGCACATGGTAAGTGCTCAAGAAATGTTAGAGATTGTTCTCTACCTTCCCTCCCATCTTTGCGCTTTATGTTCCCATCAGCAAAACTGACGTACTTGGGGGTCCTTGATTATGTCACACTTTTCATCATCCATGCTGTGTGCATGCTTTTTCCTCCTTCTGGAAAGTTTACCACTTACCGTCCACTCCCCCTCCACAAAGAAAGCCAATGTATGCCTTTTTCAAGAATTAGCTCAAATCTCAAATGCTATGGACCCATCTCTGACTCTTCCAGGTAGAGTGAGACCTCTTTTTTCTAATGCTGCCTGTTTTAGTTATCTATCCCTGTTCCATAAGCCACCCTAATATTTAGCATTTTAACAGAAATGTATTCTCACAATTCTGCAAGTTGACTGGGCAGCTCTGCTTCAGTCAGTGTTTGGCCGGGGCGCTGGGGTGGTGGGATGTCCCAGCCTCATCACTTGGCAAGCAGTTGACACTGGCTGCAGCTGGAACCCAGCCGCTGCTGGCATCTATGGGCTTCGGGTCTGCCTCATGTGGTTCTCTCAGTAGCTGCTCGGGCTTCCTCACAGCATGGTGACCGGGTCCCGAGGAGGCACGTTCCAGGTGCCAAAAGTGGGACCTGCCGATCTCATAAGACCCAACCTCAGAAGTTACACGTTCACTCCTGCCACATTCTGTTGGTCAAAACAGGTCACAGGGCCAACGCAGACTCCAGGGAAGGGGGGATAGACTGGACGTCGTAATGGGAGGAGGGACAAAGAATTTGCTGCCATCTTCAATCCCCCATGCTCCCACTGCACTCTGTCACTCACCTTTATTGTAGCTCCAATTACACTGTACTTTTAAGACCTGCTCCTGCATCTGTCTCTGTGCCAGGCTCCGTCTCAGAGCTCAGAAAATGGCAACCCACTCAAGTATTTCATTTGGTTCCCAATGTGCTTTTATGATTCTTTTGAATTAATTACAACACTTAAAAATGGAGAAATTTTATAAAAAATTTCGGATTTATAGTTCTTTTAGAAAAAAAAAAAAAAAACTTTAAATGAGGCAATGCTAGCTCTGAATTCCTACACGGCAACACCCGACCAGGAGCTGCTGCCTCTCCAGACAACCTTGCACTTGGCAGGGCACCTGGGTGGCTCAGTCGGTGAAGTGTCTGCCTGCGGCTCAGGTCATGATCCCAGGGTCCTGGAATGGAGCCCCAAGTTGGGCTCCTTGCTCAGTGGGGAGTCTGCTTCTCCCTCTGCCTCCCCCCCTACTCTTTTCATGCTCACTCTCTCTCTCTCTTTCTCAAATAAATAAATAAAATCTTAAAAAACAAAACCTTGCATTTGGCACATTACCTGCCTGGCCTTCACAGAAATGTGAATTTGCCACCTTCAATTTTAGTTCCTTGAAGGCAGAGTTTGGAGCATCTCAGACATTGGGCACTTTCATTGCCAGGTAAGGTTTTTTTGTTGTTTTTTTTTTTAACTTATTTTTAAAGATTTTATTTATTTATTTGTCCGAGAGAGAGAGTGAGCACAAGCAGGGGGAGTGGCAGGCAGAGGGCGAGGGAGAAGCAGGCTCCCCGCTGAGCAAGGAGCCCGATGTGGGGCTTGATTCCAGGACCCCAGGATCATGACCTGAGGCGAAGGCAGTCGCCTAACCAACTGAGCCACCAGGGTGCCCCTTATTTTATTTTCAAAGATTTTATTTTTAAGTAATCTCTACACCCAATGTGGGCTCAAATTCATAACTCTGCTATCAAGAGTCACAAGCTCCACCGACTGAGCCAGCAAGGTATCCCTATCAGAGTTATTTTAATTTTGCTGAGTTAGTATGTGTAAAATTGTATCTCATGGTTTTGATTTGCATTTGTTCATTACTAATGAAGT
Source organism: Halichoerus grypus (assembly GCF_964656455.1). Taxonomy (NCBI): domain Eukaryota; kingdom Metazoa; phylum Chordata; class Mammalia; order Carnivora; family Phocidae; genus Halichoerus; species Halichoerus grypus. Next base: position 114,903,449 of record NC_135720.1, read on the forward strand.
TGAACATCTTTTCTTATATTTATTGGCCATTTGGGTTTCCTTTTTGGTGACTTGCCTATTCATAGCTTTTGCTCATTTTCTCCTGCCTTGTCCTTTTCCTAGTGATCTGCAAGAGTTCTATATAAATCCCAGATACCAAACTTTCGTCAATCGTATAGGTTGTAAATATTCTCCAAGTCTGTGGCTTGTATTTTTATTTTGTTGTGATGTCTCTTATCTTATAAAAGTTAAAAAAATTAAAGATATAGTCATATGTGTCTATATTTCCCTTTATTGTTTGTGCTCTTTGTATCTTGTTTAAGAAATCCTTCCCTACCATGGTATCATCAGTATATTATCTTACAGTTTCTTCAAACAGTTTAAAATTTTGTTTTTCACATATTTAAACCACCTAAAATTGGTTTTGGGGTATGTTGTAATGTAGGGATCTATTTTTTTTCTATTTGGATAGCCAATTAACTCAAGACAGTTTAACAGATAGTCCATCCTTTTCCACCAAGTTATGTCATTTTTGTCATATGCCAAGTTCTCAAGTCTTTGAAGGTCTGAGTCCAAGAAGTTCTACTCTGTAAAAATGGTCTATTTATTTGCCCATGTGCCAGGACTATACTGTTTGATCACTCTGGCTTTATAGTAAAGTTGTGATTATGGTACAGCTAGCCTCTCGTATTCTTCCATTTCAAACTCGTGTTGGCTTTTCTTGGCTATTTACTTCTTTATAAGAATTTTAAGGACAGTTTTTTTTCTCTCTCTCTCTTTAATGACTTTATTTATTTATTTGACAGGGAGAGAGCAAGAGAGCCACCCGGGCACCCAGTTAGCTAGATTTTTTTAAAAATAATAAATTCCTGGGGTGCCTGGGTGGCTCAGTCATTAAGTGTCTGCCTTCAGCTCAGGGCATGATCCCAGGGTCCTGGGATCGAGCCCCACATCAGGGTCTCCGCTCCACAGGAAGCCTGCTTCTCCCTCTCCCACTCCTGCTTGTGTTCCTGCTGTCACTGTCTCTCTGTCAAATAATAAGTAAAATCTTTAAAAAAATAAATAATAAATTCCTGTTAAACTTTATCCAATGTGTTCTCTGTACCTATTGGGACAATCTTTTTTTTCCTTTTAATATGACAAATTGTACATATCATTAATAGAGTTTTAAAGTACACCATCCTTGTGTTCCTGCAATAAAGCCTGCTGGTCATGCATACACACACACACACACACACACACACACACACACACACTTGCACAAACTCCACCAGATTCAGTTTGCTAATATCTTATTTAGGATTTTAGTCTTTCTTTTTTAAAGATTTTATTTATTTGTTTGAGAGCGAGAGAATGAGCAGTGGGGAGGGGCAGAAGGAGAGAGAGAAGCAGACGATGCGGGCTGATCCCAGGACCTGGAGATCATGACCTGAGCTGAAGGCAGAGGCTTAACTAACTGAGCCACCCAGGCACCCCTAGGATTTTAGTCTTATAAGTGTGATTGTCCCTCTTTTTCTGTTGTCTGCTACAGTTTGTATAAGTAAATGAAAAAAATGGTTTTTGATAGTTGGCAAAATAGGGACACCTGGCTGGCTCAGTCTATAGAACATGTGACTCTCGCTCTTGGGGTCATGAGTTCAAGCCTCATGTTAGGTGTAGAGCTTACTTTAAAAAAAAAATAGTTGGCAGAATAATACATCTATAAAACCATCTAGATAGGGGTGTGTGTGTGTTTTAACTTCTCATTCCATTTATTAGAATTTATAGATCTGTTCAGGTTTTCTATTTCTTCTTGAGTCAACTTTGTCCACTTTTCATATGATTTCCCACCTCTTCAGGACCAAGACCTCATCTCCCATCTTTTGGTGGCTGGTAAAACATTTTTAGTTCATAGAACCAATTCTTTCCCAGTCCCCTTCTAGCAACCATTGCCATGGTCAACTTACTATCTGGCTTTCAGTTTTCTCTTTGTTTCTAGCACTTGGGATTTTATTTTCCTTTTGAGAACTCAGTCATGTTTACTTTTACCCCCATATTTCATCCAGTATTTCCAGGTGATGGTGCGTTTAGATATTCTAAGTCCTCCATCTTGCTTGATTCTGAAGTTGTTCCCATTTTATAGATAAGAAAGCTAGGGTTCAGAGTGATTTAACAGCCTGATGAAGGTTGCACCACTAATACTTTTAACCTAGTAATTGAACCCAGATATTATGGTTCTAGATCCTGTGCTGTTGCCACATTATTCCATGCTGCCTTCTGAAGCCAATGAAGCAAGACCAGAAAGGGGCATTGCAAAGTTAAAGGGAAGGAGGGTCTCATAGGCAAGATGGAGGAGGCCTGAGATGAAGGTGGAACTGTGTAGATGGACAAAGCTAGGAAATATGGAGGAAGTAATGGTGTTAAGAAAATGGCATATGGGATTCCTGGGCCGCAACTGTTGGAGAGAGAATCATGGCCTCAAACCATCCTCTCTGAGATCCTGAAATCTGTAGCCCTCTAGCCAGATCCTGGCATGCATGCATCCATTAAACCAATATTTTGACTCAATATTTATGGAGTTCGAGGTCCCCTGTGTATGACAAGAGTGAGCATCTGTAGTCACGATCCCTGCCCTCAGGGAGCTTACATCCTCCAGAGAGACAGACCTCCATCAAATTATGAACAAATGTTGAACTGCAACTGTGCCAAGTGCCTCTGAGGAAAGGCACACCTTGGTGTGGGAGCTCAGGAAAGGGCAATCTGACCCAGGAAGGAAGGGCAGGGTACCTTTCCTGAGGATGTGGCAGAGACACTGAGATCTGAAGAATGAAGAGGAGCTAGCTAAAAGAGAAATGGGAGAAAGAGCCTTTCAGGCTGAGGGCCCAGGCTGCACAAAGTCTCTCTGCAGGATGAAGCGCTGAGTGGACCGGAAGTGGAGCCCTCCCACTGGGAGAGTGGTGGGAGAAGAATCTGGAGAGGCCGGCAGAGCCACACCTGGCAGGGCCTTAGAGGCCAGGTTAAGGACTTGGGTTTTTAACCTAAGATCAGTGGGAAACCAGAGTGGGTTTAAGCAGAGTGCCTGAAACAATCAGATTTGCATTTCAAAAAGGCCTCTTAACTCAGGTGTGCCGTGTGTCTTAGAGAAGGCCATTGTCAAGCTCTCCAGCTACCGCAGTGATTCAGAGTGGAGCCAGATGGTCCAGATGGTGGCTGGACCAGGGAGGTGGAGGGATGGAGAAGAGGGACAGACTTGAGAGCTATCGTAGTGGATACAACTGATTGAAGTAGAGGTGGATTCAGTACTGAGATGCTCACCACAAACACCGCTACATCACATCCTTCGACGGCAAGGGCCACATCATATGCCTGTTTGTAATACCCGGATCCCAGAACAGCCCCCGTTAGGTGGTGGACTTGGTACCACTTCCTGAAAAGGTGAAACTGACTAGTGGTCTCCCAAGTGATCCTCTTACCTCTAAGTTTCTTTCATTCCTTCTTGAAAAAATCAAGTGTCAATAATCAGCCTCTCTGATACATCCATAGGGAGAACTCTGCCAAATTCTAAAGAGTATACTTTGGGGGAGAGTTTATGCAAGAACTAAGGTCTACCTTATCCTTTAACATGAACAGTAACAGGGGCACCTGGGTGGCTCAGTCGGTTAAGCATCTGCCTTCGGCTCAGTTCATGATCCCAGGGATCCTGGGATCGAGCCCCACATCGGCTCCCTGCTCGGCAGGAAGCCTGCTTCTCCCTCTCCCGCTCCCCCTGCTTGTGTTCCCTCTCTCGCTGTCTCTCTCTCTGTCAAATAAATAAATAAAACCTTAAAAAAAAAAAAAAACAAAAAAACATGAACAGTAACAATAATCTTACTGTGAGTGTTGTCCAAGGGAGGAACTCCCCCAACAGAACCTTCTAAAAGGGTGAATGGTAACAGCACCCTCATCAGTGCCAGGCTGGGGTCAGAGGTGCCATCTGGAGGGGATCCCTCTGTGGGACCCCCTGCTGACTGTTCAAAACCATCTGCCCAGCCCAAGAAGAGGACATTAAGCAAGCAATTTTATGGAAGAAGTGCAAATAGCCAGACATGAAGTGTTTATCTTGGAACTTGACAACATGGGGCGGGGGTGGGGTGGGGTGGGAGACACAAATTGAAGAAGAGATGAGTGGTCTCCCTGGCGACATTTGTACCTGAAGGCGGTCCTAGGTTTTTTTGAGATGTCTCTTGTGTGTATTGTCTCACACAGTGCTTTTTTTTTTTTTTTTAAGATTTTATTTATTTGAGAGAGAGAATGAGATAGAGCATGAGAGGGGGGAGGGTCAGAGGGAGAAGCATACTCCCTGCTGAGCAGGGAGCCCGATGTGGGGCTCGATCCCGGGACTCCGGGATCATGACCTGAGCCAAAGGCAGTCGCTTAACCAACTGAGCCACCCAGGCGCCCTCACACAGTGCTCTTACTTCCGTGCTCAGACGCATGATTTGCTATGGTTTGGGGACTGAGAAGCCTGAGCAAGGGAAAAGTGGGAGATGGATGGGTAAGGGAGAAAGAGGCTCCTTTCCTTCTCACCCCTCCACCAAAGACTTTCTTCTTCCCTTCTCATCCATCCTGGCCCGGTCCCACCCCCTCTGTGAGGCCCTACCCAACCACCCTACAGGTTCCCAGAGATCCCCTGCTCCAGAGGTGTGGGGCCCCTTCTGCATGGGGCACTTGCCGTTCACCCTATGCGGAGGGAGCTAACTCTCATGGAGCATCTACTGCAGTGCTTCTCTGCCTTGGTGCACATCAGAATCACAAGGAGGGTTTGTTAAAACACAATGCCCCACCCCCACCCCCTCCGGAGTTTCATGTGTAAGGACCTTCCGTTTAAGTGTCAGGGTGAAGATTTACTCCCAGGTCTCCTTGACTCTAGTAACCTTTCTTTCTTTGCCTTGCTCCTTTGCATAGTTAGTTATTCTCCTGCATGTTATCTAGTTCCTCAACAAAATAGTCAAGTTCTTTTTTGTATACTTTGTATCTCCTGCTTTGTCTAACCTATATCTGCGGGCTTAATTGACAGGAGACTGAAGGATTTGGGCAACTAACCCAGGGAAGCTCCCGGTGCAACAGAATCTGAGCTGCTCCCCATCCCACAACACCTCCTTCTCCCAGCACTAGGGAAGGAGAACACCTGGTCAAGGAGGGTAGTTATTTTTCCTTCCTGCGCGGGTAAGGGAGACGCCTAGGGCAACAGTTTGGTACAGTTTGGTATGTCTCCCACATGATGTCACCGAAATAAACGCCTGTTTATCTTCGAAGTTCAGTCATGTAGGCAGCAGAGAGGGGACAGCGGCAGAAATGTGAGAAGTGGAGAGGAGGGGAGGGTGGGGTGGTGTTGACTGGGGAGCCGAGGAGGGAGAGACGGGCCATAGGAGGGGAGATACGGGTACCAGGGGCCGCTGGCTGTTCCAGGGTTAAGGGACAGGGCGGGGAACGTAGACAGAGAGGCTGCGGGTCGGTCAGGCCTGGAGAGAATGAAGAAAGTGAGGGGGTGACGCTCCCGGCAGCCCCTGGAACCAGAAGAGAAGCCGGGTTCATTCCGTACTCTCCAGTTCCCACCTCGGTCTCCTTCCCGACTCCTCCGCGTCTGTTTCTCTCTCTTTTGAAACTCCGGGAGCAACGCCCACCTTCCTCCCGCCCCAAAGTCCCGGGAGCGCCGCAGCCGCTGGATACCTGGGGTTGGAAAGGAGGGGAGCCAGGATCAAGGGTTCTGGGGAGCGGGTATAGAAAGGGGGCTCCTGCAAGGGTGAAGTGGGTGTTGTCTATTTCTGCAGGGCAAGAGGGCTCTGGGGGTGAGCTCCAGGCCGCCAGGTCTGTGGGACTTGCCTGGGTGGGAAGGTGCCCCTGAAGTCGGTATTGAAGGTACTAGGGATCAGGGGAAAAACCGAGAAATCCCAAGCGTGGGGTGGGGTGCCCTCGGGTCTGTGGATCACACCAAGAGGCTGACTCCTCTGCCAGCGGGGCAGAGAACTGAGCAAGCCGCAGGAATTTAGGGCGGATCGGGGTGGGGGCGCGAAGGGCAACGGAAACAGGAAGTGAGGGGCAGAGAGGCTGAAGGGGGGGGGGGTAGAGGGAGCATCAGTTACTCCGGGTGAGGCGAGTCCTCCTCCCCGACCCCGGCACTGCACGGGACACGGCGCGCAGCCGGGCACCCCTGTACCCTGGACCCGGCTTGGGGCCCAGCCCCGCCCGCGCAACTCGAGGCCGGGGGCCAGCGACCGCTTCACTTGAGGCCCCCACCCCTCTGCTCTCGGCCGCAGCCCGACCAGGAACGGAACTACAGCTCCCGTGCGGCCCTCCCTCCACTCAGCCCGCGGCTCGGCGGGCACCGGCTCGCGCACTCCTGGGAACTGTAGTCCCTGGCCCTCCCCGCCTTCTCTGGGAGGCGGCCGGGATGTCCAGCCGGGAGGTGCTCGCAGCCCTCTCCACCTCCCTCCCTCTTGTCTTTCCAGCTATGGAAACCAGCTTCTTGCAGTGATGAGGAATTACTCTGCTGCCAAACATCACGGTCCCGTTGGCATCTACAAACGTGCCTTACTCTCTCGAGTCACTTTCCTACTTTCCCTTTGATGTTGAAACCCTGGATTTCAGGCTGGGCGATTCAGGTTTTAGGGGGCAGGTTTGAGATCTGACTTGACATGCTGCGCAGCTCTTCACTCTGTCTCTTCCAGTTTCACAGATCGTTCCCCACTATTTTCATACGTATTTGTTGACTTGGGGTTCAGAAAATTGGGATTCACACACCGTGAATAACCTTTGACATCCCCCCCCCATTTCCAAGGCTGATTTCCACATGGTTTCCAGGCTTGTCTCCCCAATCTTTTTGTTTGTTTTGTTTTTCCCCTTCTAGCACACCCCTGATAAACAGAGACACAGAACTGCAGGTTTCAAAGAAGAAAAGAAGCAAATTTGTTGTTGTTGGTAGGAGGGCATGAAGGAGAGGGTTCTTCACCTTCCCCAACATCTTGTATAGACGGGAGGTTGGGGGGGGCAATAGAAAAGGCAGTAGATGGGGGCGCATGCCCCGCTCTGTACAATATAGAAGAATCTGATATAGATACTTTGTATAAAAGCCACTTGTCCTCATTTGTGTCCGCTTGCTGGCTGGCTGGGTTGGGGGGGGCACTGGGGGACAAAGAAGCTGGGGGTGGTGGACCAGGACACAGAGACACCCCATGGTCCCCATCCTCTGGCTGTCCCCTTGTGGGGTCACTTTGGATCCTTGGTGGGGGCATAGCAGAGCTCCAGTGGCCGGGATACCTTCCAGAACTTCTCATTCACCAGTTCCAGGGTCAGCGAGCCATTCAGTGTCTACAGAGGGGGTGGAAGAGAGACAGGCAGGGTAAGAAAAAAAGAAAGTTGGAGAAGGTGGTAAAGGATTTGAATAAGACAGAAAGTGACCAAGGGAGGAAGAAAGAAAAAAGAGTTAATAAAAGAGATGGGGCAAGGCAAAGCAGGGGCATAGGGAGTGATGGGGGAGGAGACAGAGATGGGAGATGCAGAGGGAGAAAGGAAGGTGGGCCAGTTAGAAGGTCAGGATCCCGGGTTCTGTGTGGCCCCAGGCCACCCTCCCCTCTCTCCCCTTACAGCCCTGCCCTCAGAGGCGCTCACCGTGAAAGCTCCGCCCCCAGGGGCGATGTAGATGGTGTACTGCTTTTCGCTGACACCTTCCAGACTGGGCAAGGCAGGCTCCTCAGGGCCGTCACCTCCTCCGGTACCCCCACCCTCCCCACCACCCCCATCAGGTCCCCCGGCATCAGAGGCGCCCCCTCCAGGCCCTCCTGGCTCCCCAGCCTCCTGCTGCTGCCTCCGCTCAAGGGCAATGCGCAGGGCCAAGTACTTGGAAAGATGGTCCACTGTGGCATTCCCAGTTGTCTTCACGTACCTGAAGTGGGAAAGAGGGCAGGTTTAGGGCACAGAAAGCCTTAAATGGCCAAGGGAAGTAGGGGACTTTCCAACAGGGCCTCTGGGTTAGGGTTTCTTGCTGGGTTTGGGTGCAGCCCACTTCTGATGGAAGTCTATGTGATCTCTGGTTTCTCAGAGGTCAGGGGAAAGACAGGGCTCTCACCTAGTCTGGCAGTATTCTCCCTTCTCCACGAGCAGGGGGTGGGGCCGGAACACGAGCTCAATTTCTCCACCTGGCTCCGGGGGACTGGGGGCCCCAGGAGGGCTTGGGGGGCCTAGGGTTCCCCCTCCCAAGGTCCCTCCCCGGTCACCAGAGTCTTCAGAACCGGCGCCCCCACCCACCCCACCAGTGCCACCTCCCCCTGTCCCTACACTGCTCCCCCCTGCGCCCCCACCACGGGGTCGCTTGGGAGCAGGGCCTGGGGCAGAGTCAGGGGCGGAGTCTGAGCTCACATCCTCTCCATCCCCCTCTCCCTCCCCAGGCTCTCCTTCCCCCCCACTCATCGTGGTGGTCTGATCTGACCCGGGCATCGGTCGCCTCACACGCTGGGCCCTGTAGAAGCAAGTGGTTGAGGTTAGAAAGCACCAAGGATAAGGGGTTTAGACTTTAAACTTATGAGAGAACAAGAGATCAGGGAAATCTTACTGATGACACCTAATATTTGTTAAATACTAACTACATGCTAAGCACACTGGCTAAGTATTTTGCACTGCTGGCCTCTCATAGTACAAATCCTAGAAGCAGGTGATTATATTCTATTTATGGTTGAGGAAACTGAGGCTTAGAGAGGTTAAATAACTTGTTTGCAATCATAGCCCCTTGCCACTCTCCTCATGGACTCCAAGAACCAGTAGCATAGGTTTGTAGAAATGCGGAATTTCAGGCCCAACTCCAGACCTACTGAAATAGAATTTGCATTTTTAACAAGACCCTCAGGTAATCTAGATTCCTATTAAAGACTGAGCAATGCTGGCCTGGGAGGTCATTTAATTCCCAGCGGTGTGAATCCAGAGTTTATGCTCACAATCACTCCGCTGCTCTAACTTCTAGAAAGTTAGAGGGCGAGCCATTTTCTTCTTAAGAATGGTAGTGCCAAGTGCTAACTAAGAAGTTGCAATTTATGTCCCTGACTTCCGGGCTTCAACAATCAGGCTGTGGTTAGCTATTAGGGTGCTAAGGCTCAGAAGCTGGCAGGCAGCGAAGACAGCTCCAGGAGTCTGACCCACGCATCTGTCCCACCAGCCCTGCTACCGCCTCTCTCTAGGCCCAAACCTGTGCATGGCCTGCATGCGCAGCCCCTCCTCAATGCTGGAGCTCAGTGCCTGCTGGTTGTGCAGGCGACTGAGGCGGATGAGCACCCGGTCTTGGTGGGCCTCGTATTCCTCCCGGCTGGGATAGATCTTAGAGATCAGGGCATCAAAGTTGGGGTCTGGCCGCAGAGACCGCTTGGATACCAGCTTCTTGCGGCAGGTAGGGCACTCCTTGTTCCTGGGGTGGGAGAGAGGAGGCCATGAACAGTCAGTTGCCAGGGTATTGAGGCCCCAACTCTGTACCCTTCACCCCGTCTCAAACACATCCCTCCTGTTACCCGCTCCGCAGGGCCGTGACAATACAGTCCGAGCAGAATCGGTGGAGGCACTCCTTGGTGGTCATTGTATTCTTCAGCATGTCCAGGCAGATGGGACACATGAGTTCTGAATGCAGTGACCGAGGGGAAACCGCAATCTCTGTGCCATCCATGATGGCTTCCTGGAGGCATCAGTGAGTGGAAACGTGATAGTGGGTTGGGGGGAAAGGGGTTTTAAAAATAAGTAGTCCATGGAATGGGAATTTTGAGAAATACAGTGAAATAGCAGAATCTGGGTACCCCATGTTGGCCACTTGAGGAAGATGGTAATTCTGAGAGAGAGGAGCTTTGACTTGGAGAGAATGGAAAACAAAAAGGATTAGTGTCCATTAACTAAAAGTAGGAGCTTCGCAACAGGAGGATTTGAGGTTTGGCGAGAGGTCTGGGAGTGGGGGTGGCACAGATTTGGAGTTTGGGGAGGACTTTTTCAACAGAATTTCTTAAAGTGTGGTCCAGGTTCGACCTGTATCAGAATCCCCTAGGGTACTTCCTTAAGCCGCAGATTCTGGGGCCCCATCTCATTATTGTACCAAAATGTTGGGGGGTGGGGGAAGGCCGAGAGGCTCCATTTTTAATAAACTTGGGAGGAGAGTCTCATATGCACTGACTTATGACACTGAGCTGAGGAACAGTGAAGGTAATTTCTGTCTGTTTACTATCTTTCAGATGAAGGCAATCATACTTGCCCGTCTGTGGCACTAGCTGATGTGAGGATTAAATGAGATAAATGTGAAGTGCTTGGAAAAGATTAAGATGATTCAAAGGTAGGACCAAGGGAGTCTGACATCGGGCAGGGTCCGCAGAACAGGGCAAAAAATGGCAAAGAGGCTGTGGGATGGGGTCAGTGGATTGAAAGGTTTGGGGAAAGGGAGTAAGCTGTGAAGGGAGAGTCCCTGTCACCTGCGGGGTCCGGTGGAGCTCATACAGACTCAGTTCCCACGTTTTGCTTGCATTCTGGGCATTCGCCGGCGTCGTCATGGTGACCGGGCACAGACCCCCCCACTAGGGTTCCGCAGCGGTGGAGGAGGAGGAGAGATAGGCTGGGGAGAGGGGGAAGGGGAAAGGGGTGTTAGGGGGGCCGCCCTCGCGCAGACCCCGCCCCTCCGGTGGCTCCCCCCACCCCCCTCCGCCCCGCGCCGCGCTGCCCCTCACCCGGCTCCAGCCGTCCGCGCCCCGGTTGCCGCAGCGCCTCTCCCTGGGCCCGGGCTCCCAGCTCCAGTTCGCTCGGTCCGCAGCCGCTGCTCAGACAGCAGCTCCCGCCGCCGCCGCCGCCATGGCCCGGGCGCTGGGGCCCTACGTCACTTCCGCCTGTCCCTCCACTACACCCCCCCCACCCCCGCCAGCGGAGACGTCACCCGCCACTCGGGGCTCGGGTGGGACGCGACGTGGGCGCCCGGGTACCCCGCCCTCGGGACGCGCCCGCTTCGCGTGTAGAGCCGGCGTCCCCGGAGTCCCGAGCTACTTGGGGACCCCGGTCTCAGTCCCCGGGCCGGCACCGTCGCGCTGCCAACCTTAGCCACCGTTCCCTTCCCGAGGTCCCCACCCGGGGCCTCCGCTCCGGAGGGCGGGGCCTGGGATCTCTTGGACCCCGGGAGGGGACAGAAGGGTTGGAAAAGGGGCCACCTCCCCCACTCCGCGTCCCCTAGCGGCTCTGGGGAACAGCTGCCCCCCTCCCCACAACTTCTTCTCCGTAACCTCAGCCCGGCATTCCGGGGAGGGGAGGGGGTAAGGCTGCAAAGGATCCTCGGCCGCTTCAGTCCTCCAGTCCTGTGAATGCAACTAAATCCGGATGAGCCCGGGATTCCCCTTACTACCCTGGGGACTTGCTCCACCCTCCGCTTTGGCTCTCCCTAGACCCTCCGACCTGCTCTCCCCTCGAGGTTTGGGGGCGGCGGCTCGGGACGTCCAGACTCAACTCTCGGCCAGAGCCATAGACTCGAGAATTGCGTTTGGACAATCAGGAGCCGCGGCCCGGGGCGGGGGAGGGAGGCGCACGGGAGGAACGGGGGAATGGAGACACCACGCGGAAGCAGGGACACACACACAAGATGGGGCCCCTATAGGGGAGGGGGTGTGCGTGTGTGGGTGGGTGGGGGCACAAGGGGCAGAATGTCTGGAGTGGGAAGCGGGCAGGAGCCTCCTCCAGGACTTTCCAGTAAAGGAAGGGGATGGGGAGGAAAGAGAAGAGGACGGGGCAGAGCGATCCCCATTGAGGGCAGGGGATGAGATTCGGGGCGGGGGGTGGGGGGTGGGTGGAAAGAGACCATGGTGGGCGTCCTGTCTCCTCCAGCCTGAGCTGGGGTTCCCGGACTTGGGCTGCAGCTGCCAGGGGGTAGCCTGTTTCTGGGACAAGGCAGCAATGGGTCCCCTCGCCCCCTCCCCCAGTTCCCCCCTACTTCCCTGTCCTCTCCTTCAGTCCGTGGCCAGTCCTTATGTGGGCTCCAGAGTCGATTAGCGCGGACCCCCTCCCCTTCCTCCTCCTCCTCCCAGCCCCCTCCCTTCTGCTCTCCTCCAGCCCCTTTCATCGGCTGGTCCATTCCCCTAATCCTGGCCCCCTCCCCTAATCCCCCCCCCCCACCCGACCCCAGGCCGGCTGCAGCTATTGTAAGGTGGAGAGAAAGGGGGGGGGGACTCAGAGAAGGGAGAGGGGTGGGGGAGGGCCACCTGTTCCAAGACCCCCTCCCAAGGCCAGACTGGACACCAGGATGGGGCCATGAACAAACCACCCTTGGGGACCACAAGGACCCAGGGAATTGGGGGGAGGGGATTGGGGCTGCAGGACCAGGGGAAGGGGGTGGGGCAGAGACCCCCTCCCTCTAAAAAGACCCAGAATGTCACGCATACACAGTGACACACACTCTCTCCTCTCATACCCGGCGGCGGGGGTTGCCCTGGGAGACCAGGCAGTGAAAGGGAACAATCCTTCGGGAAAGGGAAAGGAGGGGGAGGTGGGGAAGGGTCTGAGGGCTTAGACACAAGAAGAACCGGAGGTGGCAGGGAAGAGGATTTGGAATTTATTAGGGTCACAAGCACCCCTGCCTCCCATATTCAGCATTCCAGAGCCATACACTGCCACCCCTTTTGTAGCCTGGGAACTCAGAGTCCTCATCAGCAGGAGGCCGGGTGGAGTGGTGGGGGAGTGAGCAGAGTCCAGGGTCCGTGAGGCAGTTACATGAAAAGACCTCCTGGGAGGGGCAGAAACATTTGGATAGATGCATAGGTGGAGACAAATGGGCTGGGGGGCGCCCACTTCGGTCCCTCGCCTATGGGAACTTCTGCTCTTCCCTCAGTGGCTCCAGACTTCCTTCACTTGCTTTTTCTTATCACCTGGGTTCCACTTCTCTGCCCTCTCCCTCCCCATGATGGCCTCATACCAGTGACTTCCACTGAGGCCCCTGTGATGTATCCACTGTCTTCAGATGCCAAGAATGCAACCACATCTGCCACATCTATAGGAATGGCGGGGAGAAGGCAGAATCCTACTCACTCTCATGGACCCAAAGTCATCACCTCCCACCAGAACCCCTCCCCACCAACACACACACTCCAACCACCAATCCTAGTGAAATCCTCTCAGATACGACAAACATTGGGATCTCTTCATTCAGGCCCCCTCCCTAGGGCCTCCTCCTCATTCAGTGCTCACCCTCAGGATCCCCCATATGTCCCATTGGGATCATTCCAATCACCTGTAAGAAAATATAAGTGGGTGAAAGTTTCTTTTATGGATTTTTTTTTTTTTTTGTAGGTTGAGTCTGTGACCCTTTTGTCTTCATTCCTTGTACACTTACTGAATATCTACTATTTGCCAGGCCCTGTGCCCAGATTCTCTCTGAAGCCCAGAGAGATTGGGTATCTGAACGATTCTGCCCTCTGCCCTCTACCCACAGCCTCCTACCTTGTCCAGCACTTTCTGTGGCACTTTCTGTGTCATGGGTGTTGTAATGAACCCTGGGAGGACAGAGTTACAGCGGATCCCATGTCTGTGGAACGGAAAGTGGCTGCTGACTCTGGAGAGGACTGAGCACTGACCTGCCCCCCAGACCTCCCGCATGCCTCAGCAAATCCCTCTGTACTCCCAGGGGTGTCTGACCAACCGTCCAAGCTCCCGAGCTGCCGTCTGGGTCAGCCCAATCACTCCAGCCTTGGATGCTGCGTAGTTTGTCTGTCCCATGTTCCCCACCTATAGGTGGGTCAGAGATTTGGGATGAGTCAGGAGTCCCAAGGAGGGGCTCTCTGATCTATGCCCAACTAGCTGGCTGACCTCATCCCAACTCAGTCTGACCTTCCCTATGATGCTACTGATGTTGATGATGGACCCATGGCAACCACTGGACACCAGGGCTTGGGCTGCAGCCTGAGTGACTAGAAAGATGCCCTAATGAGGAAAGAGTAACAAGGCAGAAAGGATCAGCTGGGGTGACAGTCTTCTTCCAGCTCCCTCCCCCAGGCTGGAGGAACCAGAAGTCACAGGTTCAGAGGTCGCCACCTTGAGATTGACAGCGATGACTTTGTCCCAGTCATCCTCAGACATGCGGAGCAGAACCTCATCCCTGGTGATCCCCGCACAGGACACGACGACAGATGGCGGGCGAGAAAAGCAGGCCTATGGAAGTGGGCGGTTACACACCAAAACCCAAGTAGAGCCCGGGCAATGGAGGCAATGTCGGCTCTTTAAAGAGGGCGAGGTCCTGTCGCGTTCACCTGTACTTGTTCCAGCAGGCGCCTGACCGCCCCGGACTCAGACACGTCAGCCTGGAAGGCGGCGTGGGCCCCGCCGGGCGCCACCTCCTCGCTCCCCTGCCCGCCCAGCAGCCACACCGTCTTGCATGCCGCCGCCTTGTCCAGGTCGCAAGCGGCCACGGTGGCCCCCTCTCTGGCTAGGCGCACACTGACGGCCCGGCCGATGCCGCCACCCGCGCCTGAGGTGGGAGAGAACACGCAGGAGGGGGAAAAAGGGGAGTGGGCAGGGGTCAGAGGTCAACAGGGCGCAAAGTTAGTAAAATTTGGACCGGGAGCCAGAGGTCACAGCGCCTGTAGACGCCGAAGGCGCGCCCCCGACAACACTCCGGCACCCCAACCCGCCTGGGGAGGGCATCCCCTCAACCTGTGACCAGCGCCAGCGCGGAGCGGAGCCTGAGCTGAGACGCCATGTCCGGCCGCGGGTGGGCGGGCACCCAGCACTGAGCCAATCCCAGCGCAGAGGGGGCGTGGCAAGAGCAAAGCCGCGCCAATCTAAGCCAGGCCAGCGTTGGGCCATCTGCGGCCACCAGCGCAGGCTGACCTCCCACTGTAGGGGCGTGGTCAGTCACCACCACTTGGGGGCCTGGGGAGTGGGGAGATGAGGGGCCCCCATTCTTCCAAAAAAGACAAAGACCGCGTGTGGGGCGGAAGATCCGAGGACTTTATTTCCGGTCACCACCCCTACCCCTCGATTCAAACACTGATATCAAAAGAATAGAAAAAAAATCAGGCCAGGAGATTAGCAACCCACCTCCTCCCCCAATCACTCCCAAATCAGGACACATGATTGATGTTTAATTGATGTACATCCCCAGCTCTTCCTGCTACCCCCTCTGTCCAGGGCTCTGGTCTTCCCTGAAGCTTCCACCAACAGGTGGGAAGGGGAGGCAGACCTTGGAAGAAACCTGTGTGTGGTAGCTTGGTCCTCTGAAAACAGGTTGGGTAGGGTACACGGCATAGGCTGTCATCAACCCCTCTCTTTTCCAGCCTTCTTCATGGCCCCATTTAGCCCCCAAACCCAACAACATGGTCAGCACATGACTAACACTATGGTCCCTCTGACTTCTCACTCTCACTTCTGCAGCTCCTGTAAGACTGCAAAGTCTTGATGGCCCTAATGCCAAAGTCACCACTTCCCTAGGATACAACTTCCTTTGGCAGATGTCTCTGGCCAGGACCCCCAACCTCCACAGATCCTTGACCTGGAGGACTTAAGAGGCTAGAGGTTTGGGGCTGGGGTGGGGGCGGTTTACCCCACCTCTCACTCGAGGTGGGCTATCAGCACCATCATGACAACTCCCCCCAGCAGCCCCAGCACCTCCAGAAGTGACTGCAGTGGTGATGCCTCCCTCAACAGCTCAGGCAACACGGACACCGTTGCTACGTAGATAAAGCCACCTGCAGTGAATGGCAGAATCCAGCCAGGACCTGTACCACCTGCAACTTCACTGCCCACTGCCCCTCCTTCAGTTAGGAGGGCACAGGCTGTGCCTGCCAGTGCCCCTATTGCTGTCAGTAGTTGTAGACGCATCGCCTGGTGGGCAGAAAAGACAGAAAGGTACTCAGCAACATCTAAAGATGATCAGCTGTTAGGCACGTCTGGTGGGGTATAGGTATATATGGGCAGAGTGCATGTCTTTGGGAACTAAAGACTAAGTCAAAAAGAGGAGGATCTAGAATAGACACTGTCTGGAAAATCTTAAAATATCAAAGAGGTCCTTCCTACAGGCCTTCTGATTGAGTAGGTCAGGGCGAAAGACCCTCATAAACCATTCAGATGGTTTGTGGACCATAGTTGAAGAAATACTCAGCCACAGGACAAAGAAACAGAATTTCTTCCCCCTCATTTCTGGAGGATTTGTTGTTCGTAACAGTACAGCCTGTTTGGAACTAATGAGAGGTGATCATGGGTTTTGGGTGGGTGAACAGGAGGTAAAGAGTTTGAGACAATCATGTCTGATGCACAGCATCACCAACCTGCTTTTTGCTGCACCCAGACTGAACCAGGATGGCAAAGTCCCCGACTTCATGGGGTACTTCGTGTAGCAGGACGGTCATTGTGGTCAGGATCCCTAGCCCCCGACCTCCTCTAAATGAAGCACCAATGGCCAGACCATCTGTGAAGTTGTGTGCCAGGTCAGCAGCCAGATTCAGGTACCCTGATACACGTAGGTCTTATACAAGTGGAAAGGAAGACAAATTGATTATCACCCCTAATTCCAGCCCTGGTCAGCCCTTATCACATCTCTCCCCAGAGATCACTTCACACCCAGCCCCTTCATGTTTCCCAGACACCTGCCATTACCCACAGTGCACATTCCATGTGAAACATGATATCCCTTGCCCACGTTTATCAATAACTCTGGCCCTCACCTGAACCTGTTTTTTCTTCTCCAGAATTCTGAGGTCTCACTGGCCCATCTTTGAGCCCTGTGCTTCCTCCTCTCCTCTTCCGAGACCCACCTGCTTCCTTTTCTTCCTCCTCTGAGCTCTGTTTCTCCTTTGAAGTACGCTCTGAGGGAAGAAGTTAGTAAAAGCGGAGAACAGAGATCTCCAAAAATGTCCTCAAAAGAGAAGTCCCCTTCCACCTAAGAGCCATAGGATGAAGGGATTCTGAGGCAGGCAAGGTGCTTCTTAAGGAAAGTTGTTCCTGGACTTACCCTGTTTTCCATGCCCATGACTTCCCTGTGTGTGACCATGAGTTTGTCCATGTCCATGACTGTGTCCATGTCCGCCTTTCACATGTCTCACAAATTTCTCCACCACAAGAAAAGCAACAATTCCACTGAGGACCCACAGTCCCACAGACAGAATGGGGCCCTGGCCTGGAAATAGAGACATTGAGACATTGAGGGAGATGTGGATTCGAGACTCCTTTTCCCCAAGTACAGGAGGAGAATAGGAAGAGAAAGACCTTCCCCAACATCCCAACACATCTCCATCCATTCCCTCTTTACCACTGTGAGAGTGTCCATGCCCAGGCTGCTCCAGAGGGTGGTGAGAATGAGGTTCTAGAGAAAGGGAGAGAAAAGGTCAAATGAGAAACTACCCTGCCCAAGTGGCATGCATTTGGGGGGATATTGGAAAGTCAGGGATGACAAAGGGGAAAAGAACCCTTTTGCCCAAAGAATAAAATATATTAAGATTTGCAGTAATGGCCAAAGATCACTTACCCAGGGCGTGAGGGATGAGGTGCAGAAAGGCATCTCCCAAGAGCCCACCTGAAGCAAAACTGAGCAAGATCTGGAGCAGAGAGCGGTGCCGGGGGGAGTTTGATTCCACAGGGATAAGGAAGAGGACAAAAAATGGAGCTGCAGAGATCAGAACGGTGGCCCCCAGTGCCTGGTGAGGAGAGAGTCAGGGGTCAAGTGGTGCGGGGTTTCCCAAAAATCCAGAACCGGCCCCTCTCTCCCCCATCCCTTGGGGACTCACATAAGCCCAGAGAGTGACAGTGTCCAGGTCCTGCTTGATGCCTGGAGCCCCAGACTCCCCATAGCCTCCATGGCTGTGCTCATGGTCATGTCCATGTCCTCTGTGGTAGAGGCTCTCATGTGATTGGCCATGGCTATGGCCATGGTGCAAATCCTCATGTGAATGTCCATGTTCGTGACCGTGGGTATGCCCGTGCCAGATGCTCTCGTGAGTGTGGCCATGGCCAGGAGCATGACTGTGTCCATGGTGGAAATCCTCATGTGAGCGCCTGTGGCTGTGGCCATGGAAGTCCTCGTGCAGGTCCTCGTGCAGGTCGCCATCACCCCCGTGTCCGGCCACTAGCAGCCCCAAGGCCGCCCAGGTCAGCAGTCCCACGGCCACCCAGTGGGGGGCCCCCAGGCCTCTGGCCATCGCGCTGACCAGAGGGACAGAGACAGTGACTCCACTTGACCCTCAACTCTACACCTATGAGGGGTCAGCTTTACTCCGTTCGTGCCCTCCGTCCACTTCTATGGGCCGCTACCCCATTCCGCTGTCCCCACCCACATTGTTCCCAAGACCCGGTCCCTTTATCTCAAACCCCCTTCCGGATATAGGGCCCCCGGGCCACCGCTCTAGGCTTTGATCCTCCACTTTACGGACTCTCTGGGCCCTCGTCTCTATGATCCACTAAGTAGTGGAAAGGGCCTGGAAAGGACGGTAGGGTAAAGCAGGGAATTCTCACCGGCTTCGGGATCCTCTCCTTTCCCGGTTTGCTCGGACGTGGCAGTCCCGCCTCTGGCTCCCGCGAGAGCAGGAAGTTCCGTTCCACCTCGGTCCCGATACCTTTACCAATATGGTGGCACTCTGGTGGCGGCCCAGACGCCCTACTCTGGCGCGCATGCGCGGGCGTGGAGGTTATTTGAGGGGAGGCTGGGCGAGGCCGGCTAACAGGGCCGAGGAGACCGCCTCCTCCGTTTCCAACTAGACGAGGGGGCGGGAACTAGCGCGGAGACTTCCCGTCTGTACCAAGATGGCTGCCATATCGGCGCTGTCATTTTGGTACAGGGCAGAGCGAAGCGCTTAATTCGACCTGGTTCAGGCCAGAGTCTTTTTCTCTGGGGCTTCCTCGTGCTCAGCTAGCCCCCTGGTCAATATTTGGGAATCCCTGGTACCTCTTCGGTATCCTTGCACTCAGCCAAGAATCATGTCTTGGGCCGCTCGCCCGCCCTTCCTCCCCCAGCGGCATGCCGCAGGGCAGTGTGGGCCGGTGGGGGTGCGAAAAGAAATGCATTGTGGGGTCGCCTCCCGGTGGCGGCGGCGACGGCCCTGGCTGGATCCCGCAGCGGCGGCGGCGGCGGCAGCAGCCGGAGAACAACAAACCCCGGAGCCGGAGCCGGGGGAGGCTGGACGGGACGGGATGGGCGACAGCGGGCGGGGTGAGTGTCCTAGCGGACGGACAGGCGAACCAGTGACCGCGTTATCTGCGACCCCTCCCCCGCGTCCCCTGGCGCTCTTTCCCTGGCGCTCCCGCCCCCTTGTTTGTAAACATGCGTCCCCTCCCTCCCGAGGGCCTTAGCGCCCTCCCCCCCCGGGGCGGGGCGGGGAGGGGGAAGCTTCCGCCCTCCTAGCTTTGGCTGTTTGAGGCCCTACAATCTGGAGGTCCCGGGCATGGGACACGAGTCCTCGAGTTTGGGGACTCTGGACGTTTGAAGGCAGATCCTGCTTCCTAGGAGGGGGTCTCTTCCGCCTCTTTTTCTTGTACAGTCGGGCTACAAGCTGGGAATGGAGGGGCCGTCAGTTGCACCCCACGTGCTGCCCCACCCACATAAGACATGACTGGCTTGGGGTGACTAAATGCATTGCTTGGAATTCTCCCTCGCCTGAACTAGCCTGTCTCTTGTCAACCCCCTCCTCTCACCACAATTAGGAGTTAAGCCCTTGTTTGACAACGGGGTGTTTCTGGACATGAGGATGAGTGGGGTGGGTTGGGGTGGGGTGCGGTGGGGGATTAGAGAGAGAATTAAAGTCTCCAGTTGGATGATCTATGACTCATTTTCTCTTTTTTGTCTTTCTGTCTGTGTGTCTCTGTGCCTGTATGTACCCCTCCCTCAGACTCCCGAAGCCCAGACAGTTCCTCCCCGAATCCCCTTCCCCAGGGGGCCCCTCCCCCTTCTCCTCCTGGGCTACCCCTACCCCCGTCAGCAGCCTCATCCCTTGGAGGTTCCGGGGCCCCACCCCCACCCCCGATGCCACCCCCCCCACTGGGCTCCCCTTTCCCGGTCATCAGCTCTTCCATGGGGTCCCCTGGTCTGCCCCCTCCAGCTCCCCCAGGATTCTCCGGGCCTGTCAGCAGTCCCCAGGTGAGAGGTCATGGCTCACTGACTGCCTCTCCACTTTCATTTCCTTGTTTTCCTTGTGACCCCAGATCCTTGTGTGAACTTCCCCATGGTCCACTGACCTTCCAGTCCTCTAATCCTGGCAGGCCTGTGGTCCTTGTGAGACCCTTTGCCCTTCCTGAGGTGACTGATCTTTCAGTGCATGCTTCCTCCCCACCCTATAAAAGAACCCTGAATATTCTGATGTCCCTTTCATCTATCTGTTATTTTTGCCCTTTTTGTCCCATCTGCCATCCTGAAATACATGCCCTTCAGGGCCCCTGTATTGCACAATTTCAGGGAGAACTGTATGTCTGATCTCTTTGCGGTTGTGCTCCAGGGGTGGCCCTTCACAGACTGCAGTGTAAATAATGTCCTCTGTAATGTGCAATGCAGGGCCCTGCCTAGGTGGTAGGGGATGATTTCCATGACCTCTGAGAGATTCTCCTTCCCAATGAGTCTCCCTGTGACTTCCCTATTTCCCCCATCCCAGATTAACTCAACAGTGTCGCTCCCTGGGGGTGGGTCTGGCCCCCCTGAAGATGTGAAGCCACCAGTCTTAGGGGTCCGGGGCCTGCACTGTCCACCCCCTCCAGGTGGCCCTGGGGCTGGCAAAAGGCTTTGTGCCATCTGCGGGGACCGAAGCTCAGGTATGGGGCTCAGAGGATCACCAGAGAGGAAGAAAGAGAGTGTCTGACATTTACCATCACCTGTGGGATTCCCAGGGGCTCACGGGGTTACATTGGAGCAAGTGGGTGGGGGGAAGCCTGGTGATAGGTAAGGGACCTGGAGCTCAGATATGGGATGGGGGATGGTCAGAGGAAAGCGGGGGCTGGTATAGGGTTTTTGAACAGTGAGGAGTGTGGGACTGGATCATCCCTTGTGTCCGGGTTCCCCATCTCTGGATTTGGCAATGGATTTAAGCTAAGTTTGCTGGGGGGAAGCTGGCAAGAGACATAATGGCAAGGGACCTCCGTGCAGCCTTGTTGCTCTTCCCCTCGCCTTCTAGGCAAACACTATGGGGTTTACAGCTGTGAGGGCTGCAAAGGCTTCTTCAAGCGCACCATCCGTAAGGACCTGACCTACTCGTGCCGGGACAACAAGGACTGCACCGTGGACAAGCGCCAGCGCAACCGCTGTCAGTACTGCCGCTACCAGAAGTGCCTGGCCACCGGCATGAAGAGGGAGGGTAAGGGCCCGCCAGGCAGGCTTCCCTGGGCTACCCTGCGGGAGAGGAGGGAGGAGGTGGAGGGAGACTGCAGGAAAGGCCAAACTGTGCCTCTAGGGAGGACTGCACTGTTCTCTCTCCTCCTCCAGAGGGCGGTATTCGATTTCTCTCTCCCGTCATCAGCTCTTGTCCCTGGTATGCTGCTTCGTTCTCTAAAGTTTCCTTCTTAATGGGGGTGCTTCTCTGTGGCCTGCCCCTAGGACCCATCCTCCCGTCCCTAGTGCTAGGGTAGGCTAAGCTTTCCTTACCCACGAGGGCCTTCTCTGTCTCCCCTTCAGTTACCTGAATAGTCCCTCCTCTTTGACCCAATGGTTGCTTATCTGTGGTCCGTCCTCAAGAGTCTGGGACTCTACTCATTTGGAAAGTTACAGACTTTACTGAAGACCTCAGGGATGCCTTCCCTTTCCTTTATCTTCTTAAGTCTGATTCTGGAATTCTCAGACACTTTGGAGTGTCTTAGTCAAATCCCTCATTTTAGCGAAGATGAGCCTGAGGCCTGGTTTTCCCAAGGTCATGTAACAAAGAAGGGGCAGGGCTGGGATCAGAATCCATCCTTGAAGACTCAGGCCAGTGATCCTTTCACTGCTCTTTGTTGAATCAGAAGAGCATCAGATTTGCAGTCAGGCACCCTTGGATTTAGATGGATGACTTGCCGTGTATTACGTGAACTTGGGCAAGCTATCTAACTTCTCCAAGCCCTGCATTCTTCATCTTTAATAACAGAGATAAGAGCTCACAAGATTCTTACAGTAATTGAGGGAACATTAAAATGTGTTTTCACATTTCTTAGCATGTAGTTGGTCCTCAGTTTAAACATTAGCTTTCTCCGTCATCCTTTACCCTCCCTTCCCCTCCTCCTTCTTGGTTTATTTATCTGCCCTTCTGTAACCCCTGCTTCCAGACTGCCCCTAGTCCACCATTGCTGGTGACTTCCCCAATTCCTATAAATATCTCCTAAGGGCCATGAGAACCCTGATAAGACCCTAAGGACATTTCAGAACCCCTCACGGCTGACTGTTGACTTTCCCCTTTTTCTTTTCCTCCTCTTCCCACCCCCAGCGGTACAGGAGGAGCGTCAGCGGGGGAAGGACAAGGACGGGGATGGGGAGGGGGCTGGGGGAGCCCCCGAGGAGATGCCTGTGGACAGGATCCTGGAGGCAGAGCTTGCTGTGGAGCAGAAGAGTGACCAGGGCGTTGAGGGTCCTGGGGGAACCGGGGGTAGCGGCAGTAGCGTGAGTGATGGGGTCAATCCAGTCTCTTTCCTGATGGGGGTGGGGGATGGGAGTCTAGGTTGATTCTATTTCCCTCTCCTCTCCCTTTCCCTCCCAACCCCCCCCCCCCACCCCCAAACACTGCCTGGGACTGGAAGTGCTGCCAAACAAGGTCTCTCAAACATCTGAGGTGGGTGTGATAGTTTTCTCTGTCCCCATCCCAAAACAACCCAGTGGCAGAACCACAGGCAAGTCCTAAATACGTAATTGTTTTCACAAATGCCTGAGGAGAAGCCTGACTTACAAGGATTGGTTCAGATGGTTTTGAAGGGAGACTCCTTTAAGGAGGTGGTATCAGAAACGTCTTACAAGGGGGGGCTTCCACTGTACCTCCAGACCTTCCATAACTCTTACCCCCCATCCCCTGCAGCCAAATGACCCCGTGACTAACATCTGTCAGGCAGCTGACAAACAGCTATTCACGCTTGTTGAGTGGGCGAAGAGGATCCCACACTTTTCCTCCTTGCCTCTGGATGACCAGGTCATATTGCTACGGGCAGGTCAGTGACCTTGAATCCCCTTGAGCTCTTGACATATGACCCCTACTCGACCTTCTGACCTTCAGTGACCCCAGTGCATACTTACATACCAAGGGGGCCAAGTTCATTGACCTCACCGCTTCTTCTTCTCTTCCCGGATACGCTTTGAATCCCATGGTCTGCTCTCTGGCTCCTGACCCTTGCTGCCCCCAACCCAGGCTGGAATGAGCTCCTCATTGCTTCCTTCTCCCACCGATCCATTGATGTCCGAGATGGCATCCTCCTCGCCACAGGTCTTCATGTGCACCGCAACTCAGCCCATTCTGCAGGCGTGGGAGCCATCTTTGATCGGTCAGTGGCCCTCGGCTGGGCTGGCCTGTAGGTAGAGGGGGTGGGGCTATAGGCTGGTCCGTGTCCAAGGCTGGCTGAGCTGTGACCTTTGAGTGACCTGCAGGTCCCTCTCCAGGGTGCTGACAGAGCTAGTGTCCAAAATGCGTGACATGAGGATGGACAAGACAGAGCTTGGCTGCCTGAGGGCAATCATTCTGTTCAATCCAGGTAAGAGGAGGATCACCCCTGTCTCTCAAGACCAAGGCAACCTTGGAGCCTCCTCTTCTCCAGAGACTCCTAAGTTACCCAGCTATCCCCCTCAACCCGGAAATCTCCCAGCTGACCAAGAAAAGCCCACATCCACTGATACATTCCCCTTTGATCCCATTCCATAACTTGCCCTGCTTCCCTTGCCAGGCATCTGGTAAAGGGCCAGTAGGTGGGGCCCAGAAGGGACATTGTGTGGGCCACATCTCCACATTTCTGACTTGATTTGTCTTCCTTCTTCTTCCTCTTTTCCCTGCCATCTCAGATGCCAAGGGCCTCTCCAACCCTAGTGAGGTGGAGGTTCTGCGGGAGAAAGTGTACGCTTCACTGGAGACCTATTGCAAGCAGAAGTACCCTGAGCAGCAGGGACGGTGAGAAGGAGCTGTGGGGGTGAGGGGTTGTGGGGTGCCATGAGGGTGTGTTCAGGGC
This sequence comes from Halichoerus grypus, assembly GCF_964656455.1. NCBI lineage: Eukaryota > Metazoa > Chordata > Mammalia > Carnivora > Phocidae > Halichoerus > Halichoerus grypus. Next base: position 114,927,512 of record NC_135720.1, read on the forward strand.
CCATGTGGTTCCATCTGTCTTCTCCCACCTCTACCTCAGGTTTGCCAAGCTGCTGCTACGTCTTCCTGCCCTCAGGTCCATCGGCCTTAAGTGTCTAGAGCATCTGTTTTTCTTCAAGCTCATTGGAGACACCCCCATTGACACCTTCCTCATGGAGATGCTTGAGGCTCCCCACCAGCTGGCCTGAGCCCAGACCCAAACATGGTGCTCCTCCTCACACCTGAGGAGTACACATCTGAGGGGGACTCCAGCCTTGGGGCATGGTGGGGAGGGGCCATGCCCTAGAATCTTGATGGGGTGAGGAGTACAGGGCAGAGCTGAGACCTCCAAGGGGATCCATAAACCCTCCAGGGGGTTTCCGTGACATCCCAAGTCAGAGGGGACCCCAGATCCTTGTGAGGGCTGGACCTCTCCCTTCAGTGGCCTTGAGTCTCTGAATTTATCTGGGTCTGCCATGATTTGGGGTGATTTCTCACCCCCTGCCTGGAACGATCTCTCCTTCCCCCAGCACAAAGCACTGGCCTTGCTCACAGGACCTTGCTTCCTTCTCATCTTGCCTCACTTAGCTACCCATGCAAAAAGAGAGAATGGGAACTCGCCCAGAGATGGATATTGGGGGGCAGGCCCCCCAAACTGATGGACATGGGAGTAGCACTCTGACAGGCCTTCCTTGAGGCCTTGACAGTAGCCCGGCAGGTGGGGGCTACTCTGGAAGAGGGAGGGGCCCTGTCACTGTCTCCAGTCCAGAGTCCCTCTCACATCTCACCTCCTGCTGCAGTCAGACTGAAAAATAAAAAGGTGGTGGTGGTTAGGGGGTGGGTGGAGATGTAGGAACCCATCTGCTATTTTTAATTTCCTCTGAGGATAGAGACTTGCAGTTAGACTCAAAGAAGTACTGTACTTTCCCAGGTTGACTAAGAAATGCCAGCGGTGGAGGTGGTGTTTGGGAAAGGCTGGGCCCTGAGATGGTCTGTCCCTGGGGCCCTTCAAGCACTGGCCTTCCCAACCCCCTCCCCATCTCTTCTTGTCTAACTAGGGGAAGGGGCCTGGGATGTGATGGCGGGGAGGGGCAGGGGATGGTTTGGTGAGTAGTCCTCTCAGGCCCTTCCTTTCACAGCCTTCCCCCAGACCTGGGCACACACAGTGTAGCCTGGGGGACACAGGACCTTGGCCTGAGAATTGAGGGGGGATGGTCAGCCTGCAGAGATGGGGTGCTGGGGCTGCATGATTTTTGCCCTGCAGCTCTTCTCTTTGGGATTCCTTTCCCTTCTCTTTCACTCACACATAAAATAGCTTTCAAATTAAAATCGCTGTTTTCTGGACTGCGGTGACTGTATTGGGGGGGGCAACACTGCGTCGGCCACGCGCGCGTGAGGGGGGGTGGGTATCCGGTCGGGAGCTCCGGACGCGCTCCCTTGACGCCGCCGCCGAGGTTCCCTGGGGCCCGAGAGGCGGGCACAGGGTGGGGGACACAAGGCGCGCTTTGTCGGGGAGGGGGGGAGAGGGTGTGCCAGGCTGGGGGCGGGGCCGGCCGGAGGAGGAAGAGGGGGGCGGCTGATTCTCAAAGGCGCCTTGTTCGCTTGCGCCCTCCTCGCGCCAGCGGGCGGCGGCGCCTCGGCTCGCCCCTGTCTTCTCCGGCCGCGCCGCGGGCTCCGGGCAGACCCGGCGCCGTGCCCGTCCGTGGGGGCGCACTGGGTGCTGAGCGCGGCGGCCTCCTCAGGCGTTGCCCGCCCGGAGGCGGTCTCTCGTCCCTGAGTGACCCTGTTTCCCCGCATTCTTCCAACTAGCTTCGACGGCCCCCTCATCTCTCCGATGGGTCCCTTGCCATCTGGGCTCCCGGACTCCCTGACCTCGTCCCCCTCGTTTTCATCTCCTTGGACCTGATTATCCTGTGTGTGTCGGGCTGTCCAGTCTCTGGCTCTCTCCGCCCCCCACGCCGGGTCCCTCTGCCTCCCTTCTAACCACCTGTCCCCGGCCCCTTGCAGCCGTCGGGTAGCAGGTCCCCAGTCGCTATCTATAGCCTAGTCTATAAATACCCCCTCCCCAGGCCGGCTCTGTAATTACACTGGGCGGGGCGAGGGGAAGTAATTATGGAGACCTGATAGGGGGGAGGTAGAGACCCCCCCCCAGGCCCGCCTCTCCCCTCCCACCGTGCCCTAAGTCCCGCCCAGGACTGCTGAAAAGGAGTCTCTGGGCCCCCAGGTGGGAGGGAGTTGAGGTGGGGGCTCTGAGTGGACCTCTGGGTCCTAGAAAAGGAAGGGGCAAGGGAAGAGATATCGGGGTTCCCGAAAAGGTAATCTTGGGTACAGGCCACTCAGTCTCTGCAAGGAGCAGGGGAAAGCAGTCTGAGGGTCAGCGAAGGAGGGCTCCTGCCCCCCCACTCCCAACAAGGTGGAGATCGAGGGTGGGGTTTCCCCTCGGTGGCTGTGGGCGGGCGGCTGGAGGCGGGGGCTGGGCCGGGGGCGGGGTGGGGGCTGTGGGCCGCCGGGGTGGCCGGGGACACACAGGAGCGGCGGCCACCGAGGAAGGAGCAGCGCCAGAGCCCCGACGGCGCCCGGCTGCATGGAGCTGGGACGCTGAGAGCTGTCGCTACCCGACAGCCTCTGACCTCCGCGGGACCCCAGCGTCCGAGGCTCAAAGCCTGCTCATTCTCTCCCGTCAGCCTTGGGGCGTTCTGCTCCTCTGGCCGCCCATAGAGCCCTGGGACCCGGTGTTCGGGTCGCCAGCAATGGAGCGGTGCAGCCGCTGCCATCGCCTCCTCCTGCTGGTACCGCTGGTGCTGGGGTTGAGCGCGGTCCCCGCCAGGGCAGGTAAGAGGAGTCCCGACACCTGCGTCCTCGGAGTCAGGCTGCAGCTCTCAGTACCCCTCCCCCCACCCCCCGCTGATGCCTGGGGCAGAGCTTCCAAATCCAAGAAGGGCTGGAGGGCAGGTCACCTAGGTCCCTGGGAACCAAGGTAGGGATCTCTTTGCCTCCTTGAAGTGACTGGAAGAGGGCAGGGAAGGCTGAGAGGTGGAGGCTCACCTTAAAGAAGGGACTGGATGCTGGGGTACTCCAGGGAGAGCCAAAGGTGGCCGGGGCTGGTGTAGTCCAGCAGATGCTGGGGTGGGGAGGTAGATGCCAGTGTTGATGGGTGAGGATTGTGTGTGTATCTTCTGGGCTTTCTATCTCTATGTCTGGGGTGAGAGGGGAGCATCTGTGGGTCAGCGCAGAGCCTAGTAAGTAGAGAAAGGAGGGATGCCTGGATTATTTGTCCCACTGGCTTCCCGGACAGGATCCCCTTCCCCCTCCCTGTGCCCTCGATGCTGCCACGCGGCTGGCTCTGGGGAGCACTGGGGCTGGCTGCCAACAGGACGGCCGCTGGACAGGCTGGGATCAGGTGTCTGAGGCAGGAGCCAACTCTTTGCATTCCTGCCCCACCCCTCCCCCTCTGGCCAGCGAGGTTCCCCTGGGACCCTGGTGTCCACAACCCCAATCATTTCCTTCTTTTTCCCAGGATCCAGAAGTCCTGGCACCTAGGAAAGGGATTTGATGCCGGACAGGAGGGGGCTGGGTGTACCTGGGTCCTGGGCAGTTGGGAGCAAGCCTCCCACTCCTGGCAACACTGAAGGCTGATTTGCATGTAACTCCACTATTCATTTCTTCTCCGTCCTGGAGAGAAAATGGTCAGAATAGCAGCATAAAGGATTTAGATTAGATTACAGAAAGAAGAACTTCCAAGATTCGAGGAGCATGAGGCTGAGGGACAGGAAATGGACGTGTGTGATGTCTGTGGACTCTTGGAGCCTTTCTTAGGGAGGAAAGGAATCCTCTAGCATGGAGGCTGAGATGACTGTCTCTTATTTTGGGTTTGAGTGGCTAGAGATGGGACTCTATAGGGAAATGGGCTAGTGTGGAATTCATAAGAGTAAAAAAATGGGGCATTTGGGGGCCAAAGGTAGAGCGGTGGGGCTGATGGGGCTACCAGTGAGGAGCCTGTGGGGCAGACTGAGGTCGGAGTCAGCGGGCACATATGTGGCCTGAGGTGGGCAGATGGGTGGGCAGACCTGTGGGTAGGTCGTCTATAGGATAGAACTATACTCCTGTGGTGTTTGGAGAAGGGCGGGGGCCTCTGAGGTCTCCTTGGCCTGGGGTCTCTGTGAGTCTCTGTGTCTCTGTCTCACTCACCCTTCCTCTCTCAAAGCGGCCCTTGTGTGTTGGTGTTTGCGGAGCTGCCACACTCAGGGGCCAGGCTAGGGCGGGGGGGGGCTGGTGGTGAAGGGGAGGGCAAGGCCGTGGTTTCCCGGCTCCTGGACTCAAAGGGCCTTTTTTCTGCCTGTCCGCCCCACCTCACCCACCCCACCCAGCTCTACTCTCCTGATTGCTCTGGCCCCTGCCCTGCCCTATGCTTCTCTGAAAATTTTGCTGGACTTTCTTTGGGATTTTTCCAATCTGGACCTGATGGCGTGAGGAGTGTGTGTACCAGGGAGCAAGTGAAGGAAAGGTGACCTTTGTCTTCCAAGGAGTTTGAGCCTGAGGAAGCTGAATTCTAGGTGGTTGGGGGGATGGCCTGGGTCTCAAATCTTTGGATCCAAGAGGTGGGGGTAATGGGGCAGGGTTGAAGTTCCAGGTGTGGGGAACTTGCCCGGGTTTTGGGCAAGGACTCTGATGGGATCCACAGATGTATGGCTCAGGGCCCTGGACCAGCTCCGGGTCCTCGTGGCAGCTTCTGCCCCCACCCCCTCACCCCCAGTCCATCTCCCAAGCCAGGGGTACAGGCTCCTGGGGTGGCTCTTTCTGCTATCTCCTTCCTCAGCATGGTCAGAGTTGTCCCCACCTCCCCAAATGCGGGCACTGAAGCAGTTTGGAGCCCCATCCCTTAAGATTTGCCTCTCTGGTCCCTCCCAAGTGGCCCCCCTGCACCTCCTGTGCCCAGGATGATCGATTGCCCAGATGTTGTTTATGCTGGAGATAGGGGAAAGAGGCCAAAGACCCAGAGACCCAGAGATATGGAAAGGGAGTGAGAGAGGGAGAAAGACAGGGGAGAGAAAAGCATAGAAAGAGCGTGAGGGAGGTGGAGGAAGACAGAAGAGACAGGGAGACAGAAAGATCAACAGATCCAGAGACAAGAAGAGTGAGAGAGAGAAGGGGAGATGGTGGAGAGTAGAGAGAAATCCACAGGTTGAAAGACAGAGATGGGGAGAGACTGAGCGAGACACACTGGGAGGGAGATGGGCAGGGGTCATGTGGAGCTGAACACAGGGCCAGTGCTGCCCTCTTCCAGGTGACTCTGGTTTCCTATCCATCCAGGGCCCATTCAGGGGAAAGTAAGGGAGAGGTGACCTTTGCCTTCAGGGAGCTTGAGCTCCAGGAAGCTGAGTTCTGGACTCCAAATACCCCCATATCTTGGCGCTCCTGAAGGTGTGTCCCTTCTCCTGATCCTCATGGACTCTCCCAGGTGCACGCCCTGTGGATGTGCTCCGGGCCCTGAGGTTCCCCTCCCTTCCTGATGGCGTCCGGATGGCAAGAGGCATCTGTCTGGCTGATGTGGCCTACCGAGTATCCCGACCAGCCCAGCTCAGTGCACCCACCCACCAGCTCTTCCCAGGTATGGGTGACATGCTGGAGTAGCGAGAGCTGGGGGAGGCCCTGGAGTGGGGTCTAGAATCAGACACCAGAAGGGAAAGGTTTTATGGCTCTTTTTGCCTCTCATTCCACCTGGTTGTGTCTCTCTCGGGTACCAGGAGGTTTTCCCAAAGATTTCTCATTGCTGACTGCTGTCCGGACCCGCCCTGGCCTCCAGGCTCCTCTCCTGACTCTCTACAGTGCCCAGGGTGTCCAACAGCTGGGCCTGGAGCTTGGCCGACCCTTCCGCTTCCTGTATGAGGACCAGACTGGACGGCCTCGACCCCCGGCTCAGCCAGTCTTCCGAGGCCTCAGCCTAGCAGATGGCAAGTAAGTCAGTTTGCTCCTCTGGTCTGCCTGGACTGGCCCTTCAGGAGCTCCCCTCTGGCCACTGGCCCCAGAACCCCCACTCCCTGAACTAGGAAGCCTTTTGGCCACACCTCACCTACCTACTGCCCAAACTTCAGATGCTTCTGGCCCAGAGTTTGGGCTTTAGAGTTTAAATCCTTGCATGTAGTACTAGCCTGTGCCTTGGGCAAGTTAACTTTTTTAAGCCTCAGTTTCTATGGCTATAACATAGGGATGATAGAATCACGACAATCAAATGAGAAAAGTGTTGCCTGGTGCCTGGTGCATTGTAAACGCTCAATAAATAGCCACCATGATTCCTACTACTATTATCATTGGCTCCAACCTTTCCATCATCTGCTCTCCAGCCCTGTTGACTCCCCCCACACCCTCAGTCAGTCAATTGAACCACTTCCCCCATGACCAGGTGGCACCGTGTGGCTGTGGCTGTGAAGGGCCAGTCTGTCACCCTCATAGTTGACTGCAAGAAGCGAGTCACCCGGCCTCTCCCTCGAAGTGCTCGTCCACTGTTGGACACCCACGGAGTGATTATCTTTGGTGCCCGTATCCTGGATGAAGAAGTGTTTGAGGTAACCAGAACATAGAACAGAGTGGTTTCTGATCCCACATCTTGTGCCTATTCTCCTTCTGGCCCCAGTACTCCATCTTCTTATAGCCTAGCCCTTCATTTGAGCTCTCATGAATCTCTATTTCCATTTCCTATCCTCAGGGCTAATTTTCTCTGTAGGACAATTAGGTGCCCACTTATATGGCAGGACAGCTGTCTTTATCAGTCTTCATGAGTCTGCCTGTCCATTCATCCCTTCAACCAATCTCTCTATCTGCACCCACTCATTCATAGACTCATCTAATACCCATCCATCCATTTATGCACTCACTCACCAATCAAGCATTCAGGTTTGTACCCACTCTCTTGCCCATCTTCCTCTGCCCGGCCACTTTCTTCTTCACTCATCCATCATCTTTATCCCATCCATTTATTCACTCATTCATCCACCCACCCAGCCCATCTACCCATGCATGCGAGGATGCATGTATTCACCCATCCCCTCATTCACCCACCCATCTCCTCACCCACCCACTTTCCATCCAACCATTCACTCATTCATTTACATATTCACTTCCATCCATCTATCTACCAATCTGTTTCCTCTACTCCATACCTCCATTTATCTACCCACCAATCCTCCCATTCATTCATTCACCATCCACCAACTCTCCCATTCAGTCAGTCATGCATTTGAGCCCCCATTCATTCACCCACTGACCCATCCATCCATCCATCCATCCATCCTTCTATCCATCCACCTGTCCATCCATCCACCCACCCAGCCAGTCAATATTCTCTGAATACCTGCTGTCCCAGGGTCAAGGGGAACACAGAAGAATAATAGAAGGTCTCTATTATTCTCAGGAGCTCCCAGTTCCTCTTTGAGGATGAGATAATAACCCCAAACTATAATACAAGGCAAGATATGCTAAGTACCATGTGTGGGCACAAATAAATGCCATTGGAATTCAAAAGTGGCTTCCCTCTCCCCCATTTCTGGAGGTCCTGAGAATTCTCATCATCACTGCCATTGGAAGGTCAAAGCAACTAAGGCTGGGCCACTGTTTCCAGAAGCCTTTGTGGAAAGGTCCATGCATTACCACAGTGTTGGATTTAGAGTTGGAATGTTTGAATTCTAGTCCTGAGTCTACCATTGCAAGTGACCTTGGGCCAGTCATTGCCTCTTTGAGCTTTCCTGAATGGAATATTTGAACAATAGGCATTGTCCTACTGATTTTCCCAGTTGTGGTGAAGGTCCAGTGGAATTATGGATGGGAAGGTCCTTTGAAAATGAAAAGGGCTGTGTACATGGGAGGGCTGATAATGATCTTCTCCCATTATGTCCTTTTACCTAGGATTGGCTCTTACCCTGTGTCCCAGACTTGACCCTCTGTCTCTCTCTGAAACCCTCTCTGCCTCCCTCCATTGATGTTCGTTCCCCATGTCTTTGCAGGGTGATATCCAGGAGCTTGTCATTGTCCCAGGGGTGCAAGCTGCTTACGAATCCTGTGAACAGAAGGAGCTGGAGTGTGAAGGAGCATGGAGGGAGAGACCTCAGAAACAACAGTCTCACAGGGCCCAGAGATCTCCAAAGCAGCAGCCATCAAGACATCATAGGCCACAAAACCAGGAACCTCAGCGACAGGTGAGGGAGCTGGGCGAACCCCAAACCACAGCACGCTCCAGGGAGGGAAGGTACCCAGACACCTCCCCAGGGGAATTTCCCCAATGTTCCAGAGCTCCCCATCCTATTTTGGGCTCCTGTTCCTCCCTTCACTGGAGCCACTCCAACCACACCTCCCTCTCCCAACCATCACTCCCTCTTCCCAGTCCTCATTCATCAACCTTTTTATTTTCAATTAAAAATAAAAAGAGTCATTATGAAAGACTTCATGGCTGGGAGCTGTGTCCCCTGCTTGCATCTCCTTTCCTCTGCCAGTCTTTCTGGAACTGTGTCCTTGGTCTTCCCATCCCTTCCTTGAATTAAGAGATTGGGGGGCAGTGTGTGGGGGGGGATAAGATGTGGGGACAGAGGATGGGAGAGCAGAGTAGGGGAGAGACAGAACCAGAGAGACAAAAGTTGAAATGGTAAGACCTAGGAGGAGAAATGGGGAGGAGCAGGAGATAGAGAAAGTTCCAGAAGAGTGCTGGGTCCATGCAATTCTGTGTTGGGGCCCAGTCTCTGGCCCCCTGCATGTGGAGGTGCAGAATAAAGGGCTGGGTGGCGGGGGGTGGGGAGGGAGGGAAAGGAGACTCTGGATTGGGTGGGGTCCAGATGGTTAGGGTGACAGATATGATCTGGGGTCAGTGGTCTGAAGGTTAGAGGGTCAATCTCTTAATCATGTCTGCTTCTGTTCCACATGTGGGACCCACGCCCCCACCTCTCCCCATCTCTCTCCTGACCCCCAACCTCTCCTTTCATCCCAACTCCTACCCCATTTCCAAACTCCCACACCATCCCCTTCTCTCCCTCTCCTCACCCTTATACCCCTACCTCTTCCTACTATTCCCACTGCCCATTCCCGAACCTCAGCCCACTGAGTCTTTCTACTATGACTACGAGACCCCCTATTATGATGCGAGGACTGCAGGGACGACCCCTAATTATCAGGTAAACTTGAGGGATCCCTTCATTTCTTCCCTTCCTCCCACCACTCCTTGTAAACATCTCCTATGGCACCTTCCTCCCCTCTTAACATGTGGGGAGAGACATCATATATTTAGATTATGGGAATGTCCTCACTGCCCCCTCCCATGTCTCTCTGCTACAGAGGCCACCGAGCCCCAACCACAGGGCTCCCCCTCCCCCCAGGGGGCGTCGGACCCCTCCCAGAAAGCCTACCCCACCTGCCAAGAGGTCAGCAGCCCAGCAGGCGCCCCCCTCACCAGGCTGGAGGCCCTCTCGAATTGGAGGTTCCGGCCCAGCACGGGGCCTGCCTCCCCCCTTCCGACGCCCAGCTCGGCAGGCAGCTCCCCCCACTGCCTGGGCCCCCCCCAGGACCAGAGGAAGCGGTTACCGGCAGGTAGAGCTGGGGCATCCAGATCTGTGCCCCCAAACCTCTATGACCTTGGAGATTTACTCTCCCCAAACTGTCCCCCCTCCAAAGGGGCTGCAAGATCTGTGATTACCCCCACCCCCCAAGTACAGACAGACACTGCCCACAGTGGGGGACAAGGTGCTGCTTTGCCTCCCCTCCCGCTAACCTCTCTCCTTCCTTTCCACCCCATGTTACTCTTCTCCCCCTTCTCCTTGGGGTTAGGACCCCTCCCCAGGTGAAGAGGAAGGAATCCTGGAATCAAGCCCCTTGCCACCCCCTGAGGAGGTAACTCCATCCCCCACCCTCACCCTAGCTGGGGGCAGTGGGCATCTGTGACCCACTCCCCTTGCCCCATGTCATCTCAGTGAAATAGCTCTTCCTCTGGCTGGAGGGCTCCTTGTCATATCCAACTGTGGTCTTCCAGTCACTCCAGACCTATCAACCTGCTTGTCTTTCTAAGTACAGCCATTTTTCTTCAGTGTCCATGTCTCCTTCCATTATTCTTTGATTCTGGAACAACTTCTTCCCCATGTTGGTGTCAAAAGGTTTTCATCATATTTCTGTTCCCAGGAGTTTTCTGTCCATGTTGTCACTTTTTCTGTTCTCTGTTTTTCCATCCATTTCTTTGATTATTCTCTGGACTCCTTTGTCTACCATTATCTCCACAGACTGTCTACTCTGTGTCCAGCCCTCCGGCCACCCTTCGTCCTTCTTGTAATTCATCATTTCTTCCCACCAGTCCCATTTTTGGGGCATCCCTCCTCATTTGGGGACTTTGATGGCCCTCCCCTTTCTGTACAACCACTTCCCTCGCTCTTCTTGGGAGAAAAATTCCAGTCCCAGTTATCCTCAGAATCCTTTGGGCCAGAAGTTGCCACACTGTCGGGTCCAGGGAAAACCTCCTCTCAGCCCTAATGCCCCCATCTACCCCTCTCCCTCCCCATCCCCGGGAAGGAGCAGACAGATCTCCAGGTCCCCTCCACAGCCGACAGGTTCCTGACAGAGGAATATGGGGAGGGTGGCACAGACCCCCCATCAGGGCCCTACGAATACACCTATGGCTATGGGGACGATTATCGTGAGGAGACGGAGCTTGGCCCTGCCCTGTCTGCGGAGACAGCCCCCTCGGGAGCCGTAAGTGAAAGGAGCTCCTCTTCCATTCTTGACCTCCAGTGGGAGCTGTAAGAATTGCTTCCTGTTGTTTCTGATTATTGTCTATTGGCTGCAAGCTACTTCCCATTGATGATTTGCCTTTTTCTGTTCACATGAGATGTATATGTTGCTTGAAAGGATGACTTTCTGCTTTCCCTTGCCAAATATCTTGCCCTGTGACACCTCATGGATCCTTCTGCCCAGGGCAATTGGGATTTTTTTTTTTTTCTTTTTTAATCCTATGGCCACTTCCTGTCTTTCTTGGCCACTTTCTGTCTCAATCAAGCTGTATTTCATAAAGCTTTTGGCCAATAATCCCCTACTTTTTGTCCATTGTCAGTTTGTCTCCATCATTTCTTCTTGGTAAAAACAATTTCTTATCCATGTTGCTGCCAAATGATCTAACTTCCTATGTCATGTTTTCTAACTTACAGGTCACCCCCTGTCTGTCCTTTCCTGTCTTCCTTGGCCATGGCATCCATCTTGGTGACTGTGACAGTTTGTACTGAAAGGGACTTATTTACATTTTGGCTCTAGTTTTTCATGCTGTCTTGTAACAATTTCCTTTGCTAATAAGCCACTTCCTGTGTGTCTCAGGTCATCCAAATCATAAAGTCTCCATTGTGGGCCTAGATATTTATCATGGCTACTTCCTGTGTGTACTAGCCTTGATGTTCGTGTTTTCTGGAAGAATTGCCTTTCGTTGTCATAATCCTCTTTCCAGGAGTCACTTTTTGTCTGTTTTGTGAACTTCTTCTTTCTCTTGGTCGTGGTAGCCATGTTGTTGTTGAAGGTCCACTTCCTGGATCTTCTTTTCTTGGCTGCTTCCTGTCTGTCCAACCATTTCCTGTTTGTCCAGTTCATTTTCTAACCATCTTGGCCATGTTTAATTTTTCTTGGCCCTGGCATCATTCTTGCTTCCAAGTGTTTGTCCCTTTGAAATGTCTCCCTTAATTGTTTCGCATGTCTTCAACCACTCCCTCTCAGTTGGGAAATTTCCTATCTACTCCATTCATCTTTTGCTTGCCTTGCAATTAGAGCTGCCTCCTCTACCCTGCTGCCTCGTCCTACAATTTCCTTCTCTAATATTGCCACCCTTGACCCTATGCTGCCTTTCCCTTTTGCTGCTTTCTGGAAATTTGGGGTTGATCTGGGATATGGGAGAGTTTGGAAATTCATCACTGCTGTTTGGTCAGGATGGAGGTGGAGGGGTGCATTCTGAAGATCTTTGTTGGGAGAGTTGGGGGCTGGTGGGGGATGATTTCCATTCTTCCCATCCTAATCTTGGTTCTGGCCTTAGTGTTGGGGGTGGGCATCTGAGAAGTGTGGAAAAGAAGGAACTGGTGGGCTTGGAGTATAAATGAGGGCCAGAGGAAGGGTGTAGTGTCCTTGCTGGGAGAGGAACTGGGGGTCTGCTCTGGGGCTTGAGCAATAGCCCAAGAGCTGTATTTTTCCAAACACCAGTTATGAGGTCTGACTTTGGGATATCAGTGGGGACTGTCCTCCAATTCTACTTAGAGTATGGATGTTTAACCTCTGGAGAGTTTTTAACTTGTGAACCCCTTGAAATTCTAAGAAAAATTCTGTGCACAAGGGTATATACTTTTTCTTTCCTGGAAAAGACTTTTTGGATTATATCAGATTCTCATATGGATCCATGCCCTCCCTTCAAACCCCAATAAAAATCAATCCACAACCTTAGAGAGATGCTTATTTGGTGGATTGCAGTAAGGGTGAGGTAGTTGATAGTTTCTTAAAGTTCTAAGAATTCCTGGAGTCAGAGAGCGTTTGGGGAATAGGGTAGGGTCCTCCAGAAGAGGGTTTGGGAAGGTTGGGGGGGGGGTTGGAATTCCAGGAAGGGTGTGAAGAGGTCGTTAGGGAGATGAGGAAGTTTGTTTGCTAAGATGGGGCTGGGAATTGGGAGGTGGAGAGCCATGAGATCTCCTTGGAAGGCCTGGGAGGTCTGCGAAGAGGGAGTCTTAGAGGAGGGCTGGGAGATTTTACAGGTAGGGTTGGGGAGGTCTCCAGAGAATCTGAGAGTGAAAGAAGGTGGGAGTTGGGTTGGGGGCAGTCCTGGTGTCCTGGCTGCTCACAGGCCCCGCTGGGGGTTACATGTGTGTCTCCTTCAGGCTGCCCGTGGACCCCGGGGGCTGAAGGGAGAGAAGGGGGAGCCTGCGGTGCTGGAACCTGTAAGTCACTGTTGGTCACTGAGCTGAAGGCAGGGGAAAGAAGAAAAGGAGGTGGGGGTGCTAGCCCTGTAGCCTCTGACTTTTAACCTTTGGCTCTACAGGGTATGCTAGTGGAGGGGCCTCCTGGCCCAGAAGGCCCTGCGGTAAGTGTAGCTGTGACCCATTAGCCTCCATTCTTTTCTCAGAGACCCTTCTTACAAACTCATCTATGCCTTTTCCACATATGCCCAGGCCTCCTTCTCAGAACTCTGGAGAATCCTTCCAAAGCTTCCCAGATCCTCAAATCTCTTTTGTAGAGACCACCCCTCAGCCACATACCCCTCTTCTATCTGAATGCCCACACCTGACCCACTCCTTTTTTGTTCCTCAGGGGTTGATTGGTCCCCCTGGCATCCAGGGCAACCCAGGCCCAGTTGGAGACCCTGGCGAGAGGGTAAGGGAGTAGCATGTGTGTGGGGAGGGGGGTGGGGGGAGGACTGCAGAGGAGCCTCTGGTACCCAACAGGGGCACCAAGCTCAGTAATTCCTCATTAACTGGCTGACTAATGAACAAGGGGCTGGCGTGGTCCCCAGCACCCAGAAAGGAGGACAGGCTCTGGTTGGGGAGCAGAGTAATCTGTTGTCTCACCCTCATTTTTCTGTATGGGGGTGGGAGGGTTCAAGAAAGGTGTAGAGAAGTCTATATTTATTCTGTAGAGGGCTTCACAATGATGCCAGGACCCTAACATTCCCTAACTGTCACCTATCCTCATTTTCTCCCTATTCCAGGGCCCCCCTGGCCGAGCAGGGCTCCCTGGATCGGATGGGGCCCCTGGCCCTCCTGGCACATCTCTCATGCTCCCAGTGAGTTGTCTTCTGGGCTTTGGAATGGGAAGGGCAGGGGAATTGTGTTCTGTCACCAAGAACCAGAAGACCAGGAAAGCTAAGGAGGAGTCTCTAAAGACCACCAACACAATGAGATTGATCTTTGAGGTGGATGGACTAGGGACTCATTAGATGACCTAGAATCAAACATGAATCATCTAGAACTGGGCAGAAAATCCCACATTTCAGGGACTCTAGAACCAAAGGAGAGTTTTTCTGGAGGAAGAAGCCAGAGAGTGGGGGAGGGAGACAGGAGTAGAGTTTCTGAAAACCTCTACATGATTATCTGAAAACCTTCCATGGGAGACACTGGACGAGGGCATGGGGTGGGGGGTGTCCCTGAACCTGGGAGATGGGGCAGAAGTGCTGGATGAAGCTTTTGGCTGGGAGGGTCACATGGGTTTCCTGGAAGAGAATCTGGACCTTTCTTTCTCTCTGCCCCTCAGTTCCGGTTTGGCAGTGGTGGGGGTGACAAGGGCCCTGTGGTGGCAGCCCAAGAGGCTCAGGCCCAGGCAATTCTGCAGCAGGCACGTGTAAGTAAGGCTGGAGGGGATGTTGGTGAAGGGAGGGCAAGTGAAGACTTCAGGAGGGGTTGGAAGGGTAGGTTGGAGTAAATGTGGGGCAGGGTAAGGTCTGGGTTGGTTTGGGGCTGAGAGGGAGGTTGGGGAGAATACAAGGCAGTAGAATGAGGATTAGGAGTGGAAAGGTGAATTTGGAATGTGTACTGGGGTTGGGAGTTCTCCTGCTGCCTCTTCCTCAGCTCTGCTATGTCCCCTGCTCCCCTAGCTGGCGCTCCGGGGACCCCCTGGCCCCATGGGATACACAGGCCGCCCTGGACCCTTGGTGAGTGTGTTGGATATTGGGGTAGGGAGTTCTTTATTTGTGTGTCGGGGTACAGATAGTTCTGGAAAGGGACCAAGTTGAAAGTTATTTTGCTACTTTGGGGGAGGGCTTTGAAGTCATTGTTGGGTGTGTCCTTCAACATAGCCACTCTCTCTTCTCTGTCACAGGGACAACCCGGGAGCCCTGGCCTGAAAGGAGAATCGGGAGACCTAGGACCTCAGGTGACAAGCCCCACCCATCTGATCCCCCATCCAGTGCCTCCCTTTCCAACTATGCCCTTTAACTCTGCCCCTGAGTCTCTCTCACCAGGGCCCTAGAGGACCTCAAGGCCTCACAGGCCCTCCTGGCAAGGCTGGGCGAAGGGTAAGTGGGCGTGTGGTGGGTGTGGATGGGAGACAGGACCCAGAGTGTGGGGGCCTGTGCCTCTGTTTGCTCTGACACTTCCTTTGCACCCCCAGGGCCGAGCAGGTGCTGATGGAGCCCGAGGGATGCCTGGAGAACCTGGAGTGAAGGTGACAAGCATGGGTCCCTCTCTGATGCCTGTGACTTCTAGCCCCATCTAAGCTCATTGTTTTCTGGGCATGACCAAGTTCCCAGGGTTTCCCCATGAAGTGGCACCTCCCCACTCAGGACACAGTAGGGAGGGATGGGGTGGAAAAAGAGCTGGGACCTCACTCGGGCTGCCGCTCTTCCTCTAGGGTGACCGAGGTTTTGATGGACTCCCAGGGCTACCTGGGGAGAAGGGACACCGGGTGAGTATATTGGGGGTCATGCATTGTGATGAGGGGGTAGACCTTCTGTGGAGGGGTGGGGAGGTAGGGAGCTCAAGGCAAGGGAAGGAAGCTGAGGGTCCCTGCAGGAGCTCAATGGGTGAAACCGGTTGGTTAATTGAAGAGGGTCAGTTTCTGCCTGTGCTGGGGGCTCTGAGGCCCCTCTTATCTGTTCCCCCATTTTCCAGGGTGATACTGGTGCCCAGGGCCTTCCTGGCCCCCCTGGTGAGGATGGAGAGCGGGTAAGTATTGTGGCCAGGGCAGGGGCTCAGTATGGGAGAGGCGTGGAGGATGAGGCTGATTCACCATGTCCTCCTCCTCCAGGGAGATGATGGGGAGATTGGGCCTCGAGGACTGCCTGGAGAGTCGGTGAGTGTCCAGGGGGTCGAGGGTGGGGCTCTGAGGATGCCAAGGGAGGGATATGGACACAAAAGGGACATATTATCTCTTGCCCATGCATGTCATATCTTCCCCTCACCTGGTTGCAGGGACCTCGAGGTCTCCTTGGCCCCAAAGGCCCACCTGGTATTCCTGGACCCCCGGTATGTGACTATCCCTGACTTCTGACCTTGACCTCACCCCCTGACCTTTCCAACTCTCCACCTTTCCTAGCTGCCTCTCTTCCCCTACATTTAGTTCTCCCTCCCTGGCCCCCCCTAGCTCTGCTCCAGCCTTTAATCCCAGGTGCCCTTGCAGGGTTCTATGGTACAGTGCACCAAAGGCTCTGAGCATAGCTTAAAAAAAAAATCCTCAAAGAAACAAAACAAAAGCCCACAAACCCACAGACCCATAGACCCACGCCCTGTGGATCTGGGCCGGCTATGTTTACTTAGGTTTGGGATGGACTGGAGGTCTGACCAATGTGAGGTTGCCCCGTCCCACCCTCTGGAGTGGCTGGGCCTCCCAGAAACCACAGGTCCTTCCAGGGCCCAGGCCTCACCTTCCAGCCTACTCACACCCCTCTCATGTTTCAGGGAGTCCGAGGCATGGATGGTCCCCATGGTCCCAAAGGGAGCTTGGTGAGTAATGGGCATGGAGAACCTTAGCCAAGGTCCTGTTTCCTTGGTGACCATTTTGACCCCCTGCCTGCTTCTGGTTCTTGTGCCCCTGCTGTCCCAGCTAGGACTCAGCTCTCTGCCCCAAGTTTGTTCTGTCACCATCTTCTTTTGACCTCTGCCTGATTGCCTGTTTCTAGGGACCCCAGGGAGAGCCAGGACCTCCTGGACAGCAGGGCACTCCTGGAACCCAGGTGAGTTGTCCTGTCCAACCCCTCCCCATCTTTAACAACTTCCCCTGGGCTTCCACAGTGGGTCACACCCTGGATAGAAATTAAGGGTCTCCAGCTCCACCGCTCATGCTCTGAATGGGGATGCTGGCTACAGGAGAAAGCAGCCCACCCCTGTGGGGCCCCTGTGACTTCTTTCTCTCTCTGTATAGGGTCTCCCTGGGCCCCAGGGTGCCATTGGGCCTCATGGAGAGAAGGTAAGTGACTGATTGGGGGATAGGGGATGAGCTGGGAGCGGGGGTTGAAGGGAGAGCCTTAAATGTGTGGCTAGGACTTCAGTCATGGTCTGATCTGGTCCCTCTTGTGGCCCTGTGCCTCCTCGTCTTCCTGCAGGGTCCTCGAGGGAAACCAGGGCTCCCTGGCATGCCTGGCTCAGATGGACCGCCGGTGAGTGGGTATCCACCTCTTAATCCAAATTCCACTTGACCCTCCACCCCAAGTGAATGACCTCCAAGTGCCTTTGGTGACTATCCACACAGTGTATCCCTGACACTGGGAGGTCACTGGTGGTGCCTGCCCCTGGTCAGTGGGCTTCATTAGGGTCATAAGGGGGAGAGGGGTTAAAGAAGTAAAGGGAGGGATGCAGGGAAGGTGACAGTGGCCAGTGGTCACATTCTCCTTCCCCTACCCCCAGGGTCACCCAGGAAAGGAAGGTCCTCCTGGAACCAAAGGAAACCAGGTGAGATCTTCCATACCTGCTTTCACCCCTGAGGGAGTTTCCACCCAGTCTTGGGCCCCAAAGTCCTTGGAATTTCCTTGTCTTATCATTCATGTGGCTCTGAAGTATTCTCGGTCCCATGCCCTGTATCCCTATTCAGACTCCAATGTTGTCTCTACCGTTTCTTCCACCCCCTGAGGCCTCCACAGTCACACCCTGAGACCCCTTTTTAGATACCTTTCTTTCTTCTTCCAGGGTCCATCTGGACCTCAGGGTCCTCTAGGATACCCGGGACCTCGAGGTGTCAAGGTAATGGACAACCAGGCTGGGAGATAAAGAACTGTGGTCGGGGGAGCCAGCTGGGGTCTCAGGAGCTCAATCCTTCCAATCTAACCTCTGTCTCCGATCTCTCTGTCTCTGTCTCCCTTCTAATTCTAGGGTGTGGATGGAATTCGTGGTCTGAAGGGTCATAAGGGTGAAAAGGTGAGAGATGTGCCCCCAGCTTCCTAGCACCTCCATCCTGTCCCACACCACCCCTTCTGCCCAGCTCTTCCCCACTTCCTTCCCTCCAGCCTGCCCTGCACTGCTCTCCAGCTCTGAAATCCACCCTTCCACCCACATTTTCTGAAATGCTCCATTTTACCTCCTGGCCCCCCATCATCTTTGGTGACCTCTCATCCCCATCTTTCTCAGGGCGAGGATGGCTTTCCTGGGTTCAAAGGGGACATGGGCGTGAAAGGTGACAGGGTGAGTAGAAACCCACACACTGGCCCTCCAACCCTAAGTCCTGATGTTCCTCCATGTTGGAGCCCCCAATCACCAGCCTATTTCCTGAAACCCCAGACTCCCCATCTCCAGTGCTCTTCTGCCTTGGAGTCTGACCCAGCAGGATGACAGCTTGCACAGTCTGCATCCCATCAGCCTGATAGTCACAATGCTCTCCCTGTCCCTGTGGGGCTCCCTGTCCTGCAGTAGCTTCTGGGACCCTACTCCGCTTCACCGGGGTCCACCTCTCCTCTTGGGGCCCAGCCCACACCATCAGTCTCTGACACTCCCCTCTTCAACTGTCTTACCCAGGGAGAGGTTGGAGTTCCTGGTTCCAGGGGAGAAGACGGTCCCGAGGGGCCGAAGGGACGCACTGGACCCACTGGAGACCCTGGCCCCCCCGGGCTCATGGGTGAAAAGGTGACAGGGGACAGGAGGGTATGAGGGCCTGGGCCCTGGGATCAGGATGGGCTTGGGGGTGCCAACAGCTGGAGTCAATGAGTCATTTGAAGACCTCTATACATTAATTATGCTCCTCTCTGTAGAAGGCACCCCCTGGCCACTGACAGTTGGGGGTGGGGGTGGGGATATATAAGAAGTCAAGGAAAGGTCCCTGTCGTGAGAATTTACGTGGCATAGAGGTGGGGACAAGGCATGAGGCTGGCATAAGGAATGTAGGTATAAGGCAGAGTGAAAATGTGTTCAGACTCAGAGCAGCAGGAATTGCAAGAAGGGAGAGTCAAAGAGGAGGTGAGCGCAGACCTGCAGAGCTAACTCTCGGTAAGCCCTCAACGGGGGCCAACACTGCGCCTGCTTGTCCTAAGCCTCCTGTTGCGGAGAGTGTTCACTGAGGCACCAGGAGGTGAAGAGGCTTGTTAGTAACACAGCCAGTGAGGGGCATGGCGTGGGTTTGAGCCCAGGCAGGCTGCAGAATCCCTGCTCCTAACCTCGGCTTCACCGCTGTCTGGGTAAGGCGGGCCCTGAAGCATCAGGAGGAAGGGGGGGTGCCGGGGGCTTGGGGTGGTGCAGACATGGGTGGGGGGCGGAGGTGGTCCTGAGCGTGGTGTGTGCGAACCTGCAAGGGGACTGGTCTTGGGGGCGTAGGAGTGTGTGCTGGGGAAGGAGAGCTGAGGTTGAGGGGTAGGAGGGGCTAGATCACGGTCCTGAGGAACTTGAAGGAGCTGCGGATTTAAAGACACAGAGGCGGCAAGATCCCAGCACCAGAGTTGGGGAAAATCCACTCTCAGGAAGGAGAGATGACAAAGGCCAGGCAGCCTGTGGAGTAGGAGATGAGGGGCCAGGGGCTGGAGATTTGCTGGGGAGGCTTGCTGGGTGGGGGCTGGCTCCCGTCTCTGGGGCTTGGTGTCTCCAGGGATGGTGTGGTGTCTGACCCATCTTGTTCCTAACTGCTCCTGTCTCTCCACAGGGCAAGCTGGGTGTTCCTGGTCTGCCTGGCTACCCTGGACGCCAGGGTCCCAAGGTGATATGGTGCCCCATTTGTGACCCCTCCTCCTCTTCCCTTCTCTGACCCCCGATTCCAGGAAGCACAGACTGACAGAGCAGTGGGGGACCCTAGAACGAATTTAGCCTAGCCCCATTCTACAGATGGGGGAACCGAAGGCCAGGCAGCAGCGGGGGTTTGTCCAAGGTCACCTAGTTATTGGAAGAGCACAGGCCTCCCACCCTACTGCCTCCATCACCTCTCCTGACCCCCGCTGGCTCTTCTAGGCCCTCCCCTTTCGTGATGTCTCAATTTTCTCCTTCTCCATCCTCCCCAGGGGTCCCTGGGATTTCCTGGTTTTCCTGGTGCCAGTGGAGAGAAGGGAGCCCGGGTAAGCTGGGGCAAGGGAGAGGGTGCGGAGGGCAGGCCTGTGGGTGGAATCACGCCCTGGTTGATGTGTTGTTTCTGCTTCCTTCCCACCAGGGCCTGTCGGGGAAGTCAGGGCCTCGGGGAGAGCGGGGCCCCACGGTGAGTGCAAGGGGCAGACATGTGGCTCAAGATCCAAGGAGGTCCAATTGGGTTTTTCTGACAACTCCTCTCCCCTCTCTCTAGGGTCCCCGGGGTCAGCGGGGACCCCGAGGTGCCACTGGGAAGTCTGGCGCTAAGGTTAGTGGTCTTGGCAGGGTTCCATCTGCCGTCTGCCCCTTAGCCCAGCTCCCTGTTGACTCCTCTGACCTCCAGCAGAGCTAGAAGGCAGTGCCTCTTGCCCTCTGACTCTCTTTCCCCCCAACAGGGAACATCAGGTGGTGATGGCCCCCATGGGCCCCCCGGAGAAAGGGTGAGTACAGCTTGAGTCTCCTGTTCCCCAGTGCTCCCCAGGGATCCTGAGTGGAGCCCTCGCTCTTTCACCCTGGTGGGGGGGTGAGGTGGGGGGAGCTGCACCCCATGACCATTCTCCTGATTCAATCCGGCTCTTTCTCTAGGGTCTCCCTGGACCTCAAGGCCCCAATGGATTTCCTGGCCCCAAAGGACCTCCGGTAAGCTAACCTCTGACCTCTGACCTGCTTGGGTTCTGTGAATCCTTCTTCTCCAACCTCCTTCCAACCCAGAGTTCACCTGACACCTGAATCCCTTCTAGGGTCCCCCTGGGAAGGACGGGCTGCCGGGACACCCAGGCCAGAGAGGAGAAGTGGTAAGTAATGCCCCGGGCCCCCTCAGACCTTCCAGAGCTGTCTGGAAGGCCCACCAGGGAGGTTCTGCTGGCAGAGTGATCATCCTGGTGCTGCTCAGACCCATGGCCAAGGGCTCCGTGGTGACTCTGCCCTTCCCCCAGGAACCTGGGATCCATCCCACAGTGTCCATGCCTGATATACTTTGACCGCTCTCTCCCCTCTTCCTCTATCAGGGTTTCCAAGGGAAGACTGGCCCCCCTGGCCCTCCAGGGGTGGTGGGACCTCAGGTATGTCTGCCCCCTGGGGAGAGTGGGCCCCAGACCCTGGAGTCAGTTTGTCTGCCCCTCTTCTCCCTTGTCCCAATCACATGCCCCAGCCCCCGCTTTGCCTGACCTGGACGCCGGGGCTGGGATTTGGAGCAGGATCCCAACTGGGCCAGTTCTCATCTTGTGTCCCAAAGGGGCAGCTCCCCAGTGGGGACGCAGGGTGGTGCAGTTACCCCAAACTGGGGAATTACACGCCGGCGCAGTGGCCTAGGAGAGCCCCAGTAATTCCCCAGTACCTTTGGGGCGGGGATAAAGCGGGTCCAGAGGGGTCATTTTAGGGTGGCAGGGTGGCCTCTTTGGGCAGGGAAGGGGGCAGAGGGTCTGAACTTGGAGTCTTTCTGTCTCTTTCTCAGGGAGCAGCAGGAGAAACCGGGCCCATGGGGGAGAGAGGTCACCCCGGCCCCCCAGGTCCCCCGGGAGAGCAGGGACTGACTGGAACAGCTGGAAAAGAAGGAACGAAGGTCAGGAAAGGGCCAGGCAGAGGGGAACTTGGGAGACCAGGGTTGGGGTGCTGAAGGGAACAGATAATTTGGGAATTGAGAAAGGCCAGAGACCTCTCTGTCCAATATGGGAGCATGGCTGTGGCTCATGACCTTTTGTTTCATCTTAGGGTGACCCTGGTCCCCCAGGGGCTCCAGGGAAGGATGGACCTGCTGGTCTGAGGGGCTTCCCAGGGGAGAGAGGCCTCCCCGGCACTGCCGTGAGTGTGATCCCGGTCTCCCAACAAGTCACGGGGCATCCTGGTGTCGCTCAGCGTCACCCCCCACTCCCATTCCTCCGAGTCTGTCTCCTCTCCCCTCCCCTCATCCTTCCCTGCATGTCTCTTGGACCCTCATTCTTGTAATGTCCCCCCTGCCCGTCTCACATCTGTTGCTCCAAATCTCTGGTTCCTAGGGTGGATCCGGTTTGAAGGGCAACGAAGGTCCGGCCGGTCCCCCTGGCCCTGCAGTGAGTCTGGGAGTCCTGGGGGGCAGGAGGGAGGAACCAGGAAAGAGTGGGTGAGGAGGGATGAAGAGTGGCATCTGGATCTAGGCAAGACTGGGGACTGGGCAGAGGGGGTCTAGGATCAGCCATAGTGTATTCAATTTTGGGCTATTCTCCTGAGAACCAGGGTCAGAGCTCCTCTGGTGTGGGTGGACTATGGTGTCCTCCTTGGGGGTCTGACTCCATTTCCTGTCTCAGGGCTCCCCTGGGGAGCGAGGTGCAGCAGGATCTGGGGGACCCATTGGTCCCCCGGGGCGCCCAGGCCCACAGGGTCCCCCTGGAGCTGCAGGAGAGAAAGGTGTCCCGGTGAGTGTGGGGTCCCCAGGGAGAGACGCTGGGGAAGGGTCTGAGCTGTGAGCTGCTGGGCTATGGAGGGTTTCCTGTGAGGGTGTTTGAGGGTGAGGGTCATCTTCAGGTCATGACTCCTTTCTTCTTTTCCTACAGGGTGAGAAGGGCCCCGTTGGTCCAACTGGCCGAGATGGGGTACAGGGTCCTGTGGGGCTCCCTGGTCCTGCTGGACCCCCGGGTGTGGCAGGAGAGGATGGAGACAAGGTGTGGAACCTACAGACCCTGGGCCCAATCTTTCCAGATGAGATCGCTGATCTGGGCATGCCTCCCGCCCCCATCCCTGTCTTATCCTCCCTGCCCCACCCAGGGCCTTTCTCTAAGATCTCATCTGCCTTGTCCCCGCAGGGTGAGGTGGGAGACCCCGGACAGAAGGGCACTAAAGGGAATAAGGGTGAACATGTAAGTGACCATGACTTTTGACTTCTGACTTCTGGCCTTTAGCCTTGTTTCTACCTGGTTTCTGTCCCTGTTTTGGTGTCTCTGACTCTCCTTTTTACCCCAGGGCCCTCCTGGACCCCCTGGACCCCTTGGTCCTGTGGGGCAACCTGGAGCAGCGGTAAGTGACTGATGTCCCGTCTGCCCCCTCCCTGCCCACCCCCCAGGGGCGCTGGCAACTTCCAGTCTGCCCTCAGTTCCCCTTTGCCCTTGGGGTTGAGCTTGGGAGTGGGGGCTCTGGGCCTGGTGCCCAGCTCGGTGTGAGGTTTGTGAATAGAGAACTCCTAACCCACGACCATCTCTGTGTCCTCGTCCCTGCCCTCCCTCCACCTCAGGGAGCAGATGGGGAGCCTGGAGCTCGGGGACCCCAGGGACACTTTGGAGTCAAAGGTGATGAAGGAACGAGAGGATTCAATGGGCCCCCAGGTCCCATTGGCCTACAGGTGGGTTGGGGGGTAGAGGCAGGGGCTGAGAGGTGGGGTCAGGATGGGTCTGACGACCATCCCCTGCTGCTGAGGACTGGGGAGGTGGGGCAGAGGACTGGGGGGCATGTGGGATCGGAGGGAAGGGCACTGGAGGCTCCGTCTACCTGGAGCTATGCTCTGGTGCGTTGGTCATCTGGGTCTGTGCCGTGTACCCCTGCACAGGGTTTGCCAGGCCCTTCGGGTGAGAAAGGAGAAACAGGAGATGTGGGCCCTATGGTGAGTGAGACCCCACTGACAGTGTGTGACCCTCTGGCCCTAACCCCACCTACTAGTCTCCCCCTATCCAGCTCCCCCAGCATCCCCTGCTCCCTGCATACTGCTTCCTGGCGGGGCTGCCCCCCTCCCCTGCTACCCCGCCCCTCACGATGTCTGTCTCACCCAACCCTCTGCCATTCCTGTGTGCTTAATGCTCTTTCTGTCTCTTCCGTTCCCCATCTCTGCTGTATCTCTTTTCCCCAGGGACCACCCGGCCCCCCAGGACCTCGAGGCCCAGCTGGATCCAATGGAGCTGATGTGAGTCCTCTCAGCCTCTGTCCCTTCAGATCACTCTGGCCAGTTCTGCCTCCCTTTCCCCAGACTACAAACTCTAGTCTCATCTCAGCTGCCATGAGAAGTCACTGGCCCTGGAAGGCCTCCCACTGTCTCACTGCTGTGACCTCAGGGTGCTCATTCAGGCTCTACCTCCTCCCTTAAGCAATGATTCCTACTTCTGTTCCTCTTCCAGGGTCCGCAAGGTCCCCCGGGAGGTGTTGGGAACCTGGGTCCCCCTGGAGAGAAGGTAGCTGGGAAGGGGGTGAATGAATGGACTTGTCCTGGGCGGGGGGTATCAGGGTTGGACTTTTGCCAGTTTTGATTGGGGGTGGGGCAAAAGGGAATGAGATGTGGGGAATATCAAGATTTTTCGGGGAAAGGAGGTTTTTGACCCGAGTCTCCTTGCAGGGGGAGCCAGGAGAGTCAGGAGCTCCAGGGGTCCAGGGCGAGCCAGGTGTCAAGGTGAGTGAAATCTCTGAGGCCTTGCTCCCTAATCCCCATCACCCTCCTCAACACCAGCTCCCGGTTGCTGTGACCTCCCGGAGCTGGAGCTTCTCCACAGCCCAGGAGCCTGTTCTCCTAATCCTCTGTGAGGCTGGACCCCTGGGTCTGAGTGAGCCCCATGCTCTTTCTTTGAAGGGAAGCAGGACCAGAGGACTCCCTATGGGCTTGACTTTCTGTGTGCATCCCCCTGTCACTGAGGGGGTGGAGGGGAGGCTGAAGGTGTCTTGGAAGCAGGGGCTGCGTCCTTGATCTTCAAGACCCCTTTGGGACCATCTGTACCCTCTACTCATCCTTCAGGGCCCACGCGGGGAGCGTGGGGAGAAAGGAGAGTCGGGGCAGCCAGGAGAGGCAGGACCACCAGGGCCTAAAGGCCCTGCCGGTGATGATGGCCCCAAAGGGAACCCTGTGAGTTTGGGGGGAGGGGCTGGGAAGAGGGCCTTGTGAATGAGAGACCTGGGAATGTGGGTGTGTGTGAGTGGGAGGGTCTTGCAGTAGGGGGAACCCAAGAATGGGGGGCCATTTGGGTGGAAGGCTCTGGGAATGAGGTCTCCTGGGAGGGATGTTTGGGATCTGAAATCCAGAGAGAGAAAGTGAGAGATGCCTTCTAATTAATTCCCTGAAAGCATCAGAAAGCATGAAGTGCATGAGGTGGGGAAGAGAGAGTGTGGGAGACTATCTCCCCAGGGTGTGCAGGTGGGTACGGCCTGCAGAAAGGGAGAGTGTGACATGTGCCCTGGGGCTCTGTGTTGGCTCTGGAGGCTTAGGGGGTTGTGACCTTGACCCTGTTCTCCACATTAGGGTCCTGTTGGTTTTCCTGGTGATCCCGGCCCTCCTGGAGAAGGTGGCCCTCGGGTGAGTCTTCCCTAGGGAGCAGAAGGGGGAGAGAGGGTGGGCTCCGGTACAGGGCCTTCGTGCGGCTGATGGGCTTGAGTGGGGGAAGCTGGGGGTACGGCAGGGCAGGCAGAGGGATGAGAGGATTGGCAGTTTTGGGGGTGATGCCAGCCAGGTTGGGGCAACCCCTGACCTTGCTTCATCCCTGCAGGGCCAGGATGGTGCGAAGGGTGACCGAGGAGAGGACGGCGAGCCAGGACAGTCTGTGAGTGACCAGTGACCCCTCCCTCCACCACCGAGCCCAAGCCTTCAGGCCCATTACCCCCTTTTTATACTCTGCTCCTGAAGGGTCCATTGGCTGGAGGCTAAACACTCACCCACCCCTATTCCTCCCTCCATAGGGATCCCCTGGTCCCACTGGGGAGAATGGACCCCCTGGACCACTTGGAAAGCGGGTAAGTGAGGTGGACATCTGGGACCTTGAGGGGCAGTCCTTGGGCAAGGTGGATGGAGGATGGGGCAGTGGCAGATGGGATGGTCGGGGGGTGCCTGGGGATGGGGTGCATGTGCGTGAACATTTGTATTTGTAAGTGTGCCGTTTATAAGTGAGTATGTCTGTTCCTGGGTATGTTCTTGCGGGGGGCGGGGTGGGGATAGTACTCATCAACTGATCAGAATGCACACTGGAGGAAGGGGCTAGCTTTCCCGGAGGGCCCCTGCTAGGCTAAGGATTAACCCTCTAGTTGCTGGGGTAGAAGGTGGCGCACTAGA
Source organism: Halichoerus grypus (assembly GCF_964656455.1). Taxonomy (NCBI): domain Eukaryota; kingdom Metazoa; phylum Chordata; class Mammalia; order Carnivora; family Phocidae; genus Halichoerus; species Halichoerus grypus. Next base: position 114,953,425 of record NC_135720.1, read on the forward strand.
TGGTGTGTGGGCAAGTGACTCTTTGCTGAATACACAGAACTCCTCAGTATTTTAACAACTGGTACAGCTGTACCAGCTCATCTGTCAGTCAGCTTCTGTGACTCTGTTGGTGCGTGCACAAGTGTGTGTGTGTGTGTGTGTGTGTGTGTGTGTGTGCAGGGGGAAAGTAGCTGAGCCTGGAGGCTCACTACGTCATTGACTTTTCCTTCCTGTCTCCATCTGCAGGGTCCGGCTGGCTCGCCTGGTCCTGAGGGGCGGCAAGGAGAGAAGGGAGCCAAGGTGAGGGCGAGGCTATCCTGGATGCTGGAATATTCCCTCCATCTCCTGGCACCTCTGGTTCCTCAGATTCCTCTCTCCAGATGTCTACCCCATGCTGAGCCTCTTGTCTCGAGGGAGGTTCCCTATACTTATTCCTGTTCCTGCTCCAGGAGCTCCTGGGGTTTGGCGCCTCCTCTCTGCCTCATCCTGTCCACCTTGGACCCCCCTACCCCCACCCGTACCCCTTTCCTTTGCCCTTTAAGACTCATTCCTTGTACATGTTTCAGGGGGATCCTGGTGCTGTGGGTGCCCCAGGGAAGACAGGCCCTGTGGGCCCAGCAGGCCCAGCAGGGAAACCTGGTCCTGATGGTCTAAGGGGACTCCCGGGCTCAGTGGTGAGTCATGGAGCGGAGAGGCTTGGCTGGGGGTAGGAGGGGTCAGGGGCCTTTGGAGGGGTGCCTGTGTGGGGACAGTTCTCCTGATCTCTGTGGTCCTCTTGAATCTGCAGGGTCAGCAAGGCCGTCCTGGGGCCACAGGCCAGGCGGGGCCTCCAGGTCCTGTGGTGAGTGACTCTGGATTAGGTGGGGTGGGTGGGGGTGAGGATGGTGGTGCCCTTGGGCAGTGGGCATCCAGCTGAAGCCCTGGAGGAAGTGGGAAATGGCGGTGGGGAGAGCTTGTTCCCACCTTTCCATGGAGAGAGTGACTTCCTGTCTCCTCACAGGGACCCCCGGGGCTTCCTGGCCTTCAAGGTGATATTGGAGCCAAGGGCGAGAAGGTGAGTGACAGACATGCGGCCAGGTATCTCCCCTCAACCTCACCCCGGAAGCCTATGGGGACCCTGAGTGCCTACCACTGTGCTCAGGCCTCCAGCACCGAGGGGGTTCTTACTCAGCATCTTACCCAGCATCTTTGGGGGTCCTTACTCAGTGAGGATTGTTCACAGGCCCTGCTCTGTCCTCAGGCCCTGTGCCCAAGTCTCTCTTGTGTTCTGGGCTCTGACCCCTGTGGGCTTTTTCTTCTGCACCCACATGTCTCCTCTCTGCCTCCCCCGACCACCTGTCCGTTCTCCAGGGTCACCCAGGTCTCATCGGACTGATCGGGCCCCCTGGGGAGCAGGGAGAGAAGGGTGATCGGGGACTTCCTGGCCCTCAGGGCTCTGCTGGACAGAAGGGAGAGACGGTGAGGACATGGTCTTGGAAGGTCTGGGAGGATGAGTGTGGGGATTTGTGTTGGGGGTGGAAGGGAGGAGGTGGAGACTCAGCTGGGGGGTAAGGGAGGGGGTGTGGAGGAGGACCCAGTTGAACCATGCCCCTCTCCTTCCTAGGGTATCCCGGGAGCATCTGGTCCTATTGGTCCTGGAGGGCCTCCTGGCCTCCCCGTGAGTACCCCATCTGTTCCTCACTAAATCCCCTCAACCCCACTACTCCCCCCTCCATAATCCCCCAATGGCTTCCATGGCAACCACCAGCCTAAGCAGAATAGGCCCCAGTGTCCTCCATATGTCCTCACACCCGCAGTGTTCCCCCCGATCCTTCCAGGGCCCCCCGAATATCCCTGTGGTCCCTCACGCCTTCCCCTCCTTCTTGTAGTAAAGCCAGGGTCCTGTGGACTCATGACTTAGCCTCTCCATTCCTCCACGTCCCAACCGTCCCCTGTGGTGACCGTCTCTCTCTTGTTCCTCATTTCACAGGGACCTGCTGGCCCCAAAGGAGCCAAAGGAGCCACAGTGAGTGACCCCCAGGCAGCTGTGAGCTCTGCCCCCGTCCCCCAGCTGGACTTGATGCTTTCTCTCCAGGGCAAACATGCTCCCTCCAGTGGAGCTCCTCATTCCCAGCCCAGAGACTGACTTGACCCTTCTGGGGCCTTGATTGCATGCGTGACCCCTTGACTCCTCCATGACCTCATTTACTCCTTTGGCAGGGCCCAGCTGGACCCAAGGGAGAGAAGGGCGTCCAGGGTCCTCCAGGACACCCGGTGAGTTACATGTCAGGGCCTGCTTCTCTGCCTCGGCCTCTCTGTCTCTGTGTTTCTCAGCTTCCCCCTCCTATCAACCTTGTCTCTCACCCTCTCCATCCGTCCCTCCAACCAGGGCCCCCCGGGCGAGGTGATCCAGCCCCTGCCCATCCAGATGCCCAAGAAGACTCGGCGCTCGGTGGACGGAAGCCGCCTTATGCAGGAGGATGAGGCCATACCGACTGGGGGGGCTCCGGGCAGTGCTGGGGGGCTGGAGGAGATCTTTGGCTCCCTTGACTCCCTGCGGGAGGAGATTGAGCAGATGAGGCAGCCGACAGGGACCCAGGACAGCCCCGCTCGCACCTGCCAGGACCTGAAACTCTGCCACCCGGAGCTGCCTGACGGTCAGTGCCCGCCTCAGGAAAGAGTGTAACGACAGAATGAAAAGCAGAATGGACACAGGAACTCCGTGGGGAAGGTGTGGGGTAGGGGTGAGGGTCCAGGGGCTTGGAGCAGCAGCTCTTTACCAACTAGGTCAGAAGGCTTTCAACATTTAACAACTGATCTGGTCCTACCGGTGCGTGCCGGCTCACGATCAGCCCGCTGTCTACAGGAAGTGACAAACATACACACGTGTACACACGTGTTTGCATTTACAGACGGGCATGCGTGCGAATCTACGACCACATATCGTACCGACGTGAGGGAGTCAGTGCTCCTGCCTCCTCCGTCGGGAGCCTGGGGGTACTGCTGCAGGGAGGGGTGCCACAGGCGGGCAGGGGTGTAAGGTGATGACGGAGTGCGAAGTAGGGTGGGCAGCGTTGTGGGGTTCTGGGGGACAGTGGGACCTGGAGACTGAGGTCATGGTGGGGAGGGGTGGGGGGGAGGGTGGGGGGGTTAGAGCAGCAGGGTGGGGAGTGGGAAGAGGGGCAAGGAGCGTCTTGGGTCCCGCCTGTGGGGGCCCTGACCCTTCCCTCTCCCTCACCCAACAGGAGAGTACTGGGTCGACCCCAACCAGGGCTGTGCTCGGGATGCCTTCCGGGTTTTCTGCAACTTTACGGCGGGGGGGGAAACATGTGTGACCCCCAGGGATGACGTCACGCAAGTGAGAGCTGGCCCCTGACTTCCTCCCCTGCCCCACTCACAGCCCCAGTGGCTTCTGGGATTCTGGGACAGGCGCCCTGGCCCTACAGAGCCTGCTGCCCCTTCTTTCCTTGACTCTTCACTTCTCACCACCAGCCCGCCGCTGCTCACTTTGTCTCCTTCCCTTGACAACCCAAGACAAAGCTTGCCTTTTGTTTACCCTCAGTCAGTCCCCGGCTCCCGCTTTGGCCCCTCATTCTCCCGCAGCCCTTTCTGCCCACCCGTTCCCTGCCCGTGACCCTGCCCGTGACCCTGGCCCGGGGTCCCCGCTTCCGTAGATGCTCCACAAGCCCTGCTCTGTCTGCCCCTCACTCGCTGGCCTCTCTCCTGCCAGTTCTCTTACGTGGACTCAGAAGGCTCCCCGGTCGGTGTGGTCCAGCTCACCTTCCTGCGGCTGCTCAGCGTCTCAGCCCACCAAGATGTCTCGTACCCCTGCTCTGGGGTGGCCCAAGATGGTCTCCTGAAGCTCCGGGGGGCCAATGAGGATGAGCTGAGCCTGGAGACCAGCCCCTATGTCAAGGAATTCAGAGACGGCTGTCAGGTGGGAAGCAGGAAGAGCTGGGCCCCGGGGGGGGGGGTGCATCCTGGAGTCAGGCTGCAGGAAGACCCTTTGGGCAGAGGCACCCAGGAAGAGCAGGAGTAGTCCCACTTCTTTGTGTCACATACACCCGAGGGAGCGCTGGCGGGGGTGAGGAGGGTGGGGCTCACCTCTGGGCACACACCAGCATCACCCAGAGTGAGCCATGCAGGCTCGTGCACATGTTCACACGGGTTGTGCGACAGAGGCCTGCAGGGGTGCAGATCAGCCCCCGGCCCGTGAGGGCGCGGGAGCGCACAGACACCCACGGTCTGTACGTACACCCCCAGCGTTGCCCGGCCGGGGTCACCCAGGCATACACATGGGGAATCAGGCCAGATATTGTCACAGTTACACCACAGACACCTGTTTACACAGCCCTGTGGGGTGACCCAGACTCGCACAACCACCACAGTGGATAATCTCAAAGACAAGCCCAAAGCCGCAGGGACTGGCTCGTGAGCCCATGTGCGTGTGTGCGTACCCACGTGCACACGTACACGCATATCCAATCTTCCTAGCTTTCCCAGTCCTGACTCTCTGGGAGAAATTTGAGGAAGGAAATCTAGCAAGTCTGACCACGTGCCAAGGATTGGGCGCTCAGAGGAGAGGCCAGCCCGGCCCGAGGCTGGGGCGTCTGTGGGGCGTGCGCACGCCTCCACCACGCTCACTGCTCCCTCTCCCCCTTCTCCCCCCAAGACACAGCAAGGCCGGACGGTGCTGCAGGTGCGGACACCTGTGGTGGAGCAGCTCCCAGTGCTGGACGCCTCCTTCTCAGACCTGGGGGCCCCCCCTCGGCGGGGAGGGCTGCTGCTGGGGCCCGCCTGCTTCATGGGCTAGGACCTTCTCTGTCTGACCCTGTCCGCTGAAACCAGGCCCACCTGGAATCCCACAGCATCAGCTCTGTGCCATCTCCGGAGAGGGCTCCTCACCATCTAGGGGGCTCTGGGCCAGGGCGCCGAGAGCCCCCAGTCAGGGGCAGACCAGGGGAGGGGTGAAGCGCACATGTCGGGCGCCCCAGGGGAGGGGTGGCATCTGGGGCTCTTGGCCCTCCCACCTGGAGCCTGTGACCTGTTAGACAGCCGGGACCCTTATTTAAAACTCACCTCCCAATCACCCCCAAACAAGTGGAAGAGAAGAGAAAGGACACTGTGTATTTTGTATTTAAAAGTAATTATATTAATTATTTAAAGAGTGGAGAACAAAAGAACAAAAAAAGATAAAGAGAGAAATGCCAACAAAAATCAGCAGATTTTGGAGGCAGGGCTCCCCAGGGGTGAGCCCTGGCACCCTCCTCCTTGCCTCAGGGCTTTCCTCAGTGACTGTGGGGGGACGTTTTCAGGCCAAACCCCACCTCCCTCACAGCCCGCCTGCAGCACCCACTGTGAATGTTGGAATATATGGTCTCCTTTGCCTCAGGGTCTGACTCTCTCTGCCCAGGGTGGGGCTTTCTCCGCTCCACCTCCTGGGTGTTTGGCTCCCTGACCCACACACTGGCTGTCTCTCACTTGGTCTGGGGCTTGCAGGACCTGCCTGCGACTTGGGGAGCAGGTCGCATCCCCCAGGGGGAACTGGAAGGGTGAGGGGTGAGAGCAGGGCCTGTATTCAGTACTGTTGAAATATGGAAATTCATCCTTATGAGCTCGTCAATCCCATGGCTCTGAGCCCCTGAGTATCCCACTGCCATCCTGGCCACCCTGGTCCCACCCCTGAGCACCCCCACACCTTCCCTGATCCTGCTATGGAAGAGTTAATGTGTGGCATCTGGATGGAAGGGACTCCCAGGACCTTGTCTAGCCCTATGACCAGTGTCCGTTCTGACTGATGGTTAAATAATGTGATCATCTCCTCCCCGGGGCACACATGTGTGGTGCTTGTGTTGTTATTTCAACCCCGGACCGACCAGTACCCCTCTTTGCCGGCTGAGGCTTTCCCAGAAATGGAAGGCTTAATCCCTTTCCCCAGGGGGCCTGTCCTTTTGTGGTATCAGGGCCCAGAAAAAGTTCATAAAACCTGGCTGACAAGTCCAGACTCACCAACTGATCTCCCAGTGACATCAGGTGGAGAGCCAGGGCTCTGTCTGACACGGATGCTGGATTGTTTCTGGGTGAGGGTGTGCCTGTCTTCCTTGTGTCCAGGTCAAACATGGCCTTCCTGCACCCCGGGCCCCATCTTTAGGGACCTCGGGGCTGGAAGGGGGCCTTACATGGTCTAGTCCAAACTCTTGGCAAATGAGGAGACTGAGACCCACGTGCAAGACAACGTTTCTTGCCCCTGTGCCTCTGGTCACCTCATCCTTCCCCTTCAGGTGTGCCGTGGTCCTGGCAGCGGGTGTGGTCGAAGGCCACCCACACCTGCGCATATTACCGGCTATGCCCTTCCAGGCTTCTCTCTGTGTCAAGTGCACAGTCCTCGGCCCGTCGCGTGCTGTGCCGCCCCCACTTACTCCTTCCCCAGCAGCCCCTCTCAGGGCTTGTTCAGTAGCTCTGTGCCCTCTGGGTCTGGGTAGGGCCCTTCTGTTCAGGGCAGCTGCTCAGCCAGGCATCCCTAGCTGGCTTCCCCGCCTCTCCTGGGGTTTCCCATCCTCACACAGCGTTTCCTGGCTCCCTCCCCTCCCGCCCGTAGAATAAAACTTACTCCGGGGCCTCTTCCCAATCCTCGCTGGAACTCGCTTGGGCCCATGTGTGCTTGCCGGTGGCCTCAACCCGCCCCCCCCAGGCAGGCCCGGGAGGGACCCCGAGTCCCGGGACGCAGCACCCCGCCCCTCCTGCTGGATCCCCGACCGCACAACCTTGATCGTCCCCGTCCCGAGGAGAGAACTCCTTTCTCTGAAACCCTAGAGTGGTGGAGCAAGCTCAATGTCGATCCAAGGAAGCTCTCTTATGGGGTCTAGAAGCCCAGCCTGGCATCGATGGTGGGCAGGAAAACCGTTTGCAGGTGAAAACAACAACAAAAACAACCCCCCCAAAACAAACAAAAAACCCTTCTCCACGCATCTCCGCCTCTGCTGCCCCCTGGTGCCGGAGCCAAGACCTCGGCCCGCCAAAGGGCCTGCGGAGTAAAACGCCCCTAACACGCTGCCCCTTCCTTTGTCACCCACGGAACTCCCACTCTCCCAACCCAAGAGGAGGCCGAATGGAGGGGAAGCCCCCTGATCTCATCTTTTCGGGGTCAGGCGGTGGATGGGTTTTTGGGATCACTGACGCCCTCGGTCTCAGTCTCCAAGTCCCAAAGGCTTCGCGCAACCCCCTCCCTTTCCTCCTGGGCCTCAGCTCAAGGGAAGATCAGACCTAAATAGATCCTTGCCCACACCCACTCCCAGCCAGCCTGGGCCAGAGCTGAGGCTTTTCCGGGCTCTCTCTGCAATTGGAGCCAAACCCACAGAGGTTGCCCCCAGAGCACAAAGGGGAGTGTCCCCAAAGGTCACTTTTGGTCAGATGCTCTGAGCTCAGAGGGCTTTTCTCCACGAAGCAATGCCATACATTCACTCAAATAACATTTATACATGGCAGTTGGGTCCCAGGCCAATCCACAAAAGCCTATTTAGCTAGAAGGCCAACCAACCCCAGACAACAGTTTTACGAGCGATTCTGTGCCAAGTTGCAGCTGAGAATGTCAAACCACAGCCCTCTCCTTGCAGCGGGACTTTTGCCTCCCGTGGGACAAGCAAGAGCCTGGCTCTAAGGAAAGATGGGAGGATCTGAAGGGCAGAGGTGGGAGTTTTGGGATGGCGCTGGGTGTGGGTAGCGCAGGGGCCCTGATATCTAAGCATGTGGGTGCTGGTAGCAGCTCCAAGGGCTGTGGGCGGTGGAGGCTTCTGGATGGGGCGGGGAGTCTGTAAAGAGGAGAGAGGCAGAGACTTTGGGGAGCTACCTTGGGTTTGATTGGGTCAGAGCACAAACTTGCAGGAAGGGCTGGGTTCTGAAACTCATGACTGCCTCTCAAACAAGTTTAACTTGAACCCAGTAAGGAGGAGGGAGTCACTGATGATGTTTGGAAAGATAAGTGATATGACAGATGTGTGCATTAGCAAGGCCCCACCCAGGTTGGATGAAGCTGTGAAGGGCCTGGACACAGGCCCACAGCCAAACAACCTCAGGGAGGTAGTGAGATTTAGCGCGAAGGCTGTGGGGATGGGTGCTCTAGCCCTTCACACTCTTGGAGCTGCTTCTTAGCCTCGCGCTGAGATTTTTGGCATCGTAACTTATGTTACGATACGATACTTATGATACATGGTCAAAAAACAACTTGTAAAATTCGGACCGCTTGGATCTCTGTACCTGGGAGCACTACATATCCCAGAAGGCCTCAAGATCCTTGGCTGTGTTGCATGCTGGGATTTGTAGTTTCTGCATGGATCAGGGTAGGTGGGGGTAGAGACAGACAGGGAAGGGAGTGGATCAAGGTAAGGCTGTAGTTGCCTCAGAAAAAAGTGCCTGTGCAGTAGGCGGTGGTGACCCAGTTTTGTGGGTATGTAGCCCCTATTCCTTCAAGTTTGGTGTGGTCAGCAGAGAGTGTTAGGGCCGTATCCTAACAGGCCATGGTAACGTTTCCCAGCTCAAACCTGTGCAGGTGAGCAGAAATCACCCCTGGGTGCTTGCCATTGGCTTCCTTTTACTTTTTTATTTTCTCACCTTCAGGGTAGTTTCATGGGAACCGGCACTACCGGCTGACTGCCTTCTCAGTTGGGAAGACCTGTCCCACTAGTCCCTGAACGAAGACCGGGGACATCTATAAGGGCACCTCCTTTAGGGTTACCCTCAAGCAGCCAAGATGGTAGAATAAGCCTCAGTGAGAGCCAGCCCACCACACTGCCTTCCCTCAGGTAACAGGGGCATGACAAGCCATTGGTTAATTTGCTCTGCCTTCTCTTTCTAGTAGTAACATCTTTTTAAAAGACTTTATTTTTTTATTTGAGAGAGAGAGAGAGTGCAAGAGAGCACGAGAGAGAGAGAGAGCGCGAGCGTGAGCCAGCACGAGCGGGAGGGAAGGGGCAGAGGGAGACGGAGAAGCAGATTCCCTGATGAGCCAGGAGCCCTACGCAGGGCTCCATCTCAGGACCCTGGGATCATGACCTGAGCCGAAGGCAGACACCCAACTGACTAAGCCACCCAGGCGCCCCTCTCTCAGTAACATCTTACTTCCAGGTGGAAGGCCTTTTGAATAGGTACGTGGTTTTCTAAAGCATAACAGATAAAAGCGACACTGGATACTATGGCAGCTGGTGTAAAGGTCACGTTCCAGGTCTTGCCACTTCACCTCTACAGGGCTGGGTCGTGGTGACACATTCCTGTGTTATGTTCATGTCTCCCCTCAGTCTGGGCCGTATTGGTGGGTCACACAGTGGGTCAGTTCTTCTCACTAACTCAGGTACACCTATACTATTAGTGCTGGTAGAGATTTCTTATGACTCTGCAACTTTCCACTACCTGCATTTTTAACACCTTAATATTTTCCCTACCTTTCAGAATTGAAAATCTATAGAAATAAACAAATAAAAATTAAAAACTAAGAAACGTGTTTCAGAGATATTCAGGTTAGGGAGAAGATGGGAAATAGCACCCCATTTGATTGGAGCCCTGGTGGCAGAGGACATCAGACAGAAAAGTCTGCTGTGGCAGCTGGTCTAGGCCGAGTAGGGTTGAGCAGACTCAGGGCGGAGGAGGGTACTGACTGATGCTAGCTGGCGGCTCTCTCTGCATTCCTAACCAAGGCTTCTCCTGCATGTAACTTGCCAGTGGTGTTTTGCTTCTGGTGGGGCTACTTCTTTACTATGAGCTCCCGCTCGTGCTGGCTCACGCTCGCGCGCGCTCTCTCTCTCTCTCTCTCTCTCGTGCTCTCTTGCATTCTCTCTCTCTCTCAAATAAAAAAATAAAGTCTTTTAAAAAGATGTTACTACTAGAAAGAGAAGGCAGAGCAAATTAACCAATGGCTTGTCATGCCCCTGTTACCTGAGGGAAGGCAGTGTGGTGGGCTGGCTCTCACTGAGGCTTATTCTACCATCTTGGCTGCTTGAGGGTAACCCTAAAGGAGGTGCCCTTATAGATGTCCCCGGTCTTCGTTCAGGGACTAGTGGGACAGGTCTTCCCAACTGAGAAGGCAGTCAGCCGGTAGTGCCAGTTCCCATGAAACTACCCTGAAGGTGAGAAAATAAAAAAGTAAAAGGAATCCAATGGCAAGCACCCAGGGGTGAGCATCAGTTTTCTCCTCTGCAAAATGGGAGAGCACTTGCTCTATCAAGGAATAATCCCCCCGTTAGTGACAACCTTTGCACTGGAAAGAGAAGGGAGGGGAACTGGCCACACTGCCCTGGTTAAATCTCCTTGCCTTGATCCCTGCTGACACACTGGGTCTGGGGCACACTGCTCCCCTTTCAACTTCTGATCTTAGTGCTGTCAAGACTCTGTACTTCTAAAGTTTCTTTTCTTTTCTATTCTTTCTTTCTTTATTCAATTTTTTAAAAAAAGGTTTTATTTATTTATTTTTGCAAGAGAGAGCATGAGTAGGGGTAGGGGGAGAGGGGCAGAGGGAGAAGCAGACTTCTCACTGAGCAGAGAGCCCGATGTGGGAACTTGATCCCAGGACTCTGGGATCATGACCTGAGCCAAAGGCAGACGCTTAACTGACTGAGCCACCCAGGTGCCCATCTATTCTTTTTTTTTTTTTTTTATTTTAAATAGGTTCCACACCCCATGTGGGCTTGAACTCGCAACCCTGAGGTCAAGAGTCACATGCTCCACAGACTGAGCCAGCCAGGCGCCCCTAAAGTTTCTTTTTGTTACAAACATAAAATCTGATTCAGAACAGCTTAAGCCCCAAAGGAAACTTATGATAAAAATGTCAGGGTACTCAGGATTTGAAGGAAGGGTTGACTTCATAGGGAAGAGCAAGGGCAGTTCTGAGACCTCAGGGGTTCATAGACTTTGTCCCTGAGTGTGGCCACAAACACTGCTCCATCAGTCCACTTTCAACCTCTGTGTGTCTGGGCTCTGGTTCAGGTTCCTGGAGCTCCAGTCCTGGTGAGCTGTCCCCCTGAGAACCAACTTTCTACGTCTGGTGGCCCAGTGTGACAGATAATTTATATGAAGCCCTAGGGGGGTGTAAGGGAGGTGTTGGGGTCACTCTTCCCGCATAAGGTGGGATAATGGAGAAGACACCCCAAGAGGTGCTTGCTATCTTTCCCTCTATGCAGACCCCGTTCTGTAAGTTTGATCAGCATGATCCAACCAGCCTGTTCATGACCATATTAGCACTCCCTGACTCACCCTCTCCCCAAGGGCCAACGAAAGTCATTTTCAGCGGTTATAGCCATGACGATGTCATGAGCTGTTTAATCCCAGAGTCCAGCATCTCTGTTGTTTGCATTTTGCTGCTTTCCTCTTCAGCACATAAACATCCATGACCATGATACCCAGGGCTGCATTATGACTTCTACAGGCCCTACGCACATTTGCCTTTCTGGCCTTTTCCTCAAAAAAAATTCAGAACTGTATTTTACGACTGTGTTGTTATACAGATAAATATATTCATATTATATATTTATATATTAAGATATTTTCTTCAATCTAAGAGTTCATTTTCTATTTTAAAAAGAAATGTAAACATTTTCATGAACCCCCAAAAGGACTGTGGACCCTACACCCTGTGTCTATTGTGCCAAATGGATAAGTGGACTCTCACTGTGTCTTCATCGAAGATTTTATGCTTTGTTAATAAAAAAAGATCCCTCTTCCTGTTTACTGAATTTTATCTTGATCAGGATATTTTGTCTAATGTTAAAAAACCCTGCTTTTTCTCATTTGCTTTATCTGGTTTCTATGTGATGCCTATCATCTATTTTTAGAACTTTCTTTAATGGAGAATTTCAAATACACGAACATAGAGAGAATGGTAAAATGAATCTTCTGCTATCCATCAGCCATGAGTTGATAAAAATTTTCAACTCATAGCCAATCTTGTTTCATTTCTACCTCACCGACTCCTTCCTCCTCATCTGGATTTTTTAAAAAAATTTTATTTTATTATGTTATGTTAGTCACCATACATTACATCATTAGTTTTTGATGTGGTGATCCAGGATTCATTGTTTTCGTACAACCCCCAGTGCTCCGTGCAGTACGTGCCCTCCTTAATACCCATCACCAGGCTAACCCATCCCTCCACCCCCTCCCGTCTAGAACCCTCAGTTTGTTTCTCAGAGTCCATCGTCTCTCATGGTTCGTCTCCCCCTCCGATTCCCCCCCTTCATTTTTCCTTCCTACTATCTTCTTTTTTTTTTTTTTTTTTAACACATAATGTTTTATTTGTTTCAGAGGTACAGGTCTGTGATTCATCAGTCTTGCACAATTCACAGTGTTCACCATAGTACATACCCTCCCCAATGTCCATCACCCAGCCACCCCATCCTTCCCACCCCCCTCCACTCCAGCAACCCTCAGTTTGTTTCCTGAGATTAAGAGTCTCTTATGGTTTGTCTCCCTCTCTGGTTTCATCTTGTTTCATTTTTCCCTCCCTTCCCCTATGCTCCTCTGTCTTGTTTCTCAAATTCCTCATATCAGTGAGATCATATGATACTTGTCTTTCTCTGATTGACTTATTTCGCTCAGCATAATACCCTCTAGTTCCATCCACGTCATTGCAAATGGCAAGATTTCAGGGTTTTTTTGATGGCTGCATAATATTCCATTGTGTATATATATACCACATCTTCTTTATTCATCTGGATTATTTTGAATCCATCCCAGATATCTTATGATTCCGTCTGTGAACTTTTCAGTAGGTAGCACTGAGATAAGGACTCTTACAAATATGAGCACGATTCTATTGTCACATCTAAAAATTAATAATCATTCTTATCATCAAATATCCACTCAGTGTTCAGATGTCCTAGATTGTGTGTATGTGTGTGTTTGTTCAAATCATGATCCAAATGGAGCAGATAAAACTCTTTGAAATCTTTAAAAACGTATTTCCTGGGGCACCTGGGTGGCTCAATCAGTTAAGCATCTGACTCTTCATCTTAGCGCAGGTCTTGATCTCAGGGTCATGAGTTCAAGCCCTGCATTGGGCTCCACGCTGGGCATGGAGCCTACTTAAAACCAAACCAAACCAAACCTTATTTCCCTAAGTTATTTTTGCTTACTTTTTTTATTATGGAAAAATTTAAACATATGAAAGCAGCTTATTTTTTCTCTTTTTAAAAGAATTAATAAGTATTACTTTTCTCAGTTTTCATTTTGAATACTATAAATATCCATAACATAAGACATACAAGGAAAGCCTTTTGGGTTCTCAATAATTTTTAAGAGTCAAGAGAGTCCTGATTGAGGGAGGAAACATTGTAAATCACTAATTTAAAAGAACTCTTAAAAATTATTCATGCCCTGTCCGCACCCTTAGAGATGTGGATTCAGTTCATCTGGCATGGGGCCTAGGCAAAGGTACTTTTATAGAAGTTCTCCGGGGTGATTCCAAAGGGCAGCCCGGGTTGCGAACCTCTGCTCGGAGACCCGTAGGAAATAAGCAAAGGGACAGAGTAAGAAAGGCAACCAAATGCCCTAGGTCTGAAAGGGCCTCCTGGGACCTGCTGCATCTAGGAGAACTGCTTGCAAAAGCCGGCGCAGAACACCCAAATACCAGTGGCTAAAAACAAATCAGAATTAATTTTTCTCATATAACAAGAAATGTGAGGAAGACAGCTGGTGGTGTTGGTTTGACCCTTGTCGATGCTATCAGAGCCCAGACTGTATCTTTGTACTCCACCCTCTCACAACGTCACCCTTCCTTCCGTGTACTTGTCCCCTCGTGTCCCCAAAGTGGCTGCTACAACTCGCTATCACATCAACAGTCAAGATGGAAGAAGTAAGTCATAGTGACACAGCTGCATTGGTTTCTTTAGCAAACTTCTGCTTTCGGGTCACACAGCCGTCCTTAATTGCAAGGAAGTCTGGGAAGGGGAAAGAGGGGTCAGGATGAGTGTGGTGGGGGGTCAGCCAAACCACGGTGTCTGCCGCACACTAGCAGGACCGGTATGTGGGAAGTCCATATCCAACTTCCTTCCCTGGGCAGGCCTTGTGCAGCTGAACAATGGTGTTAATTTTAGACTGAGTTATAGCCATTAAGTCAGCAAAGTATGGCAGCACGGGGTGAATTCTGACATTTTCTTTGGCTAAACTATAAGCACATTATTATTATTATTATTTTTGTTATAGCTGCTGTTCTGTTTCTGTCACTGTCAAATGTGACATTCGTCAACTAAGAAAAGATGCGTTAGAAATACCTGACACCATTTAGCTGCAAACATGCCCAATACCGCACCTTCGTGTCTTTATTTATTTATTTTTTATTTTTTAAAGATTTTATTTATTTATTTGACAGAGAAAGACACAGCAAGAGAGGGAACACAAGCAGGGGGAGTGGGAGAGGGAGAAGCAGGCTTCTTGCTGAGCAGGGAGCCCGATGCGGGGCTCGATCCCAGGACCCTGGGATCATGACCTGAGCCGAAGGCAAATGCCTAATGACTGAGCCACCCAGGCGCCCCTTGTTTTGTCTTTAAAGACCAACTTTATGGTATTGCAAGTATTTTGGAGACACCAAGGCTCGTATCTGGCCCATGTCGATGCAACACGGGAAATTGAAAAGTGTAACTGCCACTGAGTTGTGATATTGGTTTATTACTACAAAGAAGTCTCTGCCAGGTCCTTTCTGAAATCATTAGAGATGGCCCCACACTCACCACGTGCCCAGTGCCTGGGATCCTTCCCCATACTGTTTCTGGGGCTCACAGAACCTCACTTGCTCCTTACTAACAAGCACCATGGAGGTGTGTGATGTTGGACAAGGCACCATGAAAGGTATGATTAACAAGAAGATAAACAGCTTGTGAGCCAAGCTGTTAGTGAAAGCCCTGTGCCAGGACTGGAGGAAACCAGAAGGGGAACAAGAATCAACTGGTATGTTTGAATTCTGAAAACTGCATATCCCACATCCACATTAAACTTGGATCTCTTCACCAATTAGTAAAAATGGATCCAAATTTAGACGGTCCTTAAACAGCAAGATGCGTTTGAGCTGTGCTAATACATTAGCCGCTAGTTACATATGGCTATTTAGATTAATAAAAATTAAATAAAATTAAAAATAAATTTCCTTAGGGGCGTTAACCACATTTCAAGTGCTCAATAGCCATCTGGGGCTAGTGGCCACCATATTGGATTGCGCAGATGTAGAATATTTCCATCATTCCAGAAAGTTCTATTGGATAATACTGTTTTAGAGGCCAAACAGGTACACAGATCACTGGAGTTTAATGATTTAAGTAAGACATACATAACTACATGGCATATGTCTCTGAGAACTCAACTGGCTGGCATTGCTAACAAATTAAAATCATCTTGAAAGAATGCATATTGTAGCTATTCTACTGATGCTCCGATAAGGCCAATGACCTTCTCAGATACTCAGAGACAGGCACATCAATAGACTCCTCCATGGCGGAGTCATGGAGGAAAGCGTGCTGCTCTAGGTGCCTCCAAAACAGCCTCCAAAAACTTCAAGAAATCCCTAGCGGGAGGTTTGTCAGTGAAACAAAATAAGCAGTCTATTTGTTTTTAATCTTCTGCTTAATGCTTTGCCTCGAACTGTTGGCCTTTCAGCCAGCACCGATGGGTAGATTACATTGGAACTACTCCCCCCATTAAGGCAAAAAACATGTTTTTAAACAGATGATTTTTATGGGAATTACGAGACTGTTTTATTGGTAAAAGCCACTGCACAATCCCCCACTTCTGGATCTTACTCAAGAAATTGTTTAGAGACATGGCATGGCAGAAAACATTAATTGTTCCCCAATACCCATAATCCCTGATTCCTTAATAGGATTTTCCATTTCACAAGGGCACATGGACTTCCCGAATAAGTACTGGTTTCCCATCTTCCTCTCCAGCGATGTACAGCCACACATAAATCCTGTCCAATGAGCTGTATGCAGAACTGCTGTGTGCAACTTCCAGAAGGTGCCCTTATAAAAAGGGAGATGGGTCCTTCTTCCCCCTTGCCCCTTTCTGCTGATTGGAATGGAGACATGAAAGCTGGAACTCAAGCAGGTCATATTGGAGCTGAGCGGGAAGAGCCATGTTGAGGTTGGTGGAACAAGATAGAAGGAAACTGAACCCTGACACTGTTAAACACCGTACCAGCCCTGGGGTTCTACACGAGAAAGAAAAACGTCTGTCTTGGTTAAGCCACTGTCGCTCTCAGGATTTTCTGTTTCTCCCAGCTCAACCTAATCCTATGTAATATGATGGCATCTCTGCTTCTCATCTCTGCTTCTCAGCAGTGGGGAAGTGGAATTCCAGAAGTTCAAAGTGGTAGCTTTTCCAATTTCCAGAATTGCATTAGTAAATTCAAATAACATACCCAGGGACAGGTGAAATCACCACTGAAACATTTTTGGTTTTCTGTAAACTCCTTTAATGTTATCTCAACTGCTATCACCTTAGATACTTTCTCCTCCACATGCCCCAATATTCAAAATAGCCCTCTTATTAGATTAGGTTTTCCTGATTAAAAGTTGCTGGTGATCCTATACCCCAAGGTTCCTAGAATTCTGGGATATTTTTCTTGGCCCAAAGTGTTTTAATAGAGTCTAGGATGTCTCCAAATGGAGCTACCATTGCAACAGGTCCGGAAGGACAGACCTTGGGGCTATTTGTGCTGTTCTACGAGAGGATCTGGCTTGATCTTTAGAGCAAAACTCTTTAAACTCACATGGCGAATAAAGGAGGTGTGCTGAAGTGCCCCCTTTCTGTATGTACCAGGAAAAATGTGTTCGTAAAGTTTATGAGCTCTTTGTCTTTGTGATTTCCTTTGGCTTGGTTCCCAGAACTTTTCAATTGCGTGAGTTGGAGGTTTGCCAAGATTATTTCTATGGTTGAAGGGTCTGTATGTGGTAGAATTGGACTGTTGGGTGCTTCCTTAACTTCTTTTGTAATTTTATTAACTTGCTAGTGGGCCTGTTATGTTTTTGAGATTCGGATATCCTCAAATCTAATGAGCTGTGACCAGACAAGACACTTTATTTCCATCTTTCCTTGCTTGTCTAATTCTTTTTCACTTTTCAGTTCTCTAGCAGTTTCACCTGCAGATGGTTCTGCCTCCACTGAAAGCTACTAAGAGAGGGACTACGTATTTTTAGAGAAAGATTGTAAACTCTTCTCTGCCTGCCCAGTATGGTAGCTACTAGTTACAGGTGGCTATGACAATTTAAATTTAAATAATTTAAAATTAAATGAAGATTTCAACTCCTTAGTTGCACAAGCCATTAGCATCTTCAATGCTCAGAAGTATATGTGGCTAAATGGCTACTTTATCGGACAGCTCAGACACAGAACATTTCCAGCATAGCAGAAAGTTCTATTGGACAGCACTGCTCTAGATGTTTCCTGATGCTCACATTCACTTTCCAGGTCCTAGCACTCTCTAGTTATGTAGGCCTTCTTTCCAAAGTTGATGTTGAAGGGTTTCTTCTGTCAGTATGTTTTCTTTATATTCAGTTAATATAATTAGGGTTTGTTTAGTGACAGAGCAATGACTAGCATATTTTCCCGGCTGCTGCTAAAGGCATAACCAAACCACAGAAGCCCTGGCGCTGCCAAAGCCTCTACATTTGGCCATATTTATTTTGGCTTTTGTATGCCTAACTTTTTCTCTAACTTTTTTTGTTAAAAATGTTGGAGTATTCCCAAATGGACAAATTGCCCCACTGCTTGTTCCAAGTGTAGCTTCCACTCTTTGCCACAAGGTGGTGATGGGATCCTACTTAATATTCTTGAGTTTTATTTTATTTTATTTTTTAAAGATTTTATTTATTTATTTGACAGAGAGATACACAGCGAGAGAGGGAACACAAGCAAGGAGAGTGGGAGTGGGAGAGGGAGAAGCAGGCTTCCCGCGGAGCAGGGAGCCCGACGCGGGACTCGATTCCAGGATACTGGGATCATGACCTGAGCGGAAAGCAGACGCTTAACGACGGAACCACCCAGGCGTCCCTATTCTTGAGCTTTAAAGAACATTTAAAATTCAGATCCTTGCAATGCTGCTTCCTCAAAAAACTGAGAACGTTTCTCATGAGGATTAACAATACCCTACAATTTCAATTCCTGCAGTTGTTCAATAACAAAGGAAAGGATAACCCCCCCGGAAGTGAGCGTAGCTGGGGCGAGAAGGCGACTGTGGGGTGGGGGGCGGGTCTGCACCGAGCACTTGGATTCAGCTCCTCCATTTCCAACCTGGAAGAAGCTTACACCGAGTCCCTGGAGCCTGAAAAGCTATTACAATGCCCCTGCGATATAAACCACCAGATCAGGGCCTGCAGGTTTCCTTATCATCTTATTGAGTACAGAAAGAATCATCCTGATGTCGCAAATTAGTTGCTTGTCCCTTCAGTGGTCGCCACCAGGGATCTCGGGCCGAAATCAGTCATCATATCTCAAGCTGTGATAAAAGCTGTACTGAGCAGGATGTTGTGAACCAAATCAGGAACCTTGGACAGGAGGCTCTGGCGGAAAGCACATGGCAGTGCATCCTTGCGATGAAGCCTGGGATAAAGATCTGTGGGAACAGACCAGCACCCTATTTGTCTGGGGCACAGCCAGCTACTGTGGCAACAACAGTTACGGGTATGGAACAGACGAGTAACCGGGCTTCAGGCATGCACGTTCCCAAGGCTCTGCCGTGTATTCTGCCATAGAAAAACAATGGAAACGCACAGTAACTGAGTATCTATCTCATCAAATGCCAGGCCCTAGAAGACTTTTGCTTCTTCCTGCTACCAGTGGGTTCTTCATTTTTTTCCTCTTAATTTAATTGTAGAAAGATAAACTGTGACTTTCAAACTGACAAGTACCTTTTCTTTTTTTCCCCCCTCCCTGCTTTGAGTTCTCACTCATTTAATACAAGAAAGAACCTTTGGTGCCTGGCCAGCTCAGTTGGTAGTTCCTGGCTGGCTCCGCAGGTGGAGCATGGGACCCTTGATCTCAGGGTTGTGAGTTCAAGTCCCACGTTGGGTGTGGAGTCTGATAAAACAATTTTTTTCTTTTTTAAAGAGAGAACCCTTAAACTCAGAAGAACTGTTTCAAATAAAGCCGATTTAAAAAAAAAGGGAAAGGATGAAGTACTAAGTAATTTGTGTGTTATGAAAAAGAAATTTCCCTATTCTGTTTCCACATGACAATCCTCTACTCTCAAGAGGGCAAACTTCAAAACCGGACTCAATGGTCAGAATTCTGAGTTAACTCACAGCTTTCTGACTGTCATCTGATGACACCATTTTGGGAGGAATTCTTGACCAAACAAAATCAGGGAGACCCTCTTCTTGTCAAACCCTAAATTAATGTATTGGTTCTGCTTTATAAGGACGCTAAGGGAACAGGCAAAATGTTTTTAAACTAAGTTCCTTTTAATTATGACTCAAGATAATATTAAATGAACTCTTAGGCATATAAATGCTGGTTTATCAGTCCTCTGCCGACAAGGCTTGTTTGTTTCTTATCAAAATCTGAAATAGTGAAGTCTCTCTCATTTTAGGCAGTGCAGGCAATGAGAAGCTCATTCATAGTCAGACTTCTTGGATGTGAAATTCTTTGGGCACTAAGTGGATTGCCTCTCTCTTTTTTCCAAGATGTTGGACAGTGGACATATGAATTACAACTTAACTTTCTCATTTGGGGCACTGAAAGGGGGGGCTACTATACTCTCTACTAGAAATATCACAGGCTAGAAATCACGTGTAATTTCTCATGGCATTGAACAAAACCCAAAAACTTCAAAGAACAGAATACTTTCCTCTGCATCCTTTGTTTGTACTTCAGCTTTTCAAAAACTTAAATCTAAGGGCACCTGGCTGGCTCAGTCAGTGGAATGAGAAGCTCTTGGTCTCGGGGTTGTGAGTTCGAGTCCCCTGTTAGACATAGGGATTACTTTTAAAAAAACCTGCTTAAATGCTAATAGGATTCATAAAACATTTGTAATAATAATTTCACATAATAATAATAATGAAACATAATTATATGAATTTAGCTCCATGTCTTCTGCAGTAACCCATGTTTCCAGAAACCTAGTCTTTAAGGGTGTTTCTGTATCAATATATGTCTTTCTTTGGTAAAAATGGATACTCATGTTATTTTGAAAATTGTCAGCAAAATGGATGGTTTGCCCCTGTGCAGAAAAGAAGTAACAGCAAGTCTGACTACCATCCTTTTGGCCTGCTTACAAAGTTGGCCCCTGCTTGGCATCTGGGAGCTTGGATTTTGAAAGGGTTCCCACCGTTCTCAGACCTGATAAGAATGTGCCTAAATTGTACCTAAATTGTACAAATATATGGTTTATGCTGAACACCTGCTTTCCTTCTGCAAGTCTGGAATTTCGGTATGTGCTAGATAGATGGTGCCTACGTGACCAGGCCCCAGCAAAAATCCAGAGAGCTGAGCTTTCCTGGCAGACAATATTTCACACGTGTGATCACAACTCATGGCTGGAGGAATTAAGTGCGTCCTGTGGCTCCAATGGAGAGAGGACTTTGGGAAGCTTGCACCTGGTTTTTCCGGGCTTTGCCCCATGTGCCTTTTCCCTTGATGGACTTTGCTTTGTAACCTTTGCTGTAATAAATCATAGCCGTGAATACAACTATATGAGTACAACTATATGATTCCTTCTAGTGAATCACCTAATCTGGGTGGTCTTGGAGACCTCCGACACAGCCCCTTATTTGATCACAAGATGGTTATCTTGTGGTATTTAAAATAACCAAAAACTGACTTAAAGTTATAGTTTATGATGATATTTGATCAGACTGGTTTTAGGTAGTCACATGCAAGAAGGTCAGTTAAGAAGGAAAGCTCTTGGGGCGCCTGGGTGGCTGTCTTTAAGCATTTACTTTCGGCTCAGGTCATGATCCCAGGGTCCTGGGATCCAGCCCCGCATCCAGCCCCGCATCCAGCCCTGCATCAGGCTCCCTGCTCGGCGGAGGGCCTGCTTCTCCCTCTCCCTTTGCCTCTGCTTGTGTTCCCTCTCTCACTGTGTCTCTCTCTGTCAAATAAATAAATAAAATCTTAAAAAAAAAGGAAAGCTCTTTAAACTTGGTTAAGTCCTTGTCGTTTTTGAAAAATGATGCTAATCTATAAATGTTACAGGAATTAGAAGTTTTCCTGATTACTGTTATATGAAATTTGGGCTTAGGTGGCATGCCATACCATGAAATGATGGAAACAAATATGATTTCTGTCTTGGTCTGAAACATTAATTAAAAAGATTTATAAAGATTTATAAAAATCATAATAAACTGTATTCTAAAAGCAGACCCATGTCTGAAAATTCTGGTATACACATATCTTTGACCCTTTTGGAAATAGAGATGTACTTCCTACTGAATGACTCAGAAGGGAAGGAATTTCGGGTGATCTGATAAACAGAGAGTCATGGGGTAAGTCTGTTTCTATACATTGATGTTAATAGTATAAAAAGAGAACTATAATATTAACATATTATACCTGTTATTTACAATTCTGATCTTCTGTTGATTTTTATACTTGGAAACCATATTCTTAATGATTGACATGCTTTATCAGTCCTGTATGAATGCCAATGCCAAAATCCAGGCTCAGCGTCTGTTCTACCTGGGATTTCTTTTTTTTTTTTTTAAAGATTTTATTTATTTATTTGAGAGAGAGAGAGCACATGAGAGGGGGGAGGGTCAGAGGGAGAAGCAGACTCCCTGCCGAGCAGGGAGCCCGATGCGGGACTTGATCCCGGGACTCCAGGATCATGACCTGAGCCGAAGGCAGTCGCTTAACCAACTGAGCCACCCAGGCGCCCTACTACCTGGGATTTCTAAGAGTAATGGTTCCCCCCCCCCCCCCACTGGTAAGAATGCAGCATGAACTTGGTCATCTATGATGAAGTAAAGCAAATTTTAGGAGGTCCACTATCAGTTGGTTCCTAGGGAGAATTGATCACCATCAAGTTTATTTCTCCATGCCTGGGTAAAACAACAGTGACTTGTCTGGTGATCACCAAACCCTTCAAACATAAGCATGGTCACATGACCATCTCCTTCCTCCCAAAAAGAAAGAACAACATTTGATTTAGATGGTTTGTGTTCCTCAGAAAAGGTTACTCTATAGACCGGAAGAACTTGAGAAAGAGGAAGTACATTGAATTAAAATGCAGAGACTCAGAAACTGACATCGGGGGCACATTTAGCCATAATGTCCTTTCTGGAAGCGGGAGGTTGCTGGACAACAGGCGTATCAGAACCGCTTGTTCCAAGGCTATGTGTGATGTTTGAGATCAGTTCAGGAGCCTTGTGAAGAAGAAGAATTTATTTATTTTTATTTATTTTTAAAGATTTTATTTATTTGAGAGAGAGAGAGAGAGCACGAGTGGGGGGGAGGGGGAGAGAAACAGAAGGAGAGGGAGAAGCAAGCTCCCCACTGAGCAGGGACCCCGATGTGGGACTCAATCCCAGGACCTGAGCCGAAGGCAGACGCTTAACCGACTGAGCCACCCACGCACCCCAGGAGACAAAAAAATTATAGAGAGAGGCTGAACATTGGCCTAATGAAAAATGGAAAAGAGTTTCTGGAGTTCCCTTCAGCAATGGGGCAAAGTCATGCTCCGTGGCCACACCCACTTAAAGAGGAAAATGGGATCAAGAGTTGGGTGCAATTGGCTCAACTTGAAAGAAAGGAGCAGCCTCTGAGAGTTTCTCCTATTCTTAGGACACTTCCTGTGATCTATCCTGAACACAGATACTCATTGAATGCTCCCAGTCTCATGTTCCAATGAAATGAATTACATCCCGATAAGGAAGAAGGGAGCAGAAATACCACCTGTTGGCTGAGGTCCCTGTCATCCTGAAATGGAAGTAAAAAGGAAGATGGATTTGGTCATTGAGAGAGTAAGGAGCAACAACATCTTGGAAAATTATCCAAACATTTCCACCGCAGTCTCCATGTCACTGGGAATGAAAGCGGGGCCCACTCTGTAGGTCTGAGTCCCCAGGCAGAAAAGAAGACCCTGCCAAAGAGGGTAACTAGCAGTCTCGGGTATCTTACTGGGCCAGATCTCGGGCTAGGCACCTTCCTCCCCACAGGGCTGTCTTTGCCTCATCAGAGTCTGATTTCAGTGGCCTCTTTTTGCTCTGTTGTTTTGCTTTTCTGTCACAACTTCATCACTGAAGAACAGCGAGACAGTGGACAGTGTCAACCACTTTCCAGAAGTTTCTTACCTCGCTGGCTTCTACAATGGAGAATGAAGCTCGCTCCGAGGGCAATGAGCCCTAGCACAAAGCCTCCGACTCCAGCCAGCATCTTGCTCCGGGCAGACTGTGCCTCTGGGGAGAACAGAAGTCAGGGTGAGTCTCCCCTCCACTTGCCGCAACCCCAGGGCCCTGTCTGACAGGCGCCTGATCTAATCTACCACGGACAGAAAAGGAAGGGGATGAGGTCAAGCTTGGAACCACTATGGAGAAAGAGTAGATGTGAAAAGCACTAAAGTCTTGGGCCGCAGAGTGATGGCTTCCACAGGATGCAAATGCTGGTTTTAGGTCAGCCCATTAAGTCCAAGCTTAAGGGACTGAAGGGAGACTGAAGGGAGAGGTGTTTCCATGTCTGAGGGCCAGTCATGAAGGTGATGGCATTTCTGAGGTTTTTTTGACAAGGGGAGATTCTTTAGACTTCCCCCAGGGCAGGATAAATGTGTGCGAGGATTGCCAGACCATCACTGCTCCCAGCCGAGACCACAGTTAGGTTGATGAGGAACACGGGGTAGTCTTGTGTAGTAACACAAGACAAAATGAGCAGACCTCAGAGCCTGGAGGGTCATCAGGGAGTAACTCACTCCACTCCACGGTGACAGGACCATCTAGGCTGGGGTGCTCCACTTGGCAGGCGTAGACGTCTCCCTGCCGGGGGGTCATTTCCAGCATCACCAGGGTCTGGAAAGTCCAGTCTCCATTATGCATCGAGTTGGTGGATAAATCCCCAGCTGTTTCCTCCTGTCCATTCAAGAACCAGCGGACTTGAATGTGGCCTGGGTAGAAATCTGACACGTGGCAAACAAGCAGGTTGTGGTGCTGCGGGTGCCCCTTCTTGGAGGGAGAGACATGCACTTGAGGCTGGACTAGGAGGGGAAAAGACTCTTTGTTATGACAACTGAGACAGCCAAAGTAGAACATTTAGCGATTTTCTTGCCCAACTGACTTCTCAGATGTTAAAGACAAATCCTATCACCTATTAAGCTATTTAGAGGCAGGAGATGGGGAACACAGTAGGAAAAACAGAATAAAACATTCAAATGTTCTAAGAATGACCTTGTCACACCCAATAATGAAAGAGCAAAGAACAGGTGAGGGTCAGAGTTGGTGCTCTAGAACACTTCTGCCACAAATGTAGGTGACAGTGACTAATATTCTTTGAGCAGAAATGTTGGACCAGCTATGAAGTTACCTGAATTTACATTTTCTCATCTTGTTTAAAAGGATGTATAATCCTGCCAGATATTATCTTGGAATCAGAATATATTCAGCCAATACAGTTCCTTTGATCTAGCAGTCTAATATTCTCCTTTAAAAAAGACGAGCAGATGGGATGTCGGAGTGGCTCAGTCGGTTAAGCGTCTGCCTTCAGCTCAGGTCATGATCCCAGCGTCCTGGGATCCAGTCCCACATTGGACTCCTTGCTGGGTGGGGAGCCTGCTTCTCCCTCTGCTTGCTGCTCCCCCGCTTATGCTCGAACTCTCTTTCTCTCTGAGAAATAATAAATAAATAAATAAATAAATAAATAAATAAATAAATAAATAATAAATAATAGGAGAAGAAATGAAGTAGCTTGATTTGTTCTTCATTTTAACCTGTCTCCTGGCTTCCTCTACCAGGGGAAAAAAAAAAAGTTTGTCGCCAGATCCACAAACCCAATGCTCCTGTCTCTTTCCTGTTTGCGGAGCAGGGAGTCTGGCCCCTTGCGGCGCTGGCCTGGCCCCTGGGCTCCGTGCGGGCTCTGGGACGCGGCGGCCGCTCCCGCCTCTGCTGCCCAAGTCCACCCGGTGCAGAGTGTCCGCTGCAGACCCGCCCTGTCACCTCGGCGCTTCAGCGTGAAACCCTCGTCCAGGTCGAAGTTGTGCTTGCACACGGAGTCCACGGCGCTCCGTCTCAGGGCCAGGAACTCCCTGTGAATGTTCCAGTTCTTGGCCGTGATGCTCGGACACGGCGGCAAACAGCCCCACGGCGCTGTCCAACTGGACGAACAGCTCTCGGTTGTAGTGTATTGCTCCCGGAAGTGGTGCGTCCCGTTGAACTCGAGGCAGGTACTCCGCCTCTGGTAGGCGTAAAGCTCTGTGGGGAGTAAACTAGGAGGTGAATATAAGAATGTATAGGAGGGGGGCGCCTGGGTGGCTCTGGGTGGCTCAGTCGTTAAGCGTCTGCCTTCGGCTCAGGTCATGATCCCAGGCTCCTGAGATCGAGCCCCGAATCAGGTTCTTTGTTCACCGAGGAGTCGGCTTCTCCCTCTACCTCTGCCTGCCCCTCCCCCTGCTCATGTGCTCTCTCTCTGCCAACTAAATAAATAAAATCTTTAAAAAGGGAAAAAAAAAAAAAAAGAATGTATAGGAGAATATAATAATGAATATGGGGGTGAGGAAGCATTTCTTAAGCAAACATAAATCACAAGCAAAAAGATAATGAAATGAATTGCATTAAAATTCAATGCTTCTGTTATGCAAAGGGCACCACTAAGAATAGACAGAATAGAAATACACTCACAATGTCTAAAATTGACATGGGATCAGTATCTAAAATATATAAGCAATTCCTAAAAAACAAGCAAAATAAAGGACAGTGATAGAGCAGTGGTAAGGAGTGGGAATGGGAATTTATAGGAGAGGAAACTTGCAAGGCAGCCTGCAGCTCACCAGTGGAAAGAAAATTCAGAAAGAAATGAGACTGAGATCTATTAGACTCAAGCATCATATGGAGTGTAACGCACCCCCTGCCCCATGGTCAGAATAGCACCCAGAGGACACTTGGTCAAACTGAAGAGATGTATGCCATATGACCCAGCACTCCCACAACTTGTTAGACATCAAAAATGTTCACACTCAGGTCCATAAAGGGACAGGTAGGGGCTGCTGTTGACTGTGGCATTATTTGTGACACTAAAGAATTGGCAGGAATCAGTTGGTGTGATCATCCCTGGGACAGCAAACACCTAAAAACTGTTGTGGATGTACACCATGGAATATTTTTTAAAAGATTTTATTTATTTATTTAGAGAAAAAGCATGAACAGGGGGAAGGGCAGAGGGGGAAGGAGAGAGAATCCCAAACAGACTCCCCACTGAGCATGGAGCTGGCATGGGGCTTGATCTTAGGACCCTGAGATCATGACCTGAGCTGAACTCAAGAGTCGGATGCTCGGGGTGCCTGGGTGGCTCAGTCGTTAAGTGTCTGCCTTTGGCTCAGGTCATGATCCCGGGGTCCTGGGATCGAGTCCCACATTGGGGTCCCTGCTCGGCGGGAAGCCTGCTTCTCCCTCTCCCACTCTCCCTGCTTGTGTTCTCTCTCTCGCTGTCTCTCTCTCTCTGTTAATAAATAAAATCTTAAAAAAAAAAAAATTAAAAGAGTCGGATGCTCAACCAACTGAGCCACCCAGGTGCCCCTGGACCATGGAATATTATGTAACCATTAGATGACACCAAATAGTTGTACACTCTATAACATTGTGTAGGAATGTTAAAAATATAGGCACTGAAAAATACATATCTTGAAAGAATGCATAGGAACAACAACTATGTAGGAAACCCATTAGAATGGGTGGGTGCATTCTCTGTGTGTTTTAGAATCTTATCACAAGGGTCACATTAGGGACATGCAGACAAAGTGATTTTTCCCCATGTCCTGTTCTGTTTTTTACACTTGAACATTTTAAGTCAAGTTACTCTTTTATTCATATTTATATACAGCACCTAACCTAAGCCATCCTAAATACTTTCTGGCTTTATTGACATATATTTGATAATAAAAAAAAGTCATATATATTTAAGGTGTAAAACCTGATGGTCTGATATATGTATACATTGTGAAATATTCACAAGCCAATTAACATATTCATCATCTCATACAGTTACCAATTGCCTTTTTTTAAATCTTTTTTTTGTGGTGAGAACACCTAAGATCTACCCTCTTAAATTTCAAGTACACAATACAATATTGTCAACACAGTTCTCCAGAACTTATCCACAACTGAAACGTAGTACTCCTTGAAAAATATCCCCCCATTTTCATCTCCCCCAGCCCCTGGTAACCATTTCTATGAATTTAACTATTTTAGATTTCACATATAAGTAAGATCATGCAGTATTTGTCTTTCTACATCTGCCTCGTTTCATTGAACATAATGTCCTACAGGTTTATCCATGTTGTTGCAAATGTCAGGATTTCCTTCTTTTTAAAGGCTGAAGAGTATTACATTGTGTACATATACCATATTTTCTTTATTCATTATTCATTCATCTGTCCTTGGACATTTAAGTTGTGTCCATATATTGGTTTTGAGAATAATACTGAAATGAATATGGAAGTGCAGATATCTCTTCAAAACCCAGATTTCATTTCTTTTGGATATATACCCAGAAGTGAGATTGCTGGATCATATGGTAGTCCTATTTTTAATTTTTTGAGGAACCTCCATACCGTTTTCCATAGAAGCTGCACCAACTTACATCCCCACAGCAGTGTATCGGGTTCTCTTTTCTCCACATCTTAGTATCATTAATCTTCCATCTTTTGATACTAGCCATTCTAATAGGTTAAGATGATATCTCATTGTGGTGTTAATTTGCATTAGTAAAGTTAATTAGTAAATTAATTAGTAAAGTTGAGCACTTTTTCATATACATGTTGACCAACTGAGAAATGTCTATTCAGGTCCTTTGCTGTTTTTTTAAAAAAAATTTTTTATTGTTATGTTAATCACCATACATTACATCATTAGTTTTTGATGTAGTGTTCCATGATTCATTGTTTGTGCATAACACCCAGTTCTCCATGCAGAACGTGCCCTTTTTAATACCCATCACCAGGCTAACCCATCCTCCCACCCCCCTCCTCTCTAGAACCTCAGTTTGTTTTTCAGAGTCCATCATCTCTTATGATTCGTCTCCCCCTCCGATTTCCCCCCCTTCATTCTTCCCCTCCTGCTATCTTCTTTTTTTTTTTTCTTGACATATATTGCATTATTTGTTTCAGAGGTACAGATCTGTGATTCAACAGTCTTGCACAATTCACAGCGCTCACCATAGCACATACCTTCCCCAATGTCTATCACCCAGCCACCCTATCCCTCCCACCCCCCACCACTCCAGCAACCCTCAGCTTGTTTCCTGAGATTAAGAAGTCCTCATATCAATGAGGTCATATGATACATGTCTTTCTCTGATTGACTTATTTCGCTCAGCATAACACCCTCCAGTTCCATCCATGTCGTTGCAAATGGCAAGATCTTATTCCTTTTGATGGCTGCATAATATTCCATTGTATATATATACCACATCTTCTTTATCCATTCATCTGTCGATGGACATCTTGACTCTTTCCATAGTTTGGCTATTGTGGACATTGCTGCTATAAACATCAGGGTGCACGTACCCCTTCGGATCCCTACATTTGTATCTTTGGGATAAATACCCAGTAGTGCAATTGCTGGATCGTATGGTAGCTCTATTTTCAACTTTTTGAGGGGCCTCCATACTGTTTTCCAGAGTGGCTGCACCAGCTTGCATTCCCACCAACAGTGTAGGAGGGTTCCCCTTTCTCCGCATCCCCGCCAACATCTGTCGTTTCCTGACTTGTTAATTTTAGCCATTCTGGCAGGTGTGAGGTGGTATCTCATTGAGGTTTTGATTTGGATTTCCCTGATGCCGAGCGATGTTGAGCACTTTTTCATGTGTCTATTGGCCATTTGTATGTCTTCTTTGGAAAAATGTCTGTTCATGCCTTCTGCCCATTTCTTGATTGGATTATTTGTTCTTTGGGTGTTGAGTTTGATAAGTTCTTTATAGATTTTGGATACTAGGCCTTTATCTGATATGTCTTTGCTGTTTTTTTAATCAGGTTTTTTGTTTGTTTTTTCTATTGAGTTACATGAGCTCCCGTATTTTGAATATTAACTTCTTATCAGACACATGGTTTACAAATATCTTCTCCCATTCCATAGGTTGCCTTTTCACTATGTTAATTGTTTCCTTTGCTGTGCAAAAACCTTTTAATTCGTTAGTTTTTGCTTGTTGCCTGTGTTTTTTATGTCATAACCAAAAAAATCATTGCTCAGACCAAAGTCAAGAAAGTTTTCCTCTATGTTTTCTTCTAGGAGTTTTATAATTTCAGATTCTACATTTAAGTCTTTAATCAATCTTGAGTTGATTTTTATATACAGTATGAGATAAGGGTTTTATTTTATTATTCTGCATATGGATATCCAGTTTTCTCAATATCATTTATTGAAGACAATCTTTATGTTCTTGGCATACTCTTGTTGACTATAAGTTGACTGTAGATATGTGGATTTATTTCTGGGCCTTCTATTATATTCCACGGTTCTCTGTATGTCTGTATTTATGCCAGTATCATACTGTTTTGATCACTGTAGCATTGTAATATATTTTGAAATTGGGAAATGTGATCCTTTGTTCTTCTTGCTCAAGACTGTTTTGATCATTCAGGGTCTTTTGTGATTCCATATGAATTTTAGAGCTGTCTTGTTCAATTTCTGTAAAGAATACCATTGGGGCTTTGTAAGGGATGGCATGGAATCTGTACGTAACTTTGGGTGGTATGAACATTCTTCTAGTCCATGAACGTGGATGTCTTTTCATTTATCTGTGTCTTCTTTGATTTCTTTAACAATGTTTTATAATTTCCAGAGTACAAGTCTTTGGTTCAGTTTATTCTTAAGTATTTTATATTTTTTGTTGCTATTGTGACTGTGATTGTTTTCTTAACTTCTATTTGGATACTTCATTGTCTGTGTATAGAAGGGTGATTGATGTTTGCATTTTGATTTCATATCCTGCAACTTTACTGGATTTGTTGATAAGTTCTTATTTTATTTTATTTTTTTGCTGATAAGTTCTAAAAGTTTTTTGTTGTTGTTGTTGAGTCTTAAGGGTTTTCTGTCTGTACAAGCATGTCATCCACAAACAGGGATAATTCTACTTCTTCTTGTCTGATTTGGATACCTTTTATGTCTTTTTCTTGTCTAATTGCTCTGGGTAGGACTTCCATAATTATGTTGAAAAGAAGAGGCAAGAGTGGGCATCCTTGGCTTGAACCAGATCTTGGAAAGCTCTCAGTTTTTCCCCATTGGTAAGATAGGCTGTGGCTTTTCATATATGACCTTTATTGTGTTGAGTTTAAGGTCCCTCTATACTTTTGTTGAGAGTTTAATCATGAATGGATGTCGAACTTTCTCAAGTGCCCTTTCTGTGTCTGTTGAGGCGATCAAGTATTGTTTTTCCCTTTCATTTTGTTAATGTGGTGTATCACATTGATTGATTTGCTTATGTCCAAATATCCTTGCATCCCAGAGTTAAATCCCACTTAGTCATGGTGTATAATTCCTTTAATACACTGTTGAATTTGGTTTGCTTGTATTCTTTTGAGAATCTTGAATATATATTCATTATGGGTATTGGCCTGCAATTTTCTTTTCTAGGGTTGTCTTTGTCTGGTTTTGTTGTCAGGGTAATGTTAGCCAACAAAGAATTGATTGTAAATTACTGGCTGCCTGGAATCTAATTGGGGGTCCACAGTTGTCTGTTGAAGGAGTCTTTAAATTGCAGCTTCTCTGTGTGACTTAAAGTTTATCATAAATGGAAAATCCAGAATGAATTTATCACACGACTTCCTAGACCACAGAAATGAGGGCAATGCTGCACAGTGGCAGAAATAAAGGATGTTTGAAGAATATGTCAACACAAGGCTCACCCTGTCATTTCAGGGTTGAGCTCAGGGAGCCCAAGCTCCAGGTGAAGCTCCTTCCCCTGCTCAGGAGCCTTTCTGAGTGGCTGTCAAGGGGCCTTAACAGACCATCCTAACAGTAGGAGGAGGGTGTGAGGGGATCTGACCATCATCTCTGTTACTGCAGAGATGACAAGAGTTGATTTGGGTGGTCTTGTCAGAGTCCTTGTCCTTTCTCAGGGCTTCACGTGCCCCAACTTGAAGTTGCTCAACTGGTTGCTCAGGCAGGGAGGGAGCCACCAAACAAAGCTCAGGGAGCCCTATACAACTTATAGCTTGCAAGGGCTGTGCTGCAGCAGCACTTCATTTCTCTCCGATCTCCCAAGCCTGTCTTCTTGCTCTGTGCTCTGTCCCTCAGCCTCGGAGCCCCTGGCCCCATCCAGTTTGGAGTCTGTGCTGTCTTCTACCAGCCCTGCCTGCTCTCCTCCCCCACATCGAACTCCATTTCCTGTTCCGCTAAGAGGCTTCTCCACCTGTTTTTCAATCAGGACATAGTTCTGTTAGTTCTGAATAGTGGTTTCAATTTTTTCCTCTTTTAAAGTAGTTGACTTTTAAAAAATTTTTGATGTAGTTCCAATAGTTTATTTTTGCTTTAATTTCGCTTGCCTCAGGAGACATTTAGAAAAATGTTGCTATGATTGTTGGTGGGAATGCAAACTGGTGCAGCCACTGTGGAAAACACTATGGAGGTTCCTCAAAAAGTTGAAAATAGAAATATCCTATGATCTAGTAATCACACTACTGGCTATTTACCCAAAAAATATGAAAACACAAATTCAAAAGGATATATGCACCCCTGTGTTTAATGCAGCATTATTTATAATAGCCAAACTATGGAAGCAGCCCAAATGTCCTTCAATAGATGAATGGATAAAGAAGATGTGGTTTATATACGATGGAATGTTATTCAGTAATAAAAAAGAATGAAATATTGCCATTTGCAATAACATAGATGGAGCTAGAGAGTATAACACTAAGAAAAATAAGTCAGTCAGACAAAGACAAATACCATATGATTTCACTCATATGTGGAATTTAAGAAATAAAACAAATGAACAAAGGATAAAAAGAGACAAACCAATACACAGACTCTTATCTATAGAGAACAAACTCGTGGTTACCAGAGGGCAGGTGGGTGGGGGGATGGGTGAAATAGGTGAAGAGGATTAAGAGTACATTTATCTTGATGAGCACTGAGTAATGTATAGAATTGTGGAGTCACTATATTGTACACCCAAAATAATATAACATTGCATGTTAACTACTGGGATTAAAAACTTAAAAAAAAAAGTAAAGTAATTAACTTTTTTTTCAAAGTGAAATCTTATTTTCAAAGCAGACAAATGTCACACAAAGGTCTCTCTTTCCTATGTGCACTTGAAAAATATTACAGACTTTCTAAAACTCTTGAAAACATCTGAATTTTCTAGAGTAGAGCTTGAAAACTTCAGGTGTAAAATACATCATCTTTCTAGACTAGGACATATTAAGAATATGTAATTACCATAGGATATAAGGAAGGTAATGTGGACAGAGCAATAAGGATGTCTGCAGACCAGCTGTGTGGCTTTGGGCAAGTAAAGCAACCTGTTAGAGTCTCAACTTTTTCACCTGTAAAAAAGGATGTTATTATCATTATTATTTACCTTGAAGGACTACTGTTGAAATTAAATAAAATGATATAAATAAAACCTAGAGCATAGTGTCTGGCCCTGGTCACTGGAGGTTAGAGCCCTTCCCCTTCTCAAGCTATGATGGCTTAGATTATGTGGAGACAAAGAGCCCTAGTTTGTTCAGAATGGCTCAAATGGAGCTGCCCTTTGAGGCACAACATTAATGCTTGAAAAGGAGCTTTTATTAACTTAATACTGATAATTTCTTTCTTTCCACCTCTTCTTTCACTTGGGAAAGGGAGATAGAAGAAGTGGAGTAAACAAAAGATTAAATCCCCAGGTGTCCTCTGCCTCCCAGGTGTGTGATAGGATAGAGTCCCAGGGCTTAAATGCCAGAATGGTAAATGTCATGAACAAAGGATGTTTCAAGTGGCTGTTGGAGCTACAGTTCTGTTTCATCCATGACTTGGATACTTCCTTTCTCCACAGTTTTCTTCATGACCCAATAGTCTCTAGTATTTTCTCAACAACTTCAGCATCTCCCCTTTTGTCTCTTTTTATTTTTGCTCTGTTGAAAGTTGAAGAAATCCTGAGGAGTTGGAGGCATAAGAAACTGGAGGAATGTGCCCAACCCATTGGGTCCAAGTTTTCAGGACTCACATTTCACTCAGTAATGAGTTCCTCAGCATCAAAACTGTGCAGAGAGCTCCTGGTCCACCTGCTTGCTCCCTACAGTAGTCTTTCTCACAAGGCAATGAGACTCTATTCATTCCTTTTAAATCTGAACCCACTGGCTTCATCTCACCCCACCCCTCCCACCACCCACCACACTGCTCGCTATTCACCCCAAAGGAGACCCCAGCTCTGATTTCCAATGTACTCGTATCAGCACAACTGCCCCTGGACCCCAGAACAGCATTGCTTCTCCTGTCACCTCCTGTGGGACACTGTCGCATCTCACCAGCTACTTCCACAGTTCCTCTGGCTGTCTAGGACTGTCGCTTCTCCATTTCTTCTCTCATGGCAGGCATGAGCACACAGCTGAGCTGCCCTGTCTAACTCTCTGCCCTTCTGAGGCAGAAATGTATGAAATTTTCCCTTCCCCTCATCTGAGAAATGGGTACATTGGGATGGAGTTTGAGCAGATGAATTTGGGAGTTTCAAATGCTATTATCCCTGGAAATTAAGGAAGGGACCTGAGAGTACCTGATCCTCAGGAGGAAGTGGGGCTGGCCTTATGGATGGGGATGAGGAGGCTGGGAAATTTTAACATAAACAAATTCACCATTCTATCACTAATGGTTTCTTGGTGGTGAACTGGAACTAGAAGAGGCCATTTCCTGTTTTTCACTTCTCTGGTCCTGTCCTGATGTGCCCTGATCCAATTCCTAATGTGAGGGACAGTCAGCTGCAACTGGTATCCTGTCGGCCTTAACCACAGCTTGTCATCACCCTCCTCTGCTGCTCTGGCCATCACTGGTCATGGAATGAGGGTTCCTGCCTGATTCTGTGGAAGGGGCCCCTACCTGGAGCACTGATTCTACAGAGTGATCTTCAAATCTTGGACAATGCAGACTAACCATAATTTCCCCTTTCTGATCTTTGATGGATGTTGAAATGTCATTTTGATGACCCTTTTGTGAGAACTTTGCCCCTCCAAAATCACTCCAGACCACCAGGTACCATCGTCCCCATCACACGCACACCCTGATCTCTTTCTCTCTCTGCTGAGAATAGCAGCCCCTGCACGATGTCAGAGCCCTAAAGCCTTTCTCAGGGAGTGAGCCCACATGGAAAGCCCCCTAAGGTCATTCCCCTGAGCTGGATCCTCCAAGAGGAGCAGCTCTGCACTTACCTGGGGTGTCTCTGCTCTGAACCAAAGGGGAGCTTAGCATCACCAAGGACATCATGAGAGCGGCCATCCCTGGGACCCCAGTGATCCTCGGGACCACCATCCTGGAGCCTGGGAAAGGATGGGGGCTGAGAGACTTGCAGTCAGAGCAGCTCTCACTCAATGGGCCCCATTCCTAAAATATCAGACAAGATGAGCTTGGGCAGCCTTCCTTATCCCCGGGTGTGACCAGATTCTGAAAAATGAACCAATAAACAGGAATTGTCACTCATCAGACAGAAGTTTGGTATAAAACACATGATTCTTTAAGGTGTAAGATTCACTGAAGACAGTATAAGGAAAGGGATCCTCATTTTGAGCAACTGGGTGAGTCATAAGTCTTGATTGTTTTATATACTTTCCTCCCTAGGAACAGATCCCAGGGAATGTCATTCCTTCTCCATGGTGAACGCCATCCCCCTTGCACAGACATGTTCTGGGACAGAGCAAGTCCTAAACAGTGTGTTAATGACTTGGGGGGGATTAGACTGTCCATCCCAGAACTCAGAATTAGCCCTGGGAGCTGTACAAGCGGGCATGCAAAATATGCGGTGTATATCTTTTCCTCTCAACGGTTCTGTAGCTCTTAGAAGAAGAAAGGATATGGACTAAGGGTCTCTGGGTTTCAATACCAGATAAGGCATGGAAGTAGGTGTACAACTTTACACAAATTACTTGTCCTTTCTGGGCCACCATTTCTTCATTTTTAAAATGGGGACGGTAGCACCTGCATATCAGTAATTCTTGAGGGTGAAATGGGAGCACCCGTGTAAAACGCTTTAGAAACTTACAGATCTGAGACTTTTGAGTAGATCAATGAAGTTATCAGGGACCATCCTTTTTTTTTGCAATTCAACATATGTATATATTTTTGGTAACTTTTAAACACCAGATAATTCCAACAAACAATACAGATAGTTCCTGAAATGAGGTAAATATACTCCCCCAGAACACACAACCTAAGGAAGACAATAACAAAACAAATACAATTTACAGCAAATATATTAAGTACTCTGTTTGACTTATTTCGCTCAGACAAATATATTAAGTACTTATATAAAATGTTGATGAATTGAATAAAAGCATATAAAAATATTGAATTTAAGTTTTCTATTAGGTACAAAGATGCATTGTAGAGAAGTGGTCAGGCACAGTTTTAGAAAGCCCCTTTCTACTACTTCCAGACTTTTTTTTTTAACCCACTGTGACTTATTTCCTTTCATGTAGAATGGAGATTATTATGTCATTGGTTTTGGGAAATCTAATTGGGATGATACTCAGAATTTGTGAATCTCTTAAAACAAAGCCTTGCACATAGTAAGGAATCAAGAAATGTTAATTATTATAATGCAGGACACTTTATCCAATACAACGTATTATTTAATCCAATAATAATAAATTCTATAATTTTGGGGCGCCTGGGTGGCTCAGTCGTTAAGCGTCTGCCTTCGGCTCAAGTCATGATCCCAGGGTCCTGGGATCGAGCCCCACATCGGGCTCCATGCTCCGCAGGAAGCCTGCTTCTCCCTCTCTCACTCCCACTGCTTGTGTTCCCTCTCTCACTGTGTCTGTCTCTGTCAAATAAATAAATAAAATCTTAAAAAAAAAAAAATAAATAAATTCTATAATTTTAACAATAAACACACACAGAGGAATTTCTGCAGTTCCCCATCCCTTTGGTGTAGTTCCAAACCCCTCTGTAATAAAACAGCATATCAGCGAAAGATCTACCATTAGACTTAATGTGAAATGATTAGGGAAATTGTCCTTAATGGTAAGGTTTAGAGGCGGCTGGCTGGCTCAGTCCATAAGGCATGTGACTCTTGATCTCAGAGTCCTGAGTTCGAACCCCATGTCGGGCATGGAGCCTACTTAAAAAAACAACAACAACAACAAACAGTGAGATGTAAATAAAGATGCCTTATATCACCAAATTCTGTATAAGAAGAAATAAAAGAACAATAATTAGAAATGAAACAATTAGGCATTTTTTGCCTTCTATTTATCTGCCTGGGAACATCAAAGAATTCCTGTAAAATTATCAAAGGTATAAAATGGTAAATATAATATCATTTGATAACAAATGAATTACTATAGGATACTAAGAATCAACATGAAGGGGCCCCTGGGTGGCTCAGGCGGTTAAGGGTCTGACTCTTGATTTTGGCTCAGGTCGTGAGATTGAGCCCCAAGTCAGGCTCTCAGGTGCTCAGAGGGGAGTCTGCTTGAGTTTCTCTCCCTCTGCCCCTCCCTCCACTCAAGTGCACATGCTCTCTCTCTCAAATAAAGAAATAAATAAATCTTAAAAAAAGGAATCGATTCAGAGAAAGACAATTATCATACGGTTTCACTCATATGTGGAGTATAAGCAATAGCACAGAGGACCATATGGGAAGGGAGAGAACATGAATGGGAAGAAATCAGAGGGAGACAAACCATGAGAGACTCTGGACTCTGGGAAACAAACTCAGGGTTGCAGAAGGGAGGGGGGTGGGGGGATGGGGTAACCGGGTGATGGGCATTAAGGAGGGCACGTGTTGTGATGAGCACTGGGTGTTACACGCAACTAATGAATCACTGAACACTTCATCAAAAACTAAAGATGTACTATGTGTGGGCTAATTGAACTTAAAAAAAAAGGAATCGACATGCAGTTTTGAAAAGTTATCCATTCAAAAGGTCACTACCCATAGAAAACACAAAATCAACTTCAATGACATATTTCAAAAAAATCTCATTAAGAGGAAGATGATTTGATTTGATCTTTTTATTTTAAGTAGGCTCCACACCCAACATGGGGCTTGAACTCATGACTCTGAGATTAAGAGTTGCACACTCCACCTGACTGAACCAGCCAGGAGAGGAGGAAGATGGTTATGAGGTCTCTATTGTGGTTTTCTTCCTCTTATTCTCAGATCCCACATAGATTGGGACTTTCTGGGTCACCTTGGTCCTGACAGCTCTCCCACCTCTTCTCCCAGTGGTTATATTAGTTTCTTTCCCAACCAGAGATACCCCTTCTGACATTTGCTGGTTGGCTGAGCCCCACTGAGCTGTTTCGCCTCCACCCCTTCTCCTTCCAACAGATAGGGAAATAAGTCCTGGACTCAGAGCTCCTCCCTGCCCTGCTCTGCCTCATTCTCTCCTCACTTTCTGCCTCACGGCGGCCACTGCAGATGCACCTGGAAGACATAAGGAGCCGGACCCAAGTCATGATCCTGGGAGCCATCGCCCTGGCTGCCCTGCTGAGCCCCCATGGAACTGGGGCCGTCAGCGGTGAGTGCTCGGGTGGGCCAGAGAGGGTGGGGACTATAAGGAGATTTGTAGCCCATGGGTGCTGTTTTCTCTCCCATTTTTCTTCTTTCTTCTTTTTCTCTCATGTGAGGTCTTTTGCTTTTTGTCTTTCTGACAACAGGAAAAAGCACTGTTTATCAAACACTGACCAAGTGCCAAATCTCATTTCATTTTCACAGCAGTCTTTTCAGGAGGGTGTTTATTACTCTCATTCTAGAAATGAAAAGACTGAGACCTGAAATGATGTCTCCTGAACCCCATGTCACTGCGCCATGGCTCTGCATCCTCTGGAGAGCGTCTCTCTCTGTCGCTCTTAAATTTCAGAGGTAAACTTCTTGAAATTGGAGTCTGAAATTCCTGTTTTTTACTTTCTTCTGCTTCATTCAGTCCTCAGCCCGCTGCCTTCTCCCTTTTGTTTCCTCACATCTCTGCTGATGCTTTCAGTGTGGCCACTAGTGGCCTCCTTACAACCAAAACCAGTGGTCACTTCTCTGTATATCTTACCTGTGTCACTAGTAATATTTGCAACGTGACCACTTCCTCCTTCCTGGAATTTTTCTCTTGTTCTTTGTCTTTGAGGAGCACACATCCTCCTTGTTTTCTTCCTACTCGTTAGTCCTCTCCTTTTCCGCCTCTTTCTCAAAAAATTTATTTAAGTGATCTCTACACCCAGCGTGGGGCTTGAACTCACAACCTGGAGATCAAGAGTCACCTGTTCTTCTGACTGAGCCAATCAGGTGCCCCAGCATCCTTTCTTAAACGTCCGTGTTTGTCAGGATGCAGGACCACACACTCTGACCCTGCTATGATGACTTTGTACAGTTCTTGGGTGACCCAATCCAAGCTTATAACTTCATGTACCATGTGGACTCCTAGCGTACATCACTAGCCCAGTCTAGCCTGAGATCCATCCATTATTTCAACTGCCCTCAAGTCAACTCCACTTTGTCCCCCAGAAATTCAAACTCATTATGTCCTCAAAAGAACATTTTATCTTCTCTCACTTCCTTGTCCTTCATTACTTTTCCTGTCACTGACACCACAATTCTCCACATTGCCTGGGTATTCTGGACTCCTTCATATCCCTACTTCCGCCATGGCACTTAATGATTCCTGTGGCTTCTCATCACTTCACTGCCATTCAAACCCATCCTCCCTTCTCCTTACCCTGTGTTACTGCCCCATCTACACCCTCATCACTTGCCACTTGCTTGCTGAAGAGTCCTACTGGTCTTGCTTGCAAATGAGCCGCTTCCAATCTATCTTCTCTACAAATGCCACCTTCAAGTATAAATCTTATCCTCTTGATTAAGATCCTTCAGTGAGGGGCGCCTGGGTGGCTCAGTCGTTAAGCGTCTGCCTTCGGCTCAGGTCATGATCTCAGGGTCCTGGGATCGAGCCCC
This sequence comes from Halichoerus grypus, assembly GCF_964656455.1. Classification (NCBI taxonomy): domain Eukaryota; kingdom Metazoa; phylum Chordata; class Mammalia; order Carnivora; family Phocidae; genus Halichoerus; species Halichoerus grypus. The sequence continues at coordinate 114,992,623 of NC_135720.1, forward strand.
GCATCTGGCTCCCTGCTCAGCGGGAAGCCTGCTTCTCCCTCTCCCACTCTCCCTGCTTGTGTTCCTGCTCTCGCTGTGTCTCTCTCTGTCAAATAAATAAATAAAAATCTTAAAAAAAAAAAAAAAGATCCTTCAGTGATTTCCCTGGGGCTGTGGATCAAATTCAAACACTTGCAATTAGCACACAAGGCAGGTCCCAGTGTAGCCCCTCCACACCCTTTGAGCTTCAGTCGTATCCAAGGACTCTTGAGTCCTCCAAGAAGTCCCATGCCTCTCTGCTCCTATGTCTCCTGCTAGAGACACCACTTCCCTCTATTTCTGCTTCGCTACCTCACATAGAGACCATCTCTAGGAAGCCTTACTTCAATCTCATTTTAATGCTCTCCTTTTGCTCCCAAATAGCATCTGAGTACACCTTGTGATAACACAGCAGTGATGAAACCACTTATATACTAATTGTCTTTTCTTTGTCTTTCTCGATTTCAAGTAGCTTGAGGATAAGGACCATGTCTTCTGAGTTATATCCTTAAGTGCCTGGAGAGTGAAGGTTCACAATAAAGGCTTTTTTGACTGAATGAAAATGAACATCCGTAAGAGTGTAATTTGCTTCACAATGCGTAGGCCTTTAGTTTTAAGAATTTGCAAAAACAATAAAAATGAGATATCCTAAGGTGAACAAACGATGTCCATGTAGCCAGGTCTGTACTGTTGTTGTTTTTTTTTTTCTTTTTCTTTCATCTTCTTTTCTGTAGGTGAGTGATTTTCCCCAAGCATTCATGTGAGACAATGAATCCTGTCACTAGAAGCGTCCAAGGAGAGGATTAGTTCTCCACGCGTTGGAGCTGCAGGGAGGATCTTCGATTCGGGAGTTGGACCAGCGGGCCCCAGAGTGTCACTTCCTCTTAGTTCCTTTCCTTTTCTCAGCCCCAAACTCTCATTTTTATTGTTTTACTGTAATACTAATAGCTTTTTTCTGTTGTCAATCTTTCTTTCTCTTTCTTTCTTTCTTTCTCTCTCTCTCTTTCTTTCTTTCTCTCCTTTCTTTTGGAAAAGGTAGACTTTTAATAACTGCTTTTATCACCAGGTTAAGTCATGCAGTTACAAAGTAGTTAGAAATTTCTGAAAGGGCTTTTTAAAAATTAAATTAAATTTTTAAAAAAGATTTTATTTATTTATTTGACAGAGAGACATACAGCGAGAGAGGGAACACAAGCAGGGGGAGTGGGAAAGGGAGAAGCAGGCTTCCCGCGGAGCAGGGAGCCCGATGCGGGGCTCGATCTCAGGACCCTGGGATCATGACCTAAGCCGAAGGGAGCTGCTTAACGACTGAGCCACCCAGGCACCCCAGGATGTTTTTTTTTTAAAGCTCATTCTTACATAAACAATATCTAGTACTTCACTGGGACACCACTGTTTAAACTTTCGCTGCTTCTTACACATCAGGTAAAACTAAGATGCTATCCCATAAGTGTTTCAAATCCAACAACCTTTATTTCCAGGGGAAATTACCTTTAAGAGCATAAAGTCCACAAGAAAATTTGTGAATGTTGTGTGAATGATAACACTTTAAAATTTGATTTGCCTTAAATGAAGGTGTTGTGGACAAAATTACATAATCTACCATTTTTATTTTAAAGCTAAAAAAGTAACTAAAAGTCTATAAATGGCACCAAGAATCATCTTTTCATTTCCTTCAAAATTTAAAAGATTTTCCACTCTGAAAGATTTTTATTCCATTCTCCCCTCTCCCCCACCTCACTCTGTGGCTTTATCACTAATTTTATATGTCTGGTCCTACAAGGATTCTGAGATATTATGTGTGTGGGTGGGGAGATGATTCAATCTTGCTTCTACCAGGAGCCGTGCTACCCTGGGCCAGTTACTTAACCTCTGTGGGCATGTCCCTAATATGCAAAAGAATGCTTTACGTGGGGGTGTGAAGATGCAAAGAATAAATTGAACACATAGTAAGTTCTCCATAAATATTACCTTATTATTGTGTTCAGTGTGATTGTTATTGTGCTGGAGTGATGGATGCTTAAGTTTTTAGGAACAAGGGAAACAACCTGAATTCTCAGTAAGTCATTTCTTTCATAGTTTCTTCCCATTTCTTTTCTTTCATTTTGCATTTCTCATTTTCTGTGTTATTCATTCATGTTATTACTGTTTGCTTCCTGTGTTCTGTTTACTTTCCTACATAATCACCTGTTCTCCAATCTCCCTTCTTCTTCATGCAGTGGGCCATGTGTCAATGTATGCCAAGTTTGTCCAGACACACAGACCCTCTGGGGAGTACATGTTTGAGTTTGATGAGGATGAGCAGTTCTATGTGGACCTGGATAAGAAGGAGACTGTCTGGCATCTGCCAGAGTTTATTCATGCCTTTGACTATGATGCTTGGAGGGGTATTGCTGACATTGTCGGGTCAAAGAAGAAGCTGACTACCCTGATCCAATGGTCGAACCACACCAGGGCCACAAATGGTACTGCTTGCTCTTGCTTATTTTTCTACCACCCAACTGTGGAGATGGGAGAGCCCCTCTGCTGCATAGAGAATGGGAGACTCAGATGTCCACTCATGAATGAACGTCTCCTCATGAGTGAGCAATATTCAGTCCACAAAGCTGGGTGCTTAGGTCATCAAAGGAGTCATTTTCTTCTATTCAAGAACAAGGTTGGGCTGGGGGAGGCCAGTCAGGAGCATGACGAGCCATGACTTTGATCTAGAAGCCATGGGTGGGGGTGGGGGCGAAGTGTCAGCATGAGAGAGATGGCCCCTAACCTGGAGAATATAAGGGTTAGGATGGTGGAGACCTTTGAGATTCAGCCAAAGGTAGCAGACTTACCAGGTCCTGTCCCTTCTCAGAGCCATCTGAGGTGACTGTGTTTCCCAAGGAGCCTGTGGAGCTGGGACAGCCCAACACCCTCATCTGTCATGTGGACAAGTTCTTCCCACCTGTGCTCAATGTCACGTGGCTGCGCAATGGGCAGATGGTCACCGAAGGTATAGCTGAGACCATCTTCCTGCCCAGCACAGAATTCAGATTCCACAAGTTCCACTACCTAACCTTCCTTCCCACGGCTGAAGACGTCTATGACTGCAAGGTGGAGCACTGGGGCCTGGACCAGCCGCTCCTTCAGCACTGGGGTATGGAGCCCCGACCCTTTGCCAGCGCTGTCCTGACACCATCTTTATTTCCAGGATCCATCTCTCTGCAGCACCTGCTTTCCTTAATCTCGTGTGTCTTATAGTCACTTTATCCAAACTTCACCGGTGATCTCACACTTCCTAACTCTTCATACTCCTACACCTGAGGCCAGCTCCTGCTCTCTGTGCCTTCTAACTCTGTCTTTCCTTTGTGCCCCAGAGGCCCAGGAGCCAATCCAGGTGCATGAGACGAAGGTGACTGTGGTCTGTGTCCTGGGCCTGGTGGCAGGTGTGGTGGGCATCATCACTGGCATCATTGTCCTGAAGACCGGGCAGCCCGACAGCATCCCTGGGTGCAAGGGCTCCCGTGAGTCATCCCAGAGCTGGTACCAGGGACATGGTGCAAAAAAGGAGGCAGCCCGGTATGGGTGGTGGATGGGAAGGAGAAACATTTCAACAGGGGTTCTTTGAGCACTTTGTATTGCAGAATCACTGACTAGAGGAAAACAATACCATGATAAAGAACATCAGTTGAGTTGCTTACTACTTACCAGGCACTATTCTGCATGGTTCATATGTATTCACTTACTTATGTCTGGAGGTTGGTACCATTATTTCCCATCATACAGAGGGGGAAGCAGACATGAAGAGGGGTGAAGGAGCCTGTCCAAGGTCACACAGCTTGAAAGGTCCAGAGTCTGGATTTGAACTCAGGCCTTGGGGCTCCAGAGGCTCAGTCTTATCCAATGTGTAGATTATATATATCATCTGCAGTCATTTTATCTCTCCCTGACAATCTTCATAACCTTGATTTTCTTCTGTTGTCATAGTGATGTCCATGAACCTCCAATACTGTGTTAAACATTTGTAATTATAAAGGACATCCTACCTTTTGCATAATCTCAGAGGGAATGCATTTAATTTCTCCATAAATATATTTGCTATAGATTTTTGGTTAATAACCTTTACATGTGATAAGATTGATCAAATTGTTTATGCACTTATTGAGTTGAATTCTGTTGAAATTAATATGAATGTTCTTGGTCTACTGATTTTTTTTTTTGATCATATTATTGATTTTCTGAGTTTGTGACTTCACTGCATTCTTAGGTGTTTTGTGTGGTCTCAGCCTATCCATGGTGATGCCATCAGCTAGGAATGCCTGGGGGCACTCACCTGGGTCACTACCACTTGTGGTAGACATTTCCCAGACAGGCCCTTGTAGTTCTTGTGACTGCAAGACACTCCTCAGCAACAACCATCAGGGAACTTTGAAAAAAACAAGATTTATTAGCTTATTACTCACAAGTCCTGGAGGGTACATGGCCTGCCCAGAGCCACACAGTGAGGTTGTGGGGGGTGGGAGAGACCTGCGGATCTGCCATTATTGGGGTTGAGGAAGGGGTACCTCGGATTTCACAGGGTCACTCTTTATTGGTGAATTTAAAATGTAAGAACTGGAATTAAAGTGCAGGAAGGGAAAAGCAGGGTCACTCAAGCAGTCTGTTATTGTTATCTAGGTCACCCAGGGCTTTCTAAAAGGGGAATTTCATGGGGGGGGGAGGGCAGCCGGGCTCTTTATTCTTTATCTAGTTGTATATCAGGCAATATGTGTCTTTTCGATGGATATCTTTGAGATGGATGCCTTGGCAATCAAAAGCTTAATGTCAGGCACTTACATTACAATAAAATAAACTAATAGTCATGCACTTACACTATCCTAGTACAAATCTTATTTGATCGAAATGAATCATGCTTGTAATATATTGTTGGATTCAGTGACATGGCTGACAATCCATAATTTTCTTCTCCTGTACATCCTTAGCTGGTTCTGAAGATAAAGATGCACCAGCCTTATAAGATGATTCAGAAAGCTTTTGTTCCTTTCTGTGTTCTAGAATGACATGTATAAGAGAGGAACGATTTGTTTTTGAAATGTCCTAGCTGCCATGTCAGGACAGGGGCTGTTGGAAGGTGTTCTTTGCTTTCCAAGCTGGTGTCTTTGATGCTCATGACTCTATTTCAGGTTTCTATTACTTCCTGTAGTTTTGACCTTTTTATCTTTCTAGAAATGTATCCATCTAATCTAAATTTTCAGATTTATTGGAATAGAGTTGATCATAACAAACTTTTTTTCATTTAAAAATGTCTGTGTATATAGTCCTTTTTCCTTTTCATTCTGAATCTCCTACATTTTCCTTAACAGTTTTGCCAGATGGGTCTGTCAGCCTTTTTAAACTTTCCATTGAATCAAACTTTGATTTTGTTTATCTTCCCTATTTTTTGTTCTCTAGTTCACTGAATTCTGTCCTTGTCTTTATTATTTACATTTTTTTTTTCTTTTGCTGTTTTTCTGCTTTCCCATTCTCTTAATGGAAATGATTAGTACATTCGTTTTCAGGCTTCCTTTCCTAATATATTTGTTTAAAAGCTAGATGTTTCTTTCTAGGCACTACTTTTGATATACAGGTTTTCACTGACTACTAAGTGTTCCGTCATTTATAGTTTCATTCCTATGGTTATTTAATTGTATATTTGGGGTGTATGGAGTTCATTTGTTTATTCTTTTTCATCAATTTAGAATTCAATTGCATTATGGCCAAAGAACATATGTGATATTAATTTGAACACATTGAGGCTTTCTTTGTGGCTTAATAAATGTTGTTTTCAGAAATGTGCTATGTATGCTTGAAAACAATGTGCATGTTGTTGGCTGTGGAAATCTCTATGTAGTTATTTGAGCCTTTTACTTGTATTATTAAGATCTTCTATATCTTTATTTTCTTTTTGCTTCTGCTCCTAGTTTTTGAGGATATGTTAAAATCTGCAGTTTAATTTGAAGATTTTCAATTTTTAGAGTCTTTCTCCACTTATTTCTGTCATGTGTTGCTCTTGTATTTTGAGGTTTTATTTTCAGAAGAATATATGTTCATGTTCATTATAGTTTCTTGCTCTAGTTTTTTCACTCGCCTTTAATTCTCTTTTGGCAGATGTGAGATTTGTTATGTCAGTTATCTTTGTTTACCTGCCTGAAGTGCCTTTTTCCATTATTTGGTTTTTGACCTTTCGATATTCATTTATTCTGTGTGACTTTGTTAGACTGTGTTGAAGACACAATCTGAGCTTCTCTTCTTTTTAATTGGTTGTTTAGCTCATTCAATTTATTGCAATTCCTATTATATTAAAAATTTACTATCATATTATTAAAATGTTTATTTAATATACTTTATTCTTGTTCATTTTTCTCATCTCTCATTCCTAAAGGCTAGGCCAAATTCTGTTACTATAAAAGTTGTAGTTTCTAATTATACTCATAAAATGGCTTATCTTAATGCCCTTAATTACATTGATTAAAACACTGATAAATCCCTTTTTCTTCCTGCCTCACAAAAGAGACAAGCACTTTGCAGTATTTTTCATTTCTCCCTATATCACTACCTAGTATCTTCTTTATGTTAATATTAACTACATTTTTAGTTTTTTTTGTTTTAAACACTTTTTTCTTACTTTTTTAAAAAAGATTTTATTTATTTATTTGTGTGTGTGAGAGAGAGCGCGCACAAGCAGGGGGAGAAGCAGGCTCTCTGCTGAGCAGGGAGCCCAATGCAGGTCTCCATCCCAGGACCCTGGGATCATGACCTGAGCCGAAGGTAGACGCTTAACTGACTGAGCCACCCAGGCGTCCCACATTTTTCTTACTTTAAAAAAAATTTAGCCTCTGCTTTTTAAGATAACAATAACTTTTAAAAATTATTTGATCTTTTTTATTTTCCACATCTCTCTTAGATGTGTTTCTCTTTTTTTTAATTTATTATTTTTTTAAAAAAAGATTTTTATTTATTTATTTGACAGAGAGATGAGAGAGAGCACAGGTAGGCAGAACAGCAGGCAGAGGGAAAGGGAGAAGCAGGCTCTCCTCTGAGCAGGGAGCCCGAAGCAGGGCTCGATCCTGGGGCCCTGGGATCATGACCTGAGCCGAAAGCAGACACTTAACTGACTGAGCCACCCAGCCGCCCCTTAGGGGTGCTTTTTAAAAAAGTATTTTAGGGGCGCCTGGGTGGCTCAGTCAGTTAAGCGGCAGCCTTCAGCTCAGGTCACGATCCCAGGGTCCTGAGATCAAGCCCTGCATCAGGCTCCCTGCTCAGTGGGGAGCCTGCTTCTCCCTCTGGCCCTCCCCCAACTTGTGCACACTCTCTCTCTGTCTCAGATAAATAAATAAAATCTCTTAAAAAATTTAAAAAGTATTTTAAAAGTGGTTTTTTGAATAGCAAAGCATCTGAGGTTGAAATGTTTGAGAATATTCATGTTGTATTAAAATGACCATGTGTTATGGGTATACATTTTGGGATTGAAAGTTCTTTTTCTTTAATTCTATGCAAGTAACATCTCACTGTGTTCTGGCATTAAGTGCTGCTGTTGATAGGAATGATGTCTATTTGTTCTTTTCCAGATGGATCTGCTCTTGTTCTTTTATAGGTGGAACTGCTCTCTCCGCAAGTGTTGAGAATTTTTTTTCTTTGAAGTTCTTACAGTTTTCTTATAATGTATCTAAATATGTGTGCTTTTTAAAGAGATGTGTTTTTAAAAAATCTATTTGTCGGGGCACCTGGGTGGCTCAGTCAGTTAAGCAGCTGCCTTCGGCCCAGGTCATGATTCCAGGGTCCTGGGATCGAGTTCCACATTGGACTCCCTGCTGAGCGGGGAGTCTGCTTCTCCTTCTCCCTCTACCTGCTGCTCCCCCTGCTTGTACTCTCTCTCTCTCTAATAAAAAATAAAAAATCTTAAAAAAAATCTATTTGTAATCAATGTACCATGTCAAACTAAGTTATATCATCTTTCTATAAAGCCTAGAAATCTATTCTTTTTTTCAGACATTTCACCTCCTTTTACTATTTTCCCCACTTTCTAGGTGTCTGATTATCAAGATGTCAGGATGTCAGTTTTGATCCCTCATGTCTCACAGCTTTTCTTTTATATTTCCTATTGCTTAATCTTTCACACTGCCCTTCAGAGCATTTCTTAGTCCGACCTCTTGTTTATTAATTATTCTTCAGTTGCAGAAGTCCCACTAGTTGTTTCATCTAAATATTCTTTATTCCAACCATTATTAAAACTCATTATTTCTGCTTGATAATTGGTTTCTTGTTTTTGCCTCAAATTACCAATATCCTTCTTTACCTCTCTTTTTAAACCATTTTACTGTGAACTAGCAGACATATGTAAAAATACACAAAACATTAATGTACAGCCAATGATTATCAAGAGAACACCCATGTAACTAGTACCTAGGTCAGGGAATAGAACATTGCCAACACCCCAGAGGCCCTCTTTAGGCCAGTAGATAATTTGTAAACCTTTTAGGAGCTATAAGCTCCTTTTATCCACAAGGTCTAGCATAGTTCCTTATACAAAATAAGTCCTCAATACATGTGTCTGGTATAAATGGGTGATATATTATTTATTTAATGTCTACTTATTGAATACTTTCTACCTCCAAAGATTCCAACTCTTTTGAAGTTGGGTACATCCATGTGATTTGCTTTGGATAATGAAGTGTGAGAAGTGACACATTATTTCCAGGTAGAGGGAGAGGGAGAAGCAGACTCCCCGCTCAGCAGGGAGCCCAATGCGGGACTCGATCCCAGGATTTCCGTGGAGTCTACTTAAAAAAATGCAAGAAAGAGATGTGTTCCAAGAGACTTCAAAGAAGCAGAGAGGCGGGAGAATTAGAAGAATATTTCGTCACCTAAGGCAAGGGAGCAGAAATTTCAGGAACAAGGAAGTATTTAGTGATGTTAGATGTTTATAATCTGGCAACTAAGGTAAATATCCACTGGGCCAGTATTGAAGGGTTATTGGCGCCCCTTTAAAGAGCAGCTTCACATACTGTGCCCAACTTCTACCTCCTTCAACTTTCATCATTGCGTTGCTGGGCCTCACTGTCTCAGGAGTTTCAGAGCACTGTGGAGAGCTGGAGAGTGAAATGACATCTCCCTAGGGTGCCCCTTGACTTCTCACTGATCCTCCTCTGGGGGCAACAACATTTGCTGGGAAGACTACCTCCCGAGGGGTCGGTGAGGAAAGAAAATGAAGGAGGCAGGTGTAAAGGGATGGAGGATGCAAAGCTAAACCGGGAGTTCTAACCCCACCGTGTTTGTCCTACTGCAGGTGACAACCCTTTGTGACATAAGAGGACATAGGGGAATCTCCAGCATCAGATCTACTTCAAAGCTCCAATGCCTCTGAATGTCTGTGCTCAACACCAATGACTGATGTCCCCAAAGCCCCCTCCAATTCCTGCCTGTGATCCTACTCGCACTTAGCACTCAATAAATGCTGGAATTTGATGTATGGTGACAATTTAGTCCCCACACTGGATGGTCTATAGGCCCTGGTTTCCTCTGAGGCTCCTCCCTACAGAGCATTCTTTCCGAGTAATCCCAAGGATCAATAAATACTTGTGTATGTTAGACATTTCTGGTGCCTTCTTTGTGACTCCAGGGCCTTTCCTCGGTCTCTATATCTTCAGTTCCCTAGGAGCACATAACCTGGACCTGTAATGTGGATGTAGTTATTGCAGTTGCTGAGCCTACCAAGTCTAGAGAATGTTTGCTCTGCCCTGGGTACTTCCCTAACCTATAGCATGGGGTGGAGGGCACAAGGATTGTTGGTGTCACTGTGGGGCTGATTTACTCTGAACTATTCATCTCATCTCCATCCTGCTGCTAACCTCCTTTGTTCACCCCCCTTTTTATTTCACGCAGAATTCTGATCACTTCTGGACTCTGACCCCCAGGGCTCCTCTCCTCCTCCAGGCAGCAGAAAAGATCCATTTTCCAGTAGACACACTGTTTTGCAGGAGTTTCCCATGGTAAATTTGTTAAGCCTTTAGTAATTTAATGTCTCTTTTATACCATGTCATACTGTACTCTATCCACTAGTCCTCTACCTGCCCCATCCTGCCAGGCTTTACTTTATTCCCCTCCCCCCCATATTTTTTCAGGGGCATATGCAACCATCTTTGCAGATCCCAGTATGTTAGCTGGCTTACTGATGTCTGAATCTCAATTGTCAATTAAGGTCATGTTTCCCACAGGGTCCCTGGACCTGGAGCAAAGTGTAAGGATATGGATAAGCTATCTGTTTCAGATGGAGAATTTTAACATAAACTGCTCACCACTCTATTATACATGGTCTTGGTGGTAAATTGGAACTAGAAATTAAGAGGTGTTATGAGGCTTTGATACAGAAAACTAGAAGTTATAATATTAAATTATGCATAAGGGGCAGCTTAAGGAGATGCCACTTCCCGTTTCTCACTTCCTCTCCAGCTCTATCCTAATGTGTTGGATGTGGGAGTTCTGGACATGGAGGATGTGGGGGTATGGTCAGCTGCCCCACAAGGCCTAGCACAGTTCCTTATAATCAGAATGCAAAAAATATTAACTATTTCACTTCTAATTATTATTCTTTTTATTTCTTCTTGCAGTTTTTATCTTTTTATACGAGATTTCGCTAATATTTTACCTTAACCATAGCTTATCCTCATCACTCTCCTCTGCTACTCTGGCCATCACTGGTTCCTCACTGGTTCCTCGCTGGTTCCAACGAGGGCTCCTGCCTGGTTCTGTGGAAGGGGCCCCTACCTGGAGCACTGATTCTACAGAGTGATCTTCAGATCTTGGACAATGCAGACTAACCATAATTTCCCCTTTCTGATCTTTGATGGATGTTGAAATGTCATTTTGATGACCCCTTTGTGAGAATCTTGTCCTTCCAAAATCACTCCAGACCACCAGGTACCATTGTCCCCATCACACGCACACCCTGATCTCCTCACTCTGCTGAGAATAGCAGCCCCTGCACGATGTCAGAGCCCCAAAGTCTTTCTCAGGGAGTGAGCCCACATGGAAAGCCCCCTAAGGTCATTCCCCTGAGCTAGATCCTCCAAGAGGAGCAGCTCTGCACTTACCTGGGGTGTCTCTGCTCTGAACCAAAGGGGAGCTTAGCATCACCAAGGACATCATGAGAGCGGCCATCCCTGGGACCCCAGTGATCCTCGGGACCACCATCCTGGAGCTTGGGAAAGGATGGGGGCTGAGAGACTTGCAGTCAGAGCAGCTCTCACTCAATGGGCCCCACTCCTAAAATATATTAATATATCAATTTATATACTATATACTATAGTATTAAGATATCAGAGAAGATGAGCTTGGGCAGCCTTCCTTATCCCCGGGTGTGACCAGATTCTGAAAAAGGGAACCAGTAAGCAGGAATTGTCACTCACCAGACAGAAGTTTGGTATAAAGCACATGATTCTTTAAGGTGTAAGATTCATTGAAGACAGTATAAGGAAAGGGATCCTCATTTTGAGCAACTGGGTGAGTCATAAGGTTTGATTGCTTATGTGTTTTCCTCCCTAGGAACAGATCGCAACGAATGTCATTCCCACTCCATGGTGAACGCCATCTCCCTTGCACGGACATGTTCTGGGATAGAGCAAGTCCTAAGCAGTGTGTTGAAGATCTAGGGGGATTAGACTCCCTACCTTTAAACTTTGGGGTCCATCCTTTCTTTGCATTTCAATATTTTGGTGGGGGGCAGAATTTGTAAACCCCAAATGATCCCTTGCTAATTTATAGGTGGTTCCTGATATGTGTTTCTGATTTTTTTTTTTTAACCCACTGTGACTAGTTTCCTCTCATGTAGAATGGAGATTATTATGGAGCCTATGTCATTGGTTTATTGGGAAATCTAATTGGGATAATACTCAGTATTTGTGAATCTCTTAAAACAGAGGCTTGCGCATAGTAAGGAATCAAGAAATGTTCATTATTATACTGCAAGGCTAATTAAAAACAGAAAAACAGTTGAATAAATACAAAACACAATTAATTTTAACAATATAAGTTCTATCACTTTGTTAATAAGTACCAGGGGCTTTTACTACAGTTCTACACAAATTTATAAAAAGACATCAAATGTATATATAAAAAAAGAATTTATAAAGCAAAGTTAATTTTACACTAAGTGGTAAAATATTAGAGAAATCTCGTATAAAAAAAAACTGCAAGAAGAAATAAAAAGAATAATAATTAGAAGTGAAATAGTTAATATTTTTTGCATTCTGATTATATGTCTGGAAATTTTTGATCAAACATTATCAGATTCCTCCAAAATTATCAAAGGAATGAAAGGGTAAAATATATCATTACTTAACAATCAAGTGAATTCTTATATGATACAAAAAATCAACATGAAATTATGAAGAAAATTATCCATTCACAAAAGTTACTACAAATAAAAAATGTTCCAGGATCAATTTCAAAGGCGTATTTCCAATCAATCCCATTAAAAGGAAGGTGATTATCATGTCTCCATTTTTGTTCTCTTCCTCTTATCCCTGAACCCCACATAGGTTAGGACTTTCTCAGCCGCGTCGCTTCTCGCCTCTTTCCCAGACACTGAGATGCTCCTTCCGACATTTTCTGGATGGCTGAGCCCCGCTGAGCTGTTTCACTTCCACCCCTTTTCCCACCACCAGATAGGGAAATATGTCCTGGATTCAGAGCTCCTCCCTGCCCTGGCTCTGCCTCATTCTCTCCCCACTGTCTGCCTCACGGCAGCCACTGCAAATGCACCTGGAAGACATAAGGAAAAGAAAAAAACCTTTGAGTTATGAGGGTTAAACGAAGCAATGCACACACACAACAGGTTATGGGAGTCACGGTTGATTCGCCATGCTCGGTGCCTCTCTTCCTGGGCTCCCCCACTTAATCATCCCATCCTTTCTGCAGACCCCAGCTATGCTTACTCCTAGCTCAGTAACACCCAAGTCTGCACCCTCAGCCTCTCTTGGAAAGGGGGCAGCTGGTCCCACGCAAGGCATGATGGGAGGGGAGCAGCGGGAGGGGAGCAAGCAGCGGGAATGACAGAGGGCGGGGCCAGGGGCGGGGCCGGGGGGCGAACAAGATATTGGGGCTGCTTATAAGGAGAGAGGAGGCACCACCTCCGTGCGTCAGAGATCTTCTGAGCACTCAGTATGTGCCTCAGGAGGTAATAATCCATAGTTTATGCAAAAAGGACCACTTAGAACTTATCTCGACTTTCAGAATAATTTCATATGAAACAGAAAACCCAAAATAATTTTGGACTGTAAAAGCAGACCTAAGTTTAAAAAAGAGAACTGCATCTACTGCTTTGAGCATTTTAACACTGTGAATTACAAGGACAGGAGGCCTGGATGGTCTGATGACTACAGACTTAAAGGATAAACCTGTATCTTCTATAACTTGTTGCATTAAAAAGGCTAAGCCTTGTTTGGTCAAGGACTATTTATCATGGTATGCAAAACAAAGGGTTTAAGTTTATTACATTATATTTCCAATTTTAAATTCTGATCTTGATTTCTTTTTAAAAAAGATTTATTTATTTACTTTAGAGGGAGGGGCAGAGGGAGAAGGAGAGAGAGAATCCTCAAGCAGACATCCCACTGAGCGGGGAGCCTGATGCAGGGCTCCATCCGAGGACTGAGATTGTGACCTGAGCCAAAATCAGGAGTCCGACGCTCAATCAACTGAGCCACCCAGGCACTCCTTAATTTGATTTCTTAATGGTAATAGTAAAACACGCTCTTTGTAAGTTATATGTTGAATCAGTGCTGTGTGAATATAGGTCATATAACACAAAATTCACCATCTGCTCATCCTTGAATAACTAAGAATGGTCCCAGACCTACAGGGATAAAAGTAGCAAACACAAATCACTATCTTTGGGACAGCCCAAAGATAGAGGGTGAATTCAGAGGAGGTCCATGTCCAATCTGCCACCTTTCCCGAGTTAGGATATCCCCTTTTCATGCTTTCCTTCTTGCCTGTGTATATACAACAATGAACCTCTTCATGAACTCCTATTGTTTACCAAAATCCTCAAACAAAAGCAATGGCAGAGATGACTTGGTGCATATTCTTAAGAGAAAACAGACAATAACATTGACCTTTTATTATTTATGGAACTATAAGAAGGGAACTTGGATAGGGGCCCTGAGAGAAAGTGTGCATGGAATCAAAGAAGAACAACTATAGAAACTAGTTTCAGAGCCATTACTTGGTAGTAACATCCTCTTGGGAGGCTGAAGTCTGTCCCAGAACCAGCCTCTGGGACTGAGGAAAGATAGAAAAATGCTTGTTCCAGGGCACATGGAGGTCTTTGGGTCAGATCAGGAACCTGCAGAGGTAAAAGGAAAAGTTATCTCAGGTTGCTGACTTCTCTTCCTCTAAGGCTCAGGAAAGAAAAATTTGGTGAGAGACTGAGTCTTAGCCTGATGAAAAATAAGAATTTTTTTGGGCTTCCCTCATCAGTGGAATAAAGTAACGCTCGTTTTCCACACTTGCTAACGGGCTGAAGTTTAAAGAGAGGCTCAGGCCTGAGACCCTCTCCCAGTAGATGACTCAGAGTAACAGTGCAATGAAAGGAGTTTCTGCGGGGTGCCTGGGTGGCTCAGCCGTTAAGTGTCTGCCTTTGGCTCAGGTCATGATCCCAGGGTCCTGGGATCGAGCCCCGCATCGGGCTCCCTGCTCCGCGGGAAGCCTGCTTCTCCCTTTCCCACTCCCTCTGCTTGTGTTCCCTCTGCTTGTGTTCCCTCTCTCGCTGTGTCTCTCTCTGTCAAATAAATAAATAAAATCTTAAAAAAAAAAAAAAAAAGAAAGGACTTCCTGCAACCCACCCACCAAGAAAAACAAAGCAGGAGTATTATTTGGTTTTCAAGATTCTCATTACGTGAAAATGAAAGGAGAAAAGGGAATGTCTTCAGCCATTAAAAGCATCTTAGACAATTAGATAAACTTTCCAATCTCATTTTCATTGCCATGGTCTGATCCCTGGGAAGTAAGGCAGGGGCTGGTTGAAGACTAATCCATTACTAAATGAACTTAGGCATGACCTGAGTATCTGCAGCCCCCATGCGTCTGGTTGAGATAAGATTCCAGCCTGGGAATTTCTCTCTCCCTCCAGGCTGTTTTTGCTCCCTGACAATCTGATTTCAGTGGCCTCCAGGATTCTCTGGCATTGCTTTTGTGTGTCAGTTCCTTATCATGGAAGATGGGTGAGTAAGTCAGGGGAAAGCAAACCTCAGCCACCTCTCAGGTTTTCTTACCTTTCTTGCTCCTCATACGCACTAAGATGCCCACTACAAGGAAGATGAGCCCCAGCACAAAGCTTGAGATTCCAGCCAGCGTTCCTCTGGGCAGAATCAGTGTTCCTCCGGGAAACACAGACTGGGGTCAGTCTCACCTCTACCTGCTGCATCCCCCTCAGGTACTATCTGAGATTCTGAGACCTGATGTAGAACACCAATATGAAGGCTATGACAGATACATACCTTGGAGAAGGAGGAAATGTAGAAAGGACCCCAAAGTTCTGGAAATTAGGCTGTGACTTCAAAAAGGACACACATGCTAATTCTGGTAGCTGCCTCTCAAAATAACTCACTAAGCTAAAAGACCAAAGGCAGAGAACAGTTCCCATGTGTGAGGGTAATTCAGGAAGGTGTCTGAGTTTCCTAGGTTTTCTGACAAGAGCAGAGACCTATGAATCCTTAGCATCCCCTAGGTCAGGGTGGCCAAGTCTCTGCTACCCCAGCTCTGAACTATTCTCAGGGACTTCTCTAGGAAAAAGATGGGGGTAGATATGACCCCAGTGTGTAGACACATGACAAGATGAGTGGACCCCAGAGCTAGAACATCCCCTGTTCTCAGAATTTGGAGCCTACATGGTTATCAGGGAATAACTCACTCCACTCCACAGTGACAGAACCATCCAGGCTGGGGTGCTCCACTTGGCAGGTCCAGCCATCTCCCTGCTGAAGGGTCATTGCCAGCATCACCAGGATCTGGAAGATCCACTCTTTATTATGGATAAGGTTGGTGGACATAACCCTAGCTGTTTTCCTCCTGTCCATTCAGGAACCAGTGGGGTTGAATGTGGCCTGGATAGAATCTGTCACATGGTACACAAGAAGGCTGAGGTGCTGTAGGGGTCCATTCTTCAAAGGGGAGGTATTCACTTTAGGCTTGACTAAGAACTGTAAAGAGGAAGAAAAGCTAATGGCATATGAGATTATTATTTCTTAGACATTTTCGTTATAGAGTTGATTTCTAGATGTTTAAAATATAAATGATATAATTAGGCTAGGAGATATGGGTGGTACTGAACAGATGGAAATAAACCTTCAAATGGAATATTCATGACCTTGAATTATATAATAAGGATTGAGAAGAATGGGAGAGAGACAAGGCAGCACTTTGTGGCACATTTAGCAGAAATTTTAACTGTAAAAAAAAAAAAAGAAATTTTAACTATAAGTCAGTGAGTAATAGCCTTTGGACAAAGAATATATAACTGGCTGTGAAATGACCTATGTTTTCAATCTTGATTAAAAGGATGAAAAATTTGCTCAAATAATTTCTAAAAATTAAATATACAGACAATAGCATTCTCGTTATATGAATCTAATAACTATTTTTTTTTAAATGAAGGAAATTAAGCAAGTTTGATATGGCTTATTCTTTAAATAACTTAAATATTTTTTCTACAAAAGTCCAGAATCTTCATATTTATAGTGATATCCCCAAACCCAGTATTCTGAGCCCCTACATGCTTCATCAGTAGGAATACTAGTCCTTTAAGTTCCTCTTCTGCAATATGTCTTCTCAGGCTCCTTGAAGAATCCCCAAAATAGTCAGATGTTATCTGTACCTCCACATTTCTCTGCTTGATGGCCCCTCTTCTCCTTCTTCATCTTCTGTGCTGCTCATAGGTCAATTTCCAAGTGCAGTTTCTTCTTTTGGATAGATCCCTCCAGAGGGCAGAAAGTATCCATTGCGCCCCTAGAGAAAATTCAGAGTAATTTCCCAAATCAGAGCTTCTAGCTCCTTAATAATTTAGTTCTTCCTTTTTTACTTTGTGCACAAATACCCTAGGGTGCAGCTGGGTCAGGTAAAGGTACAGTAACTGTACCCATGACCTCTCGCTGTGTCTCTCTCTGTCAAATAAATAAATAAAATCTTAAAAAAAAAAAAAAAAAAAAAAGAAAGGACTTCCTGCAACCCACCCTGTTATATTTTTGCCTTGTGCATGCCAGGAGAGTGAGAAAATATCACAACAAAACTAAACTGAATGGGTGTGCAAGCACTTCCTGTAGCTCCTCTCCCTGGCTCAGCACAGAGCGAGCAGGTGCTAAAACCCAGCTCCCAGCTTCTCTCTGGAAGGAATTAGACTGCGCATCTAGCACCCTGACTTTTCTAGCTGTTGACTGAGGGTCTGGCTTCTAATTAGCCTGTCCATAGGAGAGGGCCTGGAATTTGCTAGTTTCCCGGGGACAACAGAGAACAAGTGGTGGTTTTGAATAGGTTTATGGGTTCCTCCTATGGCTCCTTCTCCCTCAGTTCACTTCAGTGATAAAGCCCAGCATCCAGTTTCTCCCTGGAAGGAGTTGGACTACACATCTAGCCCCCCAACTTTTCCAGGTGCTACTGGAGAGACTGGCTTCCAACTCACCAGTCTCTGAGAGCTGACAGGGATTGACATTCACTAGGCCCCTGGGAACTACAGAGAGCAAAGCAATGGTTTAAAAGTATGTGGTCTGAACAAGAATGCAGATATTTGTCACAGCTCTTCTCCTTGGCTCAGTGCAGAATGATTGGGTGATAAACTCTAGCTCCCAGATTGTCCCTGAGGAAAGAAGGAATTGGATCACATATGCAGCACCCAACTTTTTCAGCTGCTACTCAAGGAGTTGGCTTCTATCTCACCTGTCTTGGGGCACTGACAGGACTTGTCACATTCTAGATTCCTGGTGGCTGCTAAGTACACAGACAATGGTTTGGAAACACATACAAAGATCTGAAAGACACCCATAATCTTTGGTTGGGATGATTGGTAAGGGTCTTCTCCTGTATGAGGCCAGTCCATGAAGACTAGGAGATGTGGCTGTTTTGTCTAATACACAGACACCAACACAGAGTCAAGGAAAATGAAGAAATGGAACTATGTTCCAAACAAAAAGATGATATAAATTTCTTGAAATCAATCCTAATGAAATAGAAATATGTGATTTACCCAACAGAGAATTCAAAATAATCATCATTAAGATGCTCACTGAAGTTAGGAGAGCAATGCATGAACAAAGTGAGAATTTCAACAAAGAGTTAGAAAAATTTTAAAGTACCAAACAGAAATCATAAAGTTGAAGAATACAATAACTGAACTGAAAAATTCAACAGAGGTGTTCAACAGCAGACTAGATCAAGTAGAAGAAAGTATTAGTGAAACTGAAAACGAGTCACTGGAAGTCATCCAGGCAGAGGAGCCAAAAGAAAAAAGAATGAAAAGAGTGAAGATAGCTTAAGGGACTGGGGACATCATCAAATGGACCAATATAAACATTATGGGAGTCTCAGAGGAAGAAGAGAGAGAGAGAGACAAAGGGGCAGAATGCTTATTCAAAGAAATAATGTTGAAAACTTCCCAAATCTGGGGAAGCCTAAAGATCCAAGAAGCCTAAAGATATTAAAGAAGATGAACCCAAAGAAACCCACACTGAAGCACATTATAATTAAATTATCAAAGTCAAAGACAAAGAGAGAAATTTGAAAGCAGCAGGAAAAAAGCAACTTGTCACATACTAGGAAACCCCAATAAAACTATCAGTAGATTTTTCAGCAGAAATATTGCAGCCCAAAAGAGTGGGATGATATATTTAAAGTGCTGAAAGAAAACAAATCCTGCCAACCAAGAATGCTATATTCAGCAAAAACTGTCCTTCAAAAATGAAGGGAAGATAAAGACTTTCTCAGACAAACAAATGCTGAGGGAGTCCATCACCACTAAGACCTGCCTTATAAGAAATGTTAGAAGGAGGTGAAATGACAGGATGCTAACAGCAAAATGATAACTTAAGAAAGCATGAAACACATTGGTAAAGGTGAAAATATAGACAAATATGGAATGCTGCATCACTGTAACATTGATGAACAAATCATTTTTAAATCTAGTGTAAAAGTTAAAAGACAAAAGCATTAAAGTAACTATAACTAAAATCATATTAGTGGATATACAATATAAATAGATGTAAATTGTGACATCAGTAACATATATGGGGGTAGGGGAGAGGTAAAAGTGTAGAGTTTTTGTATGCAAGTGAAGTTAAGTTGTTATCAGCTTAAAACAGAGTGTTATAGCTAGAAGATATTTATATAAGCCCCATTGTAACTACAAAGAAAATACCTATAGAAGCTATACAAAACAAAAGGAACTAAAGCCTATTAATACAAAAAAAAAAAAAAAAAAAAAACCCACACAAAGGAAGACAGAGAAAAAGAGGGACAAAGAACTATAAGACAAACAGAAAACAGTTAACAAAATGGTAATATTAAATCCTTCCCAATCAATAATTACTGTAAATGTAAATGGTTTAACTCCCCAATCAAAAGACATAGAGTGACTGAATGGATAAAAAATCCAAGATCCAACTATATGCTGTCTATAAGAAACTTACTTTATTATTACTTTTTAAAGTTTTAATTCAATTAGCCAACTTATAGTACATTTTTAGTTTCAGATGTAGTGTTTAATAATTTATCAGTTGTGTATAACACCCAGTGCTCATCATATCACATGCTCTCCTAAATGCTCATCACCCAATTACCCCATCTCCCCACCAACCTCCCCTCCAGCAACCCTGTTTGTTTCCTGTAGTTAAGAGTCTCTCATGGTTTTTCTCCCTGATGACTTCCCATTCTGTTTTCCCTCCTTTCCCCTACAGTCCTCTGCCCTGTTTCTTATATTTCACATGAGTGAAACTATATGATAATTGTCTTTCTCTGACTGACTTATTTCACTCAGCATAATACCCTCCAGTTCTATCCACATCAAGAAACTTACTTTAGGGACATCTGGGAGGCTCATTCAGTTAAGTGGCTGCCTTCGACTCAGGTCATGATCCCAGGGTCCTGCGATCAAGTCCCGCATCAGGCTCCTTGCTCAGTGGGGAGCCTGCTGCTTCTCCCTCTGCCTGCTGCTTCCCCCGCTTGTGCTCTTTCTCTCTCTCTCTCTCTGACAAATAAATAAAATCTCAAAAAAAAAAAAAAAAGAAACTTACTTTAGATTTAAAGATACACATAAACTGAAATGAAGGAATGAAAAAAGATACTCCATGCAAATAGTAACCAAAAGAAAATAAGGTAGCTATAAGTATATCAGACAAAATAGACTTTAAGTAAAAAACTGTCTTTAGGGACAAGGAAGGTCATTACATTAAGATAAAAGGGTCATTCAATAGGAAGATACAACAATTGTGAATATAAATGCACCCAACATCAGAGCACCTAAGTATACAGAGCAGATATTGACACATCTGAAAGGAGAAATTGATGGCAATACAATAATAGTAGGAGACTTCAATACACTTTCAATACTGGGTGGAATTTCCAGACAGAAAATCAATAAAGAAACAGTGGAGTTAAACAACACTATACAATAAATGGACCTAAAGGACACACACAGTACTTTCCATCCAACAGCATAAGAATACATATTCTTCTCTAGCACACACAGAACACTCTCCAGGATTAAATCACATGCTGGGTCAAAAAACAAGTTTTAACAAATTTAAGATCAATATCATTTCAAGTATCTTTTGCGATCATGATAGAATGAAATGAACTCAAAAACAGTGAGAAAATGGGAAAACTCACAAATAAGTGGAAACTAAAGACCACACTTCAACAACCATTGGTCAAAAGGGCATTTAAAATATATCTTGAGAAAAGGAAAATGAAAACACAACATACTAAAACTTATGGGATGCAGCAAAAGTAATACTAAGAGGGAAGTTTTTAGCAAAAAAAGATCTCAAATAAACAACCTTATGCCTTAAGGAACTAGAAAAAGAAGAACAAACTAAACCCCAAGTTAGTAGATAGAAAGAAATAATAAAGCAGAAATAAATA
The DNA here is from genome assembly GCF_964656455.1 of Halichoerus grypus. Classification (NCBI taxonomy): domain Eukaryota; kingdom Metazoa; phylum Chordata; class Mammalia; order Carnivora; family Phocidae; genus Halichoerus; species Halichoerus grypus. The sequence goes on from NC_135720.1 coordinate 115,013,779, forward strand.
AAATAGAGGATAGACGATAGATGGTTATCAACAAAACTGAGAATTGGTTTCTCGAAAAGATAAAAAAATTGATAAACCCTTAACTAAACTAAGGAAAAAGAGAGAAGACAGAAACAAATCAAATCAGAAATGAAAGAGGAGACATTAAATGGATGCCATGGAAATAAAGAAGATCATAGGGAACTTTATGAGTAATTATATGCCAACAAATTGGATAACCTGGAAGAAATGGAGAAGCTCCTAGAAACGTATAACAAAATGGAATCAAGAAGAAATAGAAAGCCTGAACAGACCAATAACAGATAAGAAAATTGAAGGGATAATTAAAAACCCCCCAACAAAGAAAAGCCCAGGACCAGATGGCTTAATGGATGAATTCTACCAAACATTTAAAGAAGAATTAAAACCAATCCATCTAAAACTCTTCCAAAAAATAGAGGGAACACTTCCAAACCATTTATGAGCCCAGCAACACCCTAATACCAAAAGCCAGACAAAGATAACACAAGAAAAGAAAACCACAGACCAATATCCCTAGTGAACACAGATGTTAAAATACTCAATAGAATATTAGCAGACCAATTCAACAGCACATTAAAAGGATTATATACCATGACCAAGTGGGATTTACCTGTGGGATGAAAAAATGGTTCAATAATGGCAAATCAATTAATATGACACATCATATTAACAGAATGAAAGATAAACATGATCATCTCATGATAGATGAATAGACACAGAAAAAGCATTTGACAACATCCATTTGGGATAAACACTATCAGCAAAATAGATGTAGAGGAACTTACCTCAACACAATAAAGGCCATATATTAAAAGCCCATAGCTAACATAATCAATGAGGAAAACCTGAAAGCTTTTCTTCTAAGATCTGATACAAGGCAAGGATGCCCACTCTTGCCACTTCTATTCAACATAGTACTGGAAATCCTAGCCAGAGCAATTAGACAAGAAAAAGAAATGAAAGGCATTCAAAACAGAAAGAAAGAAATAAATTTATCTCTGTTTTCAGATGACATGATCATATATGTAGAAAACTCCAAAGACTCAACAACAACAACAACAAAACTATTAGAACTAATAAATGAATCCAGTAAAGTTGTAGGAAACAAAATCAATGTGTGAAAATCAGTGATGTTTCTATACACTAACAATGAACTCTCTGAAAAGAAAATTAAGGAAACAATCCTAATCACATAGCAACAAAAAGACTAAAATACTTAGGAATAAACTTAACCAAAGAGATGAAAAATTTGTCCACTGAAAATTCTAAAACATTGATGAAGGAAATCAAAGCAGACACAGATAAAAGAAAAGACCTCAATGTTCATGGATTGGAAGGATGGATTGGTCCAGACTACTAAGGTAATTTACAGATAATCCCAATGGAATTCTTTACAGAAATAGAAAAAATAATCTTTTTTTAAAAAAAGATTTTATTTATTTATTTGACAGACAGCACAAGCAGGAGGAGTGACAGAGAGAGAGGGAGAAGCAGGCTCCTGGATGAGCAGGATCATGATCTGAGGCAGACGATTAACCGACTGAGCCACCCAGGCACCCCTAGAAAAAATAATCTTAATTACATGAAACACAGAAGACCCCAAATAGACAAAACAATCTTGAGCAATAAGAAGAAAGCTGGAGGCATCACATTTCCTATTTTTTTTTTCACAGAAAGTGATTTATTGCTTTTAGAATAAAATAAAATGCTTTCAGAACTTTTATTAGTGAAGAAAAACTGTTAGAACTTGAAAACTTTTCTAAAACATTACTTTGTCAGCTGATGAAGTAGGCACTTCAACACAGAAAACTTCCCATTTGCAACTGTGTGGAGCCCAAGCTGTGCAATTAGATGCAGCTAACTGCTTAGAAGTGGGGCTTGCACTTTGGCCAGTGTACTGTCAGGTCTAACCTCTTTGCCCTGATGCCTGTGGTGCTCCTTCTTCTCCAGCACCCACTCACAGCTCTTCACCACCCCATGCCTCACAATCCTGTATGGGACTCTGTGTAGGAGACAGCTCTGAGTGGGTGGATAGAGTGGCCTGGCAACAACCAAGCTAATCACACAGGGAAAAATGGTGATCCTCCCTGAGTTAGGTGGCCTCGGATACCCCTTCTACAGCAGAAGTCCCCACTTTTGGACACCCTCTCCTCTCCCAATGATATCCCACAGGAGCCAAAGAAGTTGTTTAGTAGGAGAGCAAGAGGTGAGAGGCCCCACTCCTTCACAGGCATCTTTGTGGTAGATGACTACCTGTTTAGGTGTTTGTTAGGCGTTGCCTATAGGGTAGGCAAGGGGCTAAGTTACTTTTGGGGCAACACAGGCCAGGATCAGCTCATGAGAGCCTGGCACTATCTAAGGAGAGCCAGAGGCCCCATGTTGCCACTTCAGCCCCTAGTCTGGCTGTGGGGCTAGCATGCCTGGTATAGACCAAGTGGGAGCTTCCAGCAACTCCAGATGTCTGAGGCAGGAAAACAAGGCTGCCAGCATGTGGCAGCCCTGACAATGACCCTCAAGGGCTGATGTTGGCCTCCAGCCCTGGCTAAGAGAAAAGGGACCCTCCAGCCCCATGGGAGAGAGGCCTTGCCTAATTTCAAAATACATTACAATCAAAACAGTATGGTACCGGTAAAAAAACAGACATATAGGAAAATGGAATAGAATAGAGGGCCCAGAAATAAATCAGTGCATCTATGCATCTATCTATGGTCAATTGGTCTTCAACAAGAGTTTCAAAAACACTCAATGGGGAAAAGAGAGTCTCTTCAATAAATATTGTTGGGAAAATTGGATATCTATATGCAGAAGAATGAAACTGGGCCCTTGTCTTGCACCATATGCAAAAATCAACTCAAAATAGATTAAAGACTTAAACATAAGACTTGAAACCGTAAAATCCTAGAAGAAAATAGGGGGAAAACTCCTTGACATATGAGAAGAGATATCATCTCATACCTGTTAGGATGGCTATTATCAAAAGACAAAAATTAGTGTTGCTGAGGATGTGGAGAAAAGGCAATCCTTGTACACTGGTAGTGGGAATGTAAATTGGTACAGCCATTATGGAAAACAGTATGGAGGGTCCTCAAAAAATTAAAAATAGAACTACCATATGATCCAGCAATCCCACTTCTGAGTATATATATCCATGGTATATATGTATGAATATATATAATAGATATATAATATATTGTATATATATTAAAATATTATATATTGTATTATACATAATACACATGCTAATTAGCTATATAGCAAACATTATGCTAAGTAAAATAAGGCAGACACAGAAAGACAAATACTGCATGATCTCACATGTGGAATCTAAGATAGTTAAACTCATAGAGGCAGAGAGTAGAATGGTGGTAACTAGGGGCTAGGGGGAGGTGGAAATGGAGAGCTATTGGTCAAAGGGTAGAAATTTTCAATTATCCAAGATGAATACGTTCTGGAGATCTTACGTACAGCGTGGTGATATAGTTAACAATGCTGTATTGCATACTTGAAATTTCTTGAGGGTAGATCTCAAGTGTTCTCAACATACACACACACAAAGACTCTGGCTATCCTGTGGAGTGATGGATATGTTAATTAGCTTGATTGTGCGATCATTTCACAATGTATACATATATCAAAACATCAAGTTGAACACCTTAAATATATATAATTAATATATATAATTCCTATTTGTCAATTATACCTCAATAAGATGGAAAAAGTCTTCAGGATCTGCCAACTCTTACCTGGCTACATGGGAATCAGTAGGGAGCTAATTAAAAATACAGATTTCCAGACCTCAACACCCACTCAGGATCTGAATCTCTGGGCAGTGATTCTGCGGAATCTGTGCTTTAGGGAAGATTTCTAGGAGATTCTGGTGAGCAGGACTTGGGACCTGGTGGCCTAGAAGATAAATCCAGACTCCTTGGGCTGGCATCCAGCACTCTCTGCTATCCAGCAGCTGATCACTGCTAGAGAAAATGATGCCATTTAGCAGATCTGTGACCCTGCAAAATCTTGTATAAGGCCCCCAACAATTTACCATTCCTCTGACTTGTCTTTGGGCATTTCTCTCACCTAATTACCCCAGCAACTTGCCTTTTAAACAACATTACTCTCTTAATTCCTATCCAATTTATCCACCATCTCATTCTTAGCAGACGACCTTGCCTTCCACTTTCCCAAGAAAAGAGGAAACAAAAGCTGTCACATCATCTTTTCTCTGTGACAAGAGTCCTTGTTTTTGTTCACAGCTCACTCCTCCACCCCTCACTGCTATTGTCTCTGGTCTCCTCAAGTTGGTGTACCCAATCTCCTCCTCTGTACAAGTTGACAGAAAGAAGCCTTGAACAATCTTCTTGACTCAGCGCACAGCTCAGCTCTCTTCCCTTTATACTCAGACTTCCTAAAAGAACAGCACAATTCAGCTCAAACACTACTCTGTACCAGCGATGGGAAATCAAGACAGGTCAAATGCCATCTCAGCCCCCAAGGATCTTAGGCTCCACACTCATCCTCACCCCCCTTACTTCTCAGCCCGTCCTGGTCCTGCTCCTGCTCCCCGTCCTGGAGCCAGCCTGCTCTCCCCATGTCTCCCTGATTTCCAAACCCACACTTCAACCTGCCTTTCCTTCATCTTCCGAAGTCATTGCTACCATTGGTTTAGGTCACCTTCTTAACCTCAGTTTCCGGAACACTTCTCTGTCCATTTCTCCTAATACCTGCTCTTCACTTTCAGGTTTCCTTCCCAGGATCTTTCTCTGTTAGCCAACATCACAACTGTCCAGGTTCCTGAGGTGCAGTCCTTTGCTCTCGTCTCCCGGGATCCGCTCTCCTAAATGATCTCAGCGCCTTCTCGTGGCCTCCAGACATTTATAGTAACCGGCCACCTGGTGTCCCTCAGACATCTAAGACCCATCTTCCCCACCAGCGTTTCTTCCTACACCGCCCAGAGGCGGTGCTGTGCTGGGAGGCTCCGTCGGCACCTCTCTGTCCCACGGGCCACGCCTGCACCCCGCCTCCTGGGCTCCCCACGCCCCCACGGCCAACCAGGTGCTGGCCTGCGTGTCCCCGCCGACCTCGCCTTCTCTCCTCTGGGGCTCAGCCCCTTCTGGTCCTGCCCTCGCTCTCCCCCGCCCCTCAACCCCAGCCCCAGCCCCAGCGCCCCCTTCCCGCCCCACGCCTCTGCGCCGGTGAGCCCCGCCCACACGCTCAGCCTGGCGCGCGTGGCCACGCCCCCGCCCGGCGTCCCGTCTGCGCTGCCCGCCCTCGGCCCGCGTCTGCTTCCTGACCCGCTTCAGCCCTTTTCCGGCGTGGCCGCCGCCTCAGCTCGGTCACCGGCGTGTCTTTCCCCGTCCCCGCGGAAGCGCGCGCTCCCCTCTCCCGTTTACGATGTGTCTGTCCACCAGGCGCCGCGCCCCGGGAGACAGCCGGCGCCCTCAGCGTCCCCGCGGCAGGAGCGTGCGCTGCGGGGAGCGGCGGCGCTGAGCCGGGCGGAGGAGGGGGGCGCCGCCCGACTCCCACTCCCCGCTCGCCCGCCTAGGTCCGCGCGGCCCCGGGGGCGGAGCAGGGCAGCCGCGACCGTCGTTACCCGCCCACCCGGCTCGCCCTCCCCTTGCTTCCCGCTCCCGCCGGACCTTAAACCCGCGCCACCACCCGCCAGCGGGGAGAGCTAACCTGGAGCCCCCGGGGTCCTAGTGCCGCCCAGATAGCGCTGCTTCGTATTGGGGAGCTTTCGCTGGCTGTCCCGCATTTATTGAGAGATACAGCCTATTAAAAATCAAAACCGAACGGAGACTAGCCTTGAAAATTCTAAGCAGAGTAACCAGTATGATCATACAAACAAAGCATAATTTAGCTTATTTTGCAAGGCTAAGTTGACCTAGATCATTTCTTGTTTGAGCTTCTGGAAATGATAAGCAAAACTTGAACTGGTTCCCATGGATGATATGAAGGGACCACTGAAAAATCTCGTATTGCAGCCAATCTGTGAAGAATAAACAGTCACTGCGTTCTCACGGCACAAGTTGCTTTATAACAATATATCCTGAGCCTCATTCCATGCTCTGGTTTGAGAGCTCCCGGTTTGCAAACTGTATTTTTGGTGTGTGCACAATAAATTTTTACTAATTACTTTAGTGGTTCATTGGTTTTTACTTTAGCTATTTTGAACCTTTGACAGTATATTTAATGTGCATGGTTCTAGCTATTCTCAAAACGTCTCACCTCAGGGCTGGATTTTTAAAAACTATCTTTTCAAATTGTGAGTTAGGTGACCTTGGTCACAGAACCTTTCTAGGCCTTGGTGTTCTCACTTATGAAAGGAGAGGATTTAACTAAATGATTTCTGAACATTGAACAATAGGCCTTTCACAGGGAAAAGAAAAAGGTAAACATGCGTACATATATATGAATATATAAAATGTAACTCAATGCTAAAGGGTGATTCAGTGATCTTTAGAGGGGGTGGTCGTATTAAGGGGAAAGCAATCAATTCTGCTGGCAGCTGGAAGAGGAGGGGGCATGAAGGCTTCAGGGGGAGGTGATATTTCATGTGGGGTCCAGGGAGGGGCAGAATCTCACTAGTGGGGAAAGGCCTCAGGTGGAGGCATGGTAGGGACAGAAAGAGTTGGGGAAATGGAGAGTGGTGCTATTCTCTCTGATTCCTTTCCTGCTATTGGACAGTCTCGGCTCATGTGTCGTCTCCTCCAGGAAGCCTTCCCTTATTTCTTTCTCTTTTCCACAGGTTCTCTCTCTTCTGTTTCTAGTATTACATCTTTTTTTTTTTTTTTTAAAGATTTTATTTATTTATTTGACAGAGAGGCAGCGAGAGAGGGAGCACAAGCAAGGGGAGTGTGAGAGGGAGAAGCAGGCTTCCCGCAGAGCAGGGAGCCCGATGCGGGGCTCGATCCCAGGACCTTGGGATCATGACCTGAGCCGAAGGCAGACGCTTAACGACTGAGCCACCCAGGCGCCCCTCTAGTATTACATCTTAAATATACCTCAGTTTTGTTGTGTTGCATGCTGGAAATGTAGAAATAAATTTCATAAAGCTTTCTTAAAGCCTGGTGTAAGTTAAAATATCTTTTCACCTTTCAAGCATTGCCGTAGAGAAACTTGACCTCAAGAGGTGTGGAATGTATCTTGATTGATCAATGAAAATTACCTCAACCTCCAGATAGAATATTTAACCTAAATACCAGCAGAATATATTTAAAAATGTGATGCATTAATTTAAAATATCATTTAGAGACAACAGAAGACAAACTGGAACATTCACAAATTTGTGGAAATTAAATAAAACACTCAAACAACTAATGGATCAAAGAAGAATCACAAGGGAAATTAGAAAATACTTCAATGAGTGAAAACTAATCCAAAACACACAGTGCAGCATACCAGCAGTAAGGGCTGCGCTAACAGGTAAATTTATATCTGTAAACACATTAAAAAGGAAAAAAGGGGGCGCCTGGGTGGCTCAGTTGGTTAAGCGGCTGCCTTCAGCTCAGGTCATGATCCCAGGGTCCTCAGATTGAGTCCCACATCAGGCCCCTTGCTCAGCGGGGATCCTGCTTCTCCCTCTGCTTCCCGCTCCCCCTGCTTGTGCTCTCTCACTCTCTCTCTCTGACAAATAAATAAATAAAATCTTAAAAAAAAAAAAAAGGAAAAAGACCTTGGGGCGCCTGGGTGGTTCATTTGGTTAAATGTCTGCCTTAGGCTCACATCATGATCCTGGAATCCTGGGATGGAGTCTTGCATGGGGCTCCCTGCTCAGCAGGAAGTCTACTTCTCCCTCTGACTCTCGCCCCTATCATGCCCTCTCTCTCATTCTCTCTTTCAAATAAATAAATAAAATCTTAAAAAAAGAAGAAGAAAGACCTCAAACCAATCACCTACTTCACAACCTTAGGAACTAGCAAAAGAACAAACAACCCAAAGCTGGCAGATGGAAGGAAATAATAAAGATTAAAACAGAGATAAATAAAATAGAGAAGAGATAAATAAAATAGAGAAGAGAAAAATATACTGAAAATAAATAAACCCAAAAGTTGCTTCTTCAAAAAGATTAACAAAATTGAGAAACCATTATATGGATTGACTGAAAAAAGAGAGAGAAGATTCAAATTGCTAGTTAGAAATGAATGGGGGTGGGGGGCGCCTGGGTGGCTCAGTTGGTTAAGCATCTGCCTTCTGCTCAGGTCATGATCTCAGGGTCCTGGAATCCAGCCTGTCGTAGGGCTCCCTGCTCAGTGAGGAGTCTGCTTCTTCCTCTCCTTCTGCCCCTCCCTTCCCCCCCCCCCCCCACTGCCCCGTGCTTGCTCACTACTCTCTTTCTCTCTCAAATACATAAAATCTTTAAAAAAGAGAGAATGAATTAGGGACATTTCTACTGATTCCACAGAAACAAAAAGGATTAAAAGACAGTACCATGAACATTTAGATAATCAACTAATTGGATAACCTAGATGGAATGGACAAATACCTAGAAACACAAAACCTACCTAGACTGAACCAACAAGAAATAGAAAATCTGAGTAGACCTATAACTAGTAAGGTTAAATCAGTAATTAAAAAAACCTTTGGACAAGGAAAAGCCCTGGAGTTGATGGTTTCACTGGTGAATTCTACTAAATGTTAAAGAACTAATACCAATACTCCTCAAACTCAAAGAACTGAAAAGAAGGGGAATACATCCTAACTTCTTCTATGACACTATTGTTGTCTGATACCAAAGCCAAACAAAGACACTACCAGAAAAGAAAACTACAGGCCAATATCCCTTATGAATATTGATGCAAAAATCCTCAACAAAATACTAGCAAACTGAATCCAGGAGCATATCAAAAGAATGCACACCAAGTAGGATTTATTCTTGGTATGCAACCATGGTTCAACATATGAAAATTAATGTTATATATGACACTAACAGAATGGACGAAAAAGCCCAATGTTCCACTTCAATTGATGCAAAAAAACATTTGACAAAATTTTGACACTCTTTTGTGGTGAAAACACTCAACAAACTAGGAGTAGAAGGAAACGACCCCAGCATAATAAAAGCCATAAATGAAAATCGCACGGCTAATAGCAAAGTCAATGGTGAGAAACAGAAAGCTTTTCCTATAATTTCAGCAACAAGATAAGGATGCCTGCTTTAGCCACTACTCAAAATAGCACTAGAAATTCTAACCAGAGCAATTAAACAAGCTAAGGGGAAAAAAAGGACATCCAAATTGGAAAGACTAATATTATCTCTGTTCAAAGATGCATGATTTTATAAGTACAACACCCCAAAATTCCCCCCAAAACAATAAATAAATGAATTTCACAAAGTAGCAAGGTACAAAATCCACACAAATCCAGTTGTGTTTCTAATGCAAATCAAAACCACAATGAGATATTGCCTCACACCTGTCAGAATAGCTAGTATCAAAAAGATAAGAAATAATAGGCATTGGCGAGGATGTAAAGAAAAGGGAACCCTGCACACTATTGGTGGGAATGTGAATGGTGCAGCCACTATGGAAAATAGTATGGAGGTTCCCCAGAAAATTAAAAACAGAAATACCATACAATCTAGCAATTCCACTTCTGGGTATTCACCCGAAGAAAATGAAAACACTAATTCAAAAAAGATATATACACCCCTATGTTTATTGCAGTATTATTTATAATAGCCAAGAAAGGGAAGCAACCTCAGTCCATTGACTGATGAATGGATAAAGAAAATGTGGTATATATGTAAAATGGAATATTACTCAGCTATAAAAAAGAATGAAATCTTGCCATTTGCAGCAACATGGATGGACCTAGAGGATATTATGCTAAGTGAAATAATTTAGACAGAGAAAGACAAATACCATATAATTTCATTTATATGTGGAGTCTAAAAAACAAAGCAAATGAATGAGCAAAACAGAAACAGACTCATAAATACAGAGCACAAACTGGTGGTTGCCGGGGGGGGGGGGGTGAAATAGATGGAAGGGAATTAAGAGGTATAAACTTCTAGTTATAAAATAAGTAAGTCATGGGGAGGTAAACTACAGCATAGGGAATATAGTCAATATTGCAATAACTGTGTATGGTGACAGACTTATCATGCTGGTCATTTACTGATGTATATAAATGTTGAATCACTATGTTGTACAGCTGAAATGAATACAATATTGTATGTATATACTATACTTCAATAAAAAATCAGTTGTGTTTATATACACTAACAATGAACAATCCAACAAATAAAACAATTCTATTCACAATAGCATCAAAAAGAATAAAATTCTTAGGAATTAACCTAACCAAGGAGGTGAATGCTGTATGCACTGAAAACCAAAAAGACATTGCTGAGCCTTTTGCGGCCATTGCTGAAGTGCCAGCAGCCAAAATGAAGTTCGATCTTTGTGACTTCTCACCAGAGCAAGAATCATAAAAGGCATCTCAATGCACCTTGCCACATTCTCAGGAAAATTATGTCTTCCCCTTTTTTCAAAGAGCTGAGACAGAAGTACACGTTTGATCCATGCCCATCTGAAAGGATGATGAAGTACAGGTTATGTGAGAATACTACAAAGGTCAGCAAATTGGCAAAGTCGTCCAGGTTTACAGAAGGAATATGTCATCTACGTTGAACGAGTACAGCAAGAGAAGGCGAATGGCACAACTGTCCATGTGGGCATTCACCCTAGCAAGGTGGGTATCACTAGACCACAAGAAATGGCAAAAAGATCCTTGAACATAAAGCCAAATCTCGCCAAGTAGGAAAGGAAAAGGGCAAATATAAGGAAGAAACAATTGAGACGATGCAGGAATAAAGTAATCTTATATATGATTGTTCTGTCTTTTGGGGGGAAAAGATAAAAAAAACATTGCTGAAAGAAGTTAAAGAAGATGTAAATAAATGGAAAGACATTCCATGTTCATGGATTGGAGGACTTATTATTAAAATGTCAATATTATCCAGAGCAATCTACAGACTCAGTGCAATCCTTATCAATATCCTAATATTTTTTTTTGCAGGAATAGAATTATACATCCTGAAATTCATATGGAATCTCAAGGGGTCCCCAAATGCCAAAACAATCTTAAAAAAGGGAAAAGAGTTGGAGGTGTCACACTTACTCATTTCAAAACTTACCACAAAGCTACAGTAATCGAAACAGTATGGAACTGTCATAAAGACAGACACATAGACCAATAGAATAAAATAGAGAGCCCCCAAATAAACTCTTGCCTATATAGTCAATGATTTTCAACAAGATGGGCAAGATCATTCAATGGAAGAAAGAACAGACTTTTCAACAAAGGGTGCTGGGAAAAAGCCACCCACATGCAAAAGGATGGTGTTGGACTCTTATCATATACAAAATTAACTCAAAATGGATCAAAGATTTAAAGATAGAAACTAAAACTATAAAAGATTACTATTTTAAATACATAGTGCTGGAAGTTGCTTTCATGTTCTAGAAATGTAATTGATCTCAAGGAGAAAATTGACCTTTGATTTAGGAAAACATATTAACATGCTTTTTCATTATGAGAGAAATACTCAAAGTTAGTAGAGACAGGTGGAAGTCACATGTCTTTGTGAAACAAATAGGGATAATATTTTATTATAAAATATTAATGTACTGAAGGTCTTAATATTTTCTTTTTCACACATCTTTGGATGTGATCTTATGCCTATTCATCCAGAGATACTTTTTTTTTTACATTTTTTTAATTTATTTTTTAATTTTTATTATGTTATATTAGTTACCATACAGTACTTCATTAGTTTTTGATGTAATGTTCCATGATTCATTGTTTGCGTATAACACCCAGTGCTCCTTGCAACATGTACCCTCCTTAAAACCCATCAACAAGCTGGTGCATCCCTCCACCCCGCTCCCCTCTGAAACCCTCAGTTTGTTTCCCAGATTCCATAGTCTCCCATGGTTCATCTTCCCCTCCGATATCCACCCCTTCAGTTTTCCCTTCCTTTTCCTAATGTCCTTCTGTTGTTCCTTATGTTCCACATATAAGTGAAACCATATGGTAATTGTCTTTCTCTGGCTTATTTCACTTAGTGTAATCCCCTCCAGTTCCATCCATGGTGATTCAAATGGTGGGTATTCATCATTTCTGATGGCTGAGTAATATTCCATTGTATATATGGACCACATCTTCTTTATCCATTCATCTGTTGAAGGGCATCTCAGCTCCTTCCACAGTTTGGCTATTGTGGACATTGCTGCTATAAACATTGGGGTGCATGTGCCCCTTCTTTTCACTACATCTGTATCTTTGGGGTAAATACCCAGTAGTGCAATTGCTGGGTCAGAGGGTAGCTCTATTTTTAACTTTTTGGGGAACCTCCACACTGTTTTCCAGAGTGGCTATAGCAACTTGCATTGCCACCAACAGGGTAAGAAGGTTCCCCTTTCTCCACATCTTCTCCAACACTTGTTTCCTGCCTTGTTAATTTTTGCCATTCTGACTGGTGTGAGGTGGTATCTCAATGTGGTTTTGATTTGAATTTCCCTGATGGCTAATGATGTTGAACATTTTTTCATGTGTCTGTTAGCCATTTGTATGTCTTCTTTGGAGAGAGATACTCATTGTCTTGGGGAACATTTGGATTTTTATCACAGAACTTCGAAGAGAAACAATTCCAAAACAGAATATTGACAGGTAGAGCGAAGCCATAGTCTTGAAAGTCAGACATTGGTAAGAGAAAAAGAGGTTTCTGAAATTCTTGGTTTTAGAATTTCAGGCTCGGCTTGGTTTTTAGAGTTTCTTGCTGAGTGTGCATTTTAGGCTGGGACCATCTTCTTTTGTAGGTGAGTATTAACTGGCCAGTTCTGTGTTTCTGAGATCTTAAAAACATCAAAACTCTCCTTTTTCATCCTTCTACTACCTCCACAGAGGGCTAGAACCTATAGGATCCTGTGTGGTTGTTTGGACCTACCCATACATGTTCTAGAGTTCCAGGGACTGCCTTGTCCTTACTTTGTTAAAGACATTGTCTCTGGTTACTTTTCTTTGCTATCCCAATTGATCTGTTTTTGTGAGGACATTTGGGGCAATTAAAAAACTCTACAGCCTTGGGGCGCCTGGGTGGCTCAGTTGGTTGAGCGACTGCCTTCGGCTCAGGTCATGATCCTGGAGTCCCTGGATCGGGTCCCGCATCGGGCTCCCTGCTCGGCGGGGAGTCTGCTTCTGCCTCTGACCCTCCCCCCTCTCATGTGTTCTCTCTCATTCTCTCTCTCTCAAATAAATAAATAAAATCTTTAAAAAAAAAAAAAAACTCTACAGCCATTATCATCTTGTATTCGTAACATTTGGCAAACTGATCATTACTTTACAAGCTAATATGAAGACAAAAGGAAAACTAATTAAATAAAATTAAAAAAAACTCCAAATGCTGTAAAACCACTTAATTCAATATATAAAGTGACAAAAACTTTATAAAGAATCAAGTTTTTGATAAATTAATAAAATAAGAAAACTGTGATTTGGTGAATTAATTTCTGATTGGTTGGCCATTTGGTGAGTTTATTTTTATTTTTATATTATAAATTTTTTAAAAGATTTTATTTTTAAGTAATCTCTACACCCAACATGGGGCTCAAACTTACAACCCTGAGATCAAGAGTCAGATGCTCTACCAACTGAGCCAGCCAGGTGTCCCTGTGAATTGATTTTTAGAGAGTTGATTTTCAGTAAATTGATTTTCAAGGTAGTCATGGAGAGGGTAGAATTGGCCTGGATTCGAGGGCCACACAAGCCCAGGATCAAGTGGCACATACATCAAGATCTAAGGGATATGCAGCAAGAGCCACGCTGTGCTGGGGCCCATCAGTGGGGAAGGTGGCTGAGCTCTGTTGCCTTTGCCAAGGAGAATTGATCACCAATTAGACTAGCCACAGAAACTTTGATAATGGAGGGAGAGAGGGCAGAGGCCAATGATCAAGGTGATACTGAAAGTAGAGAACCATCAGAAAAGAGAAAAATGCCACCCAGACACAGCTTCCCACAGTCATAATGTTATACAAACTTACCTTCTGTCCCAGGATGTCATTCGAGAAAGAGGGAAGGAGAAGGGGAAAGAGGAGAAACCCTGAAAGACTTGGTCTTTCCCAAAGGAGAGATGAATCTTTTCAAAAATATCTCTTTTAAATGGGAAGAGCTGCATCTATACCTTTAAAAGCCTGGTTTGGGGTTTTCTTACCATCATTTGGAATTGTTGCTCCAGAGTATAATGAGACCAGTCATATATATATATATATATATATATATATATATATATATATATATATGTGTGTGTGTGTGTGTGTGTGTGTGTGTGTGTGTGTGTGTGTATGTCTGTGTGTATATATATATATTTAAAAAGTTACTTTTTTCACATATGAGTTTTAATTTTTATATTTCGAACTACAGATATAAAGGAAGAGTGATTTTAGTATATGTGCTGCCGAAGTGAGAACAAAGAGTGATTTTAGCTTAAAATTTTTAGTTTGTTCCCAGGAGATAAGAGGTCTGGGATTTAGAGAAGTCAGAATATGGGAGGAGAAAGTTCTAGGGGAAGCAAGCAGCTTCCAGCAACATGACAGTTCAGAGCCTGAAAACGTGACCAATAAGACACCTGCTATGAGAGCAGCCTCAAAGTGGCTGAAACAGTGTGCCTGGAGCGGGAGGTTGGAGCAAGAGATTATCAAGCACCTGGCATATGGAAACACAAGTTTGTATCACTTCTCTGTCCAGGAAATTCTGAAGAGAGAACTAGACCACTTGAATTCCTGAAATTACCTGGGTTGGAACTATTTAATTAATTACTAAGTAAGGGTCACCCCAGAAAGTTGAAGACCATATGAACATTCATATTGCACAGTAATATAATGGCTTTGATTCTTCTTTCTTTTCACATCATAATTAGCTGTTTATAGACTTCCTGATAAATGGGAAGATCTGGGATGGCAGGAACCAAAACTGCGGTCCCGGAGCCTAGCACAGTGCCTGAGGCAAAATAGACTAAAAGTAGTTAAATACATGTATACATACACAAAATAGATCTAAGGTCCAGAACTGAAACAGTGAAAGGTAAGATCGCCCTCTGGTGGAATGTTTAGGTGATTACAGGCCCACCCCCCAAACCCCCGGCCCCGCCCCTGGTAAGCCGACTGCTAAATTGAAGAATCAAAGAAAAGGATTGAATGGTTAATTGGTAGTCAACCAAGAGCAACCAGAGCAGAACTGTCCAATAGAAATGTAATGAGAGTTACATATTCAATATCAAATTTTCTAGTAGCCACTTTAAAAAAGGAATAAGAAACAGTGAAATTAATAATATATTTAAAAAACTCAACATATCCAAAATATTGCCAATTAACCATCAATCAATATAAAAACTATTAACATTATATATATTTGTATATATAATTTTAAATATATATAATACATATATTTTTTACAAAGTCTTCGAAATCTAGTGGTTTTCTACTTATATTATATCTCAGGACTGGCCATATTACAAGTGGTCAATGGCCACCTGTGGCAGGTGGTGACTGTATTGGATGGCCCGGTCCTAGGAGGAAGGGGCCGTGTCCTGTTCTTTTCTGTGTCCCCAGAACATAGTAGGTGTTTCATAAATATGTGTTGAATGAATAATATCTCCTAACACCTACCTCAACTTATTATTATGCTCCAGAGAACATGGTGGATACAACTACGTTTATCTCAAAGTCAGTGTTTTAGACAATTTAGAGTAACTGAATTTATGTCATATTCAAAGAGCAGACACTTTACTCAACAATCTATTGAGCCTGTACTTATTTTCAGTATTTGTTTCCAGGACTGGAACGTCTCTCCCTAGAACCACTGGTATTCACTTCATTGATTTTTTTTTTTTTTAAGACTTATTTGAGAGAGAGAAAGAGGGAGAGAGCGCTCAAAGGCACACTCGGGAGGGGCGGGGGAGGGGCAGGGGGAGTGTGAGGGGTGGGGGAGGGAGAGAGTCCCAAGCAAACTCAGCGCTGAGCACAGAGCCCAATGCGGGGCTCTATCTCACCACCCTGAGATCAGACCTGAGCGGAAACCAAGAGTCGGAGGCTTGACTGACTGCGCCGCTCAGGCGCCCCCACTTCATTGATTTTTATTTGTTAGAGGTTTTATCTTCCTTCCTTCCTTCCTTTCCTCCCACCCTCCCTCCCTCCCTCCTTTCTTTCTTTTTTTCTTTCTTTCTTTCTTTCTTTCTTTCTTTCTTTCTTTCTTTCTTTCTTTCTTTCTTTCTTTCTTTCCTTCTTTCTTTTCTTTAATACAGAGAAATCTATTTATTTATTTGAAAAGTGTTTATTTAATACTGTGCTAGCATCCGGAGGAGAGATGGGATTATATAACAAAGAGTCAATGAACCACGACCCCTTGGTATTTCTATATAGGGGGGAATGTAGTTCATACATAAATATTATAGGGAAATAATGGAGAGACCTGCTTCCTGTCAGGATAAATTAACATGTGTTCTTGGTTCCCAACTCTAAAAACCAACCCTGGAGAAGCCGTGGAGGGAAACTCCGGGGAATCCCTAGTGACTGTCAGTTGTTTTAGCGTGGCTTGCCCGCTGTGAGAAGATTCATTAAAGGCAGTCTGCTCTTGCTTTTCCCTGCTGTTGCCCTTGACCAATTATTGCCTGCCCCATAATGCAAAAAACAGGGGCAAGATCCTGATTGCTCATAGAGCAGTAGAGGGTTGGGGAGAAAGTCTAGGTTGAAATCCCTGCTGGAGCGGGGAGGGGAGAGGACAATAGATGCACCTGAAGCTGGGGTCATTCACTCTTCCACATTCCCTCTACCCTGGGGCTGACTCAGAGAGCGGCCTGGCCCCTTCCGGGGCTCTGTAGCCCAAAGCCCTGACCTGAGCTGTCACCAGTAAGGTGACAGCAAAACGGTGGTAACTGGTTTTGTGCTGTCCTAGAACTTGGGCCCTTCCTCTCTTTACACTGACGTAGATGGGCACCCAAAGGCCAAAATTATAACTCCCTCCCTTTGGGGAGTTGCACACCTTGAAAGAAAAACAACAAATAGGTCCATATGTGTCCCTAAAGAAGTATCAGAAAATATAGAATAGCCCCTTAAAATAAGCATGAAAAATGCATTAAAAAATAAGAAAAGCTATTATAATACAGAGAAAGCTACATAGAAGTTCTAGGCATGAAAAAATATGAAAGTCAAAATAAAAATCCTACTAATGGGAATAAATAATGGGAGAGATACAACAGAAAAACAAATGAGTAAGTGGGAGGACTACACTGAAGAACTCTCCTAGAGTAAAAGATATAAGAAGGAAGAAGTTGAAATAGAGAAGTCAAAAGAGACTGGGGAGAGAAATGCCCAAATAGGGATAATAGGAATTTCATAAAGAGAAAAAAAATTAAAACAGTACGTAGGAAAGATTTACAGAAATAAAGAGGTGAATTCCCAGAATGAAAATATACAGGGGATCCATAATGTCCTATAGCAAGAGAAGGAAAAACCCATTTTAGATACAATATTTACAAATTGTAAATTTAGATACAAATTTAAATGTAAATTTACATAAAAATTTAGATACAAATTTCAAAGATCAAAGGCAATGAGAAAATTCTAAGATTCCAGAGAGAGAGACTGATATCAGATTTTCTAACTACAACACTGGATGCAACATTTGGATGATATTGAAAATATTAAAGAGAAAAAATCCTTGGCCGGGTGGGGCCGCAGGCACTCCCTGGAGCCCGAGGCCACCACACCTGAGCCCAGCGGAGAACACCAAGGGCAGGGCTCTTTTTAATTTTATTCTAGCCCTTTATTCCCAGGAATTTTAGATGTTGAAAACATTCCCTATGCGTGGGATTCAATATTGTGTGGTTCATTAGGCTCTGTTGTGGCTGGCCTTGGACATTTTTTGTTAACTAGCAGAATGAGATCATGTGATATTGAGTCAGAGGATTTATCTTGGTGACTTGAAGATGCTGGTTCCACTGTGGGTATAATTATGCAAAGCTAAGATGCCAGGAAAGAACTGCCAGAAAAGGAATTAAAAATCAGATTTTACATGAAAGCACCCACCTTGATCCTGAAAGAAAACAAACCAAGGGCAACAGTGGCAATTGAGCAGGCGTCAAGCACAGAAAACCCAAATACCACTCAGTGTGTGTTAGTTGTAGAAAAGAAAGAAAGAAGGAAAGAAAGAAAGAAAGAAAGAAAGAAAGAAAGAAAGAAAGAAAGAAAGAAAGGGGGGTGGAAAGGAAGGAAGGAAGGAAGATAAAACCTCTAAACTTAGAATTTATTTATTTTTTAAAGATTTTATTTATCTATTTGAGAGAGAGGGAGATTAGGGGGAGGAGCAGAGGGGGAGGGAATGAGAATCTCAAGCAGGCTTCACGCTGATCGTGGGCACCATGCTGGGCTCAGTCCCAGGACCGTGAGATCATGACCTGAGCTGAAAAGCAAGAATTGGACACTTAACCCTGAGCCACCCAGGAGCCCCTAAACACAGAAATTAATACATAACTAAACATTATTCAAAAGTGACGCTATAACAAAAATATTCTCAAGCATACAAAGCTTCAGAAGATTTGCCACAAAATAAATACTCAACACATTTTTGGAAGAAGTATTCCAATAAGAGAAAAAAATGTCAGGAGGTGCCAAAAAGGAGGAGAAATAAAGTTGATCAAACACCTTGGTGAAGAAGAGAGGAAGTATATGAATAATTTGAAAGCACGCTAAAGTTCTTACCTGGTTAGAGGGAAGATCGGTAACTTTTTTTTAAAGACGATGAAGGAAAGGAAACTTAAAAAACAGAAATATTGAAATAAATAAAATATTAGAAACAAGTTCAAATATGTCAATAATCACAATAAACAGAGCTGGGATGGGGCAAAGATAGTGCTGTGTGCTCACCAGACCACTACATCTTCCTGAACACACAGCTAAAATACATTTTTCCGGCCCTGTTGTATTCAGGCAGGGTCATTGTTTAATTCCCGTGGATGGAAAGTGGGTAGAAATGGCATGTGGTTTCTGGTCCAAAGCTGTAAGATCTTCTTAAGATCCTTCCGCAGGCTCTCTCTTGTCTGCGAGGCTGGAAGCATAGTTCTTTTCAGTTGCAGTGGTGCTCACTTAGGGAGCGTGCTGCTAACCCAGGTCTCCTGGTCCTACCCTTGAAAAGGCTACTTTAACTCAGGTCGGGATGGAACCGAGGAATCTGTATTTTTTTAAATTAAATTAATTAATTTATTTCTTAAGAAAGAGAGAGAAGCGGGAGGGGCAGAGGGAGAGAGAGAGAATCTCCAGCAGGCTCTGCACTCAGCATGACTCAAGGCTTGATCTCGTGACCCTGAGATCATGACTGGAGCCAAAATCAAGTCAGATGCTTAACCGACTGAGCCACCCAGGTGCCCCAGGAAGCTGTATTTTTAACAAACTCCCCAGGTGATTCTTCTGTGTAGCCAGGTTTAAAACCATCGATTCAGATGATGTCTTAGTTCCCTTCCAAGCTGAAAATCATTTATTTCATGATCTTTCAGAAGTTGCTTTCAGATATTTGGTTAGACTTTTCCTTATCTGGAGAGATGGTTAGCTTTATATATATTTTTCATATTGGACTAAATTCTGCCCATGCCTCCCATTGGCTGAGCCCAACCAGAAGCCAGAGGGAAGGGAGATGCAGTCCACATGGGTTAGCCTGCAAGCAGCATGGAGAAGGGTGCCCAGGGGGCCTGGAGGGACAAATGGATATTATCCAGCACCCTCTGCGCTCCTTAGAACAGTCCGCTAAGGCTCCTTACAGTTCTTCCTTACTCTAAACATCTCTGACAATCACACATTTTTTCTCACACAATGAAATAAAGTAATATTTTCCAAAGCGATTTAAAGATTTAAAGGATTTTAATTCTACTGTGTATCCACGATCTCCTTTTTAAAGTTTCTCAGTACAGTTTATATTATTTTTTGGCTCCAAATTTGTCTGTAGAAACTTACAGGGAGACTGGGATTCTCTACACCACAGATCAAAATAGAGGCTTTGTTTAAGCTTAGTTGTGTGGTTCTCTGATGGCCTTTTCTCTCCCTTCAGGGGATCTCTTCTTGGAGTTTGTAGTAATGGTTGATTTAAGCCCCTGACACCTCCCACACAGAAACCTCCTTTTGACTCTCCTGTGGACCAGGCCTCCCTGGTGCAATGAAGGTCCAGTGCATTCTTCCACCTTCCACCTAGGCTCCTTACTACTTTACCCAGCAACAGCTACGTAAACTCAGAGAATGTCTCTGATTGGCTGAATACAGCTGGGGTCTTCCCCATCCCTAGAGTCCTTCCTCCTTCCTTTACCTCCTACGGCGGGCGGCCCCACACCCAGAATTACTTGGTTAAAGCACCAGGGCAATGGTCCTCAGTGGGGGGCTAGTCCTGGGACTCCACACCTTGATGAGCCTCCTGAGCCCCCACGAAACTGGGGCCATCAAGGGTGAGTGCGGAGGGGGATCGGGTGAGGAGAGGAGATTTAGTGTTACACGAGAGACAGTATAGAACATAGATTGTTCTCCTTCTCTGGTTAATGGGCAACTTCCTTTACCAAGAGAGCCCCAATCTCTCTCACGTCTATCACGTCCATTGCGGACCTAAAATATACAGGTGCAGCCCAGGCCAGCCATGCCGGCTACAGGTTCAAACTCTTTTAGGTTCAGGTGCCTCCTCAATTCCTTCCTTCTTTCTGAGACCCAAACCTCCATCCTGCTGCTGCCCAGCACAGTGATTTCTCTGCCACTTCCTGGCTTGGAGTGTGCCCATTCAAGTCCAGTTTTATTGCAGTATTTACCACCATGTGGATAGTTAACTGTTTATCTGTCTTTAGCCTGCTCTAGACATGAGCTTCTTGTGTGAGGGATCTATAGCTGGTTCATCTGTATTTCCCTGGGGCCTGGCATCGTGCTGGGCATATAGTAGTCCCTTAACGGCTGTTGAACATATAATTTCATAGAATTCTAAAGATCACTTACCAATTAAAGTCTAACCCAAATTTCCAAAAAAATGAGCCTCAGTTATGAAAAGAGACACGTTTGATCATGATCTGAGGTGAAAGAGTTGCAGCATAAACTTGACTTGAACTTCGGGCTCCTTTTCCAGTGCTCTCTGCCATACCTCAGGCTGCCTTTCCTATCTGCTTGGTCTTTGTCACAGATCTTAATGCTTACTTCTGTCAGCCGTCACCTATCCTCCCCTCACGCCCACCTACACTGTGTCTCTGTGCCCCAGGCTCCACTTATGCTCCCATCCTTAATCATCTTCCCTCATCCCAGCCCCTCATACCACTCATCTCACACACAGGACCTCATAGCACAGCTAGAGCTGCTGATCATGGCTACCACTTAACTTTGGGGATCCCAAGCATGATTTTAGGAAGCCTCTCTTCTTCCCGACCTGGTATACCAGACTGCACTCGTGTCTCTGTTCCTGCCAGTGTGTTGGGCCTGTGCCTGTTTCCCTCTGTCCTCTCCCTTCTACCCCCCAGCAACCCTTCCACTGTCCAAGGACCAGCTCAACAAGTCAACTCCGTCCCCACGGAGAACCCAGGATGGGGCATAGGCTCAGAGATTCAATATATCACATGCTTTCGATGAGATTGATACATTTTCTTTTCTGTCCCTGACCCTGAACTCACCCAATACAGCTGATCACATGGGCTCCTATGGACCAGCCTTCTACCAAACCTACGGTGCCTCGGGTCAGTTTGCCCATGAATTTGATGGGGAACAGCTGTTCTCCGTGGAACTGAAGAAGAGGGAGGCCGTGTGGCGTTTGCCTGAGTTTGGCAACTTCGCCCAGTTTGACCCACAGAATGGGCTGGCCAGCATCGCGGTGATCAAAGCCCATCTGGATGTCTTGGTGGAACGCTCCAACCGCACCAGAGCCACCAACGGTACCCTCCTCTCCTTGCTCCCTCCCCTACCCTGTGTTAGGCAGGAGGGACCCAGAGAAGTTTCTTCCCACCTCACAGGCCTCCATCTACTCTGGCACACCTTTCTCTCAGCCTCTGTGACCATTGTATTCAGCCCCTTTCTTTTCCAGGAGGCTGGACCCAGACCCCTTCAGCACCCTCTTCCTCCTCTTCCCTCTTGAGGACTGGCCCTTCCACTTGGACACCCCATCACAGACCTGTCAGATACAGGAGCCCCTGGTGCCCCCACTCCCCCCCTCAGCCTCTTCTCCCTCTGCCCCCCTCCGCCCCCCTCCACCTGTTAGGTCCCAGAGCATCCCCTGCCTGCAAATGGCTAAATAGAAGGAAACGTCCCACAATCCCAGTCCTAATCAGGCCCAGCTGCAGGGATGAGCCTTTGGGCTTCAGGGCCTCATTCTTCCTAGTGCCTCCGAGGGTGACTGTACTCCCCAAGTTTCGAGTGGAGCTGGGCCAGCCCAACATTCTCATCTGCATTGTGGACAACATCTTCCCTCCTGTGATCAATATCACCTGGCTGCGCAACGGTCAAATAATCAGCGAGGGGGTGGCCCAGACCAGCTTCTATTCCCAGCCTGACCATCTGTTCCGCAAGTTCTGCTACCTGACCTTCGTGCCCTCTGCAGACGACATGTATGACTGCAAGGTGGAGCACTGGGGCCTGGATGAGCCGCTCCTCAGGCACTGGGGTAGGAGCCCCTCCCCAACTCACTCTCCACAGACCCATGTTTCCTTTCATTGGACCCCCCTGACTTCTTCTCTCCCCCAAGAGCCCCAGGTGCCTATCCCAGTGCCAGACACCACCGAGACTCTGATCTGTGCCCTCGGCCTGGCTCTCGGCCTGGTGGGCTTCCTTGTGGGCACCATCCTCATCATCAGAGGCACATGCTTGTCCAGAGCCCGCAGGTACAGAGGCCCCAGGTGTCTGGAGGCAGGAGAGTGGGTGGCTCTGAACAGGATGGGGTGGAGGATCATTCTTTGGGGAGCACTGGGGTCAGGGAAGGGTGACATAGACAAGTAGCAGGCAGAGAATAGAAGAGCAGAGGGGATGAGGGGGTGAGGTTTTGGGAAGGTGGGAGATCAGAGATAGGATCCCAGCAATGTGAGCTTGAACAACCTTGTTCATATGCTTTTTACCACTTTAGGTAATGAACCTTCTAAGAAAGAAAGATTGTGGGAGACGCTCTATGGATTCATTGCAAGTCTCTGACAGCCCTTGCATACTCAGTGCCTCAGTCTACTAAGTATATCCCTACTGCGCTGACTTTGGATGGGATCAAACCCTGTGCTATAGGTCTCCTCTCTTAGACCTGGTACTCATCGCAGGATTTGTGGGGCAGCAACTAGCTCCCCTTCTCACCCCCAACACACACACACCCCTTTCTTACTCTAACCAAAGCTCTGGCTAGCAGCAGTAAATGGTGTTTGTACTGTATCCTTCCTACCAGGTCCTGGCCAATTCTCCCAGGGTGTGAGGGATGCTAGGAACCTAGAAGAGGGGATTCCAGGTGATGACCATTGAGCAGGACCATTTCATACTGGGGACTGGCAGCCATCCTCAGGCCAATTCAGCTATGTCTTGTTCCATTTGAGCTATCCATTGTGTGTTAGTTGTGAATGGGCCATTTCACAAGGACTTCATGAAATTTACTTACTGAATTCAGATTTGCCCCCAAAGGAGTTTTCAAGAGAGGAAACGTTCATGGGAATTCTGCTCTTGTCCAGATTTACTCTGTAATGAAGAAGCCATATGTATCCAGCCATGATTTACAATGTCATCTCCTTTTTCTACACCCCCTAGAGTCCCAGGCATGACAAAGAGAGGTCCAAGGCTTGGATAAGAGGGTTACTTCCTGAGACACCTGGGTGGCTCAGTAGGTCGAGCATCTGCCTTTGGCTCGGGTCATGATCCCGGGGTCCTGGGATCGAGTCCCGCATCGGGCTCCTTGCTTCACGGGGAGCCTGCTTCTCCCTCTACCTGCCTCTCCCCCTGCTTGTGCAGTCTCTCTCTCTCTGACAAATAAATAAAATTAAAAAAAAAAAATCTCTTAAAAAAAAAAAAAGAGGATTACTTCCTTAACCTGGGGTCAATCATATCAGTAGAAGACCTGGTCACAGTTTTAGAGAGAGTTCAGGCGGGTATCTCTTAGTGGTTTCCAAACTGAAATGTACATGAGAATCACTTGGGAGCCTTTAAAAAAGTACAGGCTTCACCCAGATCTACTGAATTAGAACCTTGGGGGGTGGGGAGAGTGGTAGCAGTCTGCAATTTTTAACAAGCTCCAGATGATGCTGATGCAGCCATCCTGGACTTAGACTGTGGTCTGATAACTGAGACCCACTGACAGAGCCTGATGCTATTGGAGGGAGGGGGATCCCTGAGGTTGGAAGTGGTCCAGGAAGGCTTTCTGGAGAACCTGGGTCTTTTAGGCATAAAAGTTGAGGAAAATACAAGTAAGTAGGGGCAAAATGGGATTTGGCACTGTGAGAATTTGGTCCTAGAGAAGAAAGAAACCAAGAGATCATAAGACACTGTGGATTTCCCAAGGGAGAATAAGTTGAAAGAATGGCCAGAGGACCCTGTTGGAAGTGGGGGAGGATTGTCCTAGTCAAGGCTTTTGTTTGCCAGTAACAGAAACCCTCTTAAGATGATCACAGATATAAAGAGAGGATATTTACAATAAAGACATAGGAGTGGTGCCCTGAACCCAAGGGTGGGTTTTAGCCAAGGCTTACAGGGAACAGAATTCAGAACTGAAAAGCCAGTAGAATCCAGAGCAGCTTTCTTGCTCTCTCTCTGGGCCATATGGCCTGTGTTGTCCCTCTGCATGTTAGCCACATTAACCATATTATTCTGCCTCTGAGGACTATCCTTTTCAGCTAACATGTCCACCTGCAGCTCCTGATTTTGTGCATCACCTCAGCTCTACCCACCCACCAACACTATTTCCCAATCACAATTTTAAATTCTTGGAAAAACAAATGAATGCCCAAACTTGGGGCAGGTGTCCATCCCAGTCTGATGTACCGTGACCAGAGGCACAAGATCCACAGTAAAAACCCCTCTGAGGAGAGGGGTTGGATCATTCTCGGAGAAAGAAGAATGGGTTGGTTCTCAGAAGACACCTGAAGTTATGTTTGTCCCCAGTATGCCCTGATCTCTGCTGATCTTTTGCTTAAAAGTTAACTTGATCATCCTTGGAAAAGATCCTTCTCTGATCTTTGTCCTAATGTTTAATAAGGTCATTAAAAATGTTTTCTTTTGACCAGAAGTGTGTTTTTTTCACCATGCATATATTACACAGAAGTCACTGGAACTTCTAGGAACAATTCAAAATCTTTTAGATTTATGTATCTACCTTCAAAATCACATTTTTCTTCTAGTTTCAAGTAAGCAGTCTCCCATTTAAAAAAATTGTCCTCCTATATTCTTTTTTTTTCTTTTTTTAAAGCTTATTTAAATTTTTAGTTAACATACAATGCAATATTGGTTTCTGGAGTAGAATTCAGTGATTCATCACTTACATACAACACCCCGTGCTCATCACAAATGCCCTCCTTAATACTCATCACCCATCTAGTCCATCCCCCACGCACCTCCCTCCATCAACCCTCAGTTTGTTTTCTATCATTAAGAGTCACTTATGCGGGCACCTGGGTGGCTCAGTTGGTTAAGCGTCTTATGCGGGCACCTGGGTGGCTCAGTTGGTTAAGCGTCTGCCTTATGTTGTTAATTTTAGCCATTCTGACAGGTGTGAGGTGGTATCTCATCATGGTTTTGATTTGTATTCCCCTGATGATGAGTGATGTTGAGTATCTTTTCATGTATCTATTAGTCATTTGGGTGTCTTCTTTGGAAAAGTGTCTATTCATGTCTTCTGCCCATTTCTTAACTGGGTTCTTTATTTTTTGGGTGTTGAGTTTGGTAAATTCTTTATAGATTTTGGATACTAACCCTTTATCAGATATGTTGTTCGCAAATATCTTCTCCCATTTTGCAGGCTGCCTTTTAGTTTTGTTGATTGTTTCCTTTGCTGTGCAGAAGCTTTTTATCTTGATGAAGTCCCATTAGTTCATTTTTGCTTTTGTTTCCCTTGCTTCCAGTGACTTGTCTAATAAGTTGCTATGGCCGAGGTTGGTTGAAGAGGTTGTTGCTGCCTGTGTTCTCCTCTAGGATATTGATGGTTTCCTGTCTCACATTTAGGTCTTTCATCCACTTTGAGTCTACTTTTGTGTATAGTGTAAGAAAGTGGTTCAGTTTCATTCTTCCACATGTTGCTGTCCACTTTTCCCAACACCGTTTGTTGAAGAGACTGTGTTTTTTTCCACTGGATTTTCTTTCCTTCTTTGTCGAAGATTAGTTGACCATATAGTTGAGGGTCCATTTCTGGGTTCTCTATTCTGTTCCATTGATCTATGTGTCTGTTTTTGTGCCAGTACCATACTGTCTTGATGATTACAGCTTTGTAATAGAGCTTGAAATCCGGATTCATGATGCCTCCAGTTTTGTTTTTCTTTTTCAGAATTGCTTTGGCTAGGGGCGCCTGGGTGGCTCAGTTGGTTAAGTGACTGCCTTTGGCTCAGGTCATGATCCTGGAGTCCCAGGATCGAGTCCTGCATCGGGCTCCCTGCTCAGCAGGGAGTCTGCTTCTCCCTCTGACCCTCCCCACTCTTGTGCTCTCTCTCTTTCATTCTCTCTCTCAAATAAATAAATAAATAAAATCTTTTTAAAAAAAAAAGAATTGCTTTGGCTATTAGGGGTCTTTTGTGGTTCCATACAAATTTTAGGATTGTTTGTTCCAGCTCTGTGAAGAATGCTGGTGATCCTCCTATATCCTTGATCTGATCCCTTTCTGTGTCTTTTAGAATAGACATTCAATAGGTATTTTCTGTATTTTCAAATGCTCCCTCTTTGCAGGGTTCTGTCTACAGATGATGAGCATATCATATCTCTCATATATCAAGAACATCAAATTTCCTCTTTGTCCTATAACCCAGCCTCCCCACTCCTGCAAGTTCCTCCAGCCACTGTCTCTGAAAGTGTATTCTGCATGGGCTGTCTCCAGATCCCTTTTGCTGATCCTCTCTCTCTCTCTTTCTTTTTCCCCCCACAACACCCTGTTCATGCTGTGTGTCATAGAGTACACATACATTGTATCTTCTAACCCCAAATCCCATTTGGTAGATACTAATATCATTCCATTTTTAAATAAGAGGAAACTGAGGCTTGAACAAATTCAGTAACTTGTTCAAAGTAGCACAACTGTAAGTGTCAAAGTAGGGAATAGAATTCAGGTCTGACTCCAAAGCCATTACCCTTTGTGTTTTAACAGGTTTAATGCAGATCAATGACCCACTGCATGGACCAGGAGGAAGCAGAACAGACATGGACATCCTCAGAATTTTCAGAAAACTAAGAGCTGAATGCAATTATTCGTTTTGACTTCCTAATATTAATAATGTCTATGTAGTGTTCCAAGGGAAGCTTGAGAAAATACTCATAGCTCTAATTTATGTTTAATGAAACAGGCCCATTGTGGTCAAGTGAATTGCTGTTCCTTTGATTCATTTATGCATCAATCCACCCAATCAGATATGAATGAGCCCCTCTTGTTGCTTTAGGCAGGGGGTTGGGGGCAGGAGTGAAAAAGCCAGACATGGCCTCTACCTCCAAAAGCTTATCCTTAGTGAAGGAAACATACAAACCACCACCAAAAAGGATGTTTAATGAGAAATATGAGGCCTGCACATTGTGATGAGTTCTATGAAGAAAAGTAAACAGAATGAAGGATCTCATAAAGAGTGCCTGAAGGAGAGGGCTGGAGTCCTAATTTAGGAGGTGACAGGGAAACCGAGATGTTATTTATGAAGACCCACAGGCAGAGATCTGAGGAATGAGTGATTCAGTAAGAAAGAAGCACGATGGTCCTAAGGGCAGAACAAACTCCTGAGCTCACAGGAGGAGAGTTTAGTAATGTTACTATAGCCAGAGCTTTGTTTCTTCTCTTTCACATGGCTGCAGTTTTGTTCTTTATAACTAAATGCATTATTCACCTGTTTTTTTTTATTTTTACCTTTTGACCCCCTTCACTCATTTCTCCCCCACCCACCCCCCCGACAACCACCAATCTGTTCCCTGTATTTATGAATTTGTGGGGTTTTTTTTAGATTCCATATATAAATGAAATCATATGGTATTTGTCTTTCTCTGACTTATTTCACTTCACATAATACCCCAGAGATCCGTCCACATTGTCGCAAATGGCAAGATTTTAATCTTTTTTTACAGCTAAGTAATTTTCCATTGTATATGTACCACAATTTATTATTCCATTCACCCATCAATGGACACGCAGGTGGTTTCCATTGCTTTGCTATTATCAACAGTGCTCAATGAACATGGGGGTGCACGTATCTTTTTGAATGAGTGCTTTCATTTTCCTCAGATGGTACGGAATAATTTTAATTTTTAACAAAGTTATGCCATACACATAGTTTGTTGATTTATTTATTTATTTTGCAAGTTCTTCCTATCTCCAGCTGTTGAGACAATATTTCTGAGAGCCTTGGTTACCTCTAGTGGTGAAACCAGAGCCAGCAATTAAGCAGCCAAACCCTGACAGTCATTGAACACCGGACCGGCTCTCTTTTAAGCACGTTCTTTGTTGTCCTCATCTGGAAGTTGTAGACGTCTAGTTAGTTTGCTTATCCGTCGCCTTTCCCAAGCTGCATCTACAACCGCCATGCTGTCTGCAGTTCCTACAATGGCTGTATCTCTCCGGGACAGGCCATGCATGGAGTCAGCCCTGACCAGCTGCCCGTTTTGGAGAACCGTGTTTTCTCAATCACAGAGCGCTCTCTTTTTAGGCCACCAACTGCACAGATTTCTTCATTTTAAATGGGTTGGGGGAGGTCTTTCTAAATCCCAAAAATCTAGTGGTCTTTCACTTAGTGTCAGTACATGAGGTGGCGTTTTTGGTGCCAGAGGGTTTTTTTTTTTTTAAGATTTTATTTATTTATTTATTTGAGAGAGAGAGAGAGAAAGAACAGAGGGAGGGGGAGAGAGAGAAGCAGGCTCCCTGCTGAGCAGGGAGCCCGATGTGGGACTCGATCCTAGGACCCCGGGATCATGACCTGAGCTGAAGGCAGCAACTAACCGACTGAGCCACCCAGGCGCCCCGGTGCCAGAGGTTTAAAGGGAGTTGACGGACTAAGGTCAAGATGTGCTGGTCTTGAAAGTGGAGCGTCTTCATTATTTCCTGCTACAACAGTCCTCTCTGGAAGCCGCATAATGACACTAGCGTTTGGAACTCCTTGGAATCCTTGTTCTAGGTCAGCATTTGGTGATGCTACCTTTAATTTTTTGGGAACCCTTGTTTGCTGACCAATACGTCCGCTGTATTCCATTTTATACTGAATTCGACCGATTTCTGCAGTGTCAGCCGCAGAGGGAGAAGGAAATGCTGCCCCAACTCCCTAGGCGGGTCCCGCTACTGCTTGCTATTTGGCGCTCTCTGCTTCTGTGCTTCATATCCAATCCTTTAGTTTGCCTCAGTGTGCCTGTGCTGGATCTTGTCCCCCCGGGTCCGCTGGAGGGTCCCTGGCGAGGCCGCTGCCTACCTGCTCCCCAGGAGTGCAGGTGGGCGCTCTCAGAGGCCGTTGGCCAACTGCGCGGAGGCGCCTGGGCCATAAATCATACACATACTTTAAACAGTCAAATAGTTCTACGAGGTTTCCCAAAAACGTCCAGTCTCCAGCCCTCTCTCCAACTATGCCCCCCCGCAAGAAGTGATAACTTTCAGCTGTTTTGAACCAATTCTGTTGGTATTACCTCCTGTCTCTATATAACATGTTTGTGTTGCTACATCTTTTTTTTTTTTTTTGTAAAGATTTTATTTATTTATTTGACAGAGAGAGACACAGCGAGAGAGGGAACACAAGCAGGGGGAGAGGGAGAGGGAGAAGCAGGCTTCCCGCCGAGCGGAGAGCCCGATGCGGGACTCGATCCCAGGACCCTAGGACCATGACCCGAGCCGAAGGCAGACGCTTAACGACTGAGCCACCCAGGCGCCCTTGTGTTGCTACATCTTGATTTTTCAGCTTTAGGCTTTTTCTCTTTACCTCCCACTGTGGAAGACGAGGATTTTCATCCTCATAGTACACGCGTGCCCTCTTCCCAGGGCCTCATCCTTTGGTACAGTTGTATTGTCGCTCTGGCTAGGTCCCTGTTCTGCGTTTATATTCTTGTGACCACGTGAAAGACATTAATAGACAAACCATAGAGTAAGCCACGCTCTTCCTTCCCTAGACAACTTTTGTTTTCCCTGGAGTGAATAATTGTCCTGTTTCTCGTTGCTTGGCTTTGTTTGTGCTTATTATTAATGAATCACAAATTTCCTTACAATACAGTCAGCCCATTTTATTGTCAGATCAAATTCTCCCAGCACCTTCTGTCTGCTCCGTTCTTCACTAGCTGCCCTCGGTGACATAGCTGTCATCCGGGATCACCCCTCACTGACCTTGTCAGGATTTACCTGTCCTCTGTGTGGCCGCTTCTGTTTCTTAAATCCAGTAATTACCCTTTTGTGGTCTAATGCCTTATTTTAGACAGGTACATCCTCTTTTAGCTTCCTGAGAAAGAGTGCATGCGAGGCAAAATTTTTATGCTTTTCGTGTCAGAAAATGTATTTTTTTCTACTCTTACACTTGAATGAGAGCAGTTGGGAATACAATTCAAGATTCAAAATCATTTCTATCAGAATTTGAGATCATTTCCCCATAGCCTTTTAGCTTCTGGTGTTATTATTGAGAAGCCAAAAGATATTCAGAGTCCTGAAACTTGCGTGTGATCTGTTGTTTTTTTCTCCTGAAGCTTTTAGAATATTTTCTTTTTCTCTTCCTCCAGCTTTAAATTCTTATGGGTGCTCTATTACCTGCAGGGTGAAGAAGATCCTTCTCAAATTTTCCCTGATCTACATTTTTAACCTTATTCCTAGTAGCTCCCCTGAAAACAGTCAATGCTAAGTGACACAAAACTCTCAAGGTACGTTTACGCCTCTCTGTCTGACAACCAATCAACATTTTACCTGTCCTCCCCTGAGTCCAAATTAAATGCCACCTCTGAGAAGCCTTCCTAATCCCAGGCCACAATATTTTGCCCATTCTCTCCCTAGGACCTACAACATTCTGCCATGTGTCAGAGTTAGCTGTGTGTGTGTGTGTGTGTGTGTGTGTGTGTGTGTGTGTGTGTGTGTGTCTTCCTTTGCTGCTCCTCTACCACAAGGCACGGCTTTGTCTCATCTTTCCAACACCTGTCCTATTATCTGGAACATATTGGCATTAAAACATCTGTAGAATTCTACTGAATTCCATTTTATTTACTGCAGATTCAACCTGTTCCCACTGTTCTGCAGCTGGTTTTAATAACAGTGGCTACCATTTACTGAATGTAATGTGCCAGGTCTTGTGGTAAATGCTTTTCATATATGCTGGGTTTGAATCTTGGTCCACAAAATCTAGAAAATAGTGCAGAAAATGCAAGAAGTAGCACATTTTTAAAAAATAGTCTTAAATTGGACTCAAAACCAAACCTCTCCTCCATGAAACTGGCGGTAAATTCAACCTCAGTCACGACTGGGGTTTCCCTCGTTCATGGTTTTTCAAAGGCCCTGACACAGCGCCGGGGCATTAGACAAGCCCCTCTGTCTTCCTGCATCTGTGCAGACTGGCTGCCTCTAGGACACCTGGGTCTTAGCCTGCATAGATAGTCCTTTCAGAGTGGAAGCTTGGCTGTTCTGCATCAGGCAGGGGGCAGGGGAATTTTGGGTGAGGAGTGAGTCCCAGTGCTTGGGAGCGGGACTGCACAAATGCATTACATGGACACTCTTCCTTTTCCCCAGAGGCCTCCCCACCTGCTTTGGGTGCTGCAAGGGAACAGTGCTCTCTTAGGGACCCACGGACCATTGTGCCTTCCACAGTTTGGGAGAATCTCCTCTCTCTGCCTTGCTTTACTGTCTCTCAAAGGCATTTCTCTCTCTCTCTCTCCCTAGTATAATGTCTAGGACAGCTGGCATAATGTCAAGTGTGCTTCAGGCTTTGGGAAATTCAAAGCTGGAAGAGGGAAGGTCTTGGAGGTGACACCTGCCATTTGCCTTATATCACAAACCTAAGTACAGAGAAAAAAAAAAAAAGAAAGAAAAGAAAAACAGTGTTCTGCCACCATGTATTATTTCTTTCTCATAATCAACTTGCAAGGTTAGAGTCATTATACCCATTTTACAGAGGAGGAAACTGGGGTTGAAATTACACAACTTACCCCAAGGTCAGACATCTAGAACGTGGCTGGGAAGGTCTGTGTGACACTGGAGCCCGAATTCCTTCTACTGCACCATCACTACTCAGGAGCTAAATGGAAGCTAGCCTGTAAATAAAATTTTTCTGCTGTTATTAACACTATTGCTTTTATTATGATTATTATCTTTCATTTATTGGGCACTGCCAATGTGCCAAGCACTAGTCTGAACACCTTACGTTTGTCAGATCCATTAGTCTGCACACTCAGCATGGAGTCCACCTGGTGTTTCTTAAACTATTCCATGAAACTCAAGTATTCCAAAGAATGCTAATAACGGAATTAAATAACATAATAAAATAAAAATAAAATAAAATACCTGAATAAAAAAATAAATAAATACAAGTAATATTTTTCTTCTAAAATACACTTTAGGAGGGCCTGGGTGTCTCAGTGTTTAGGCGGCTGACTCTTGGTTTTGGCTCAGGTCATGATCGCAGGGTCCTGGGATCGGGCCCCAAGTCAGTCTGAGGATTCTCTCTCTCTCCCTCTCCTTCTGCCCCTCACCCCGCTCATGTGTGCACTCTCTCTCTCTAAAATAAATAAATAAATCTTAAAAAAAGTAAAAATAAAATATACTTTAATATGTATAAGGAAATGTCAAACATGTAGTCTTTAGTATATAGTCATCTGCCTTTTAAGACTGATATGTCATTTTTTGTCATAAAGAAAGATTGGTAACATATCTAGTAAGAGTGGAATAGTTGAAAAAGCTATGGCACTTCCACACAATTACTCTGAAGCTATTGGCAGAATGAGGAAGATCTCTTTGCTGGTGTGGAGGGATCTCTAGGAAGTCACGGAGAATGCAAGATACAAAGGAATTATATATAGTATGTACTACCTTTGAGGTAAGAAGGAGGGGAGATATATATTTGCAAAAAGCCATACTGGAAGGATAAACCAGAAATTGATAAAAATGGGGTCAGGGGTGGAGAATAGAATTGAAGGAATGGGTTTGAGAACACAGGGATAAAAATGAATATCGACTTTAGAAACATATAAATGTTCTGCAATTTTTATAAAAATTAAACAAAGAAACCCCTAAAATTTAAAACAAGCAGAAACAACTAAACTACACAGAGAAGAGAATTTAACTAATATTAGAAGACAGTACTGTATGTTCTTAGTGGAATATATTCTAAAGACAAAAGGAACTACCAAAAACCTTAAATGTCATTCAGTAGTTTCATTGTTAATAGTAATATTGTATTATTATTTTGAAACTATGTTATGTATATTATAGGATAAAACAAATCAGTAATTATTGATGTAATTAGGAACCAAATTTTGTTTTTTGTATTTTTTTTTTTTTAGGAACCAAGACTTCTAATGTACAAAAAGAAATTAAAAAGTGGCTGAATTAAAACACTAATATTAGGGCACCTGGGTGGCTCAGTTGGTTAAGCGTCTGCCTTTGGCTCAGGTCATGATCTCAGAGTCCTGGGATCAAGCCCTACGTCGGGCTCTCTGTTCAGCAGGAAGTCTGCTTCTCCCTCTCCCTCTGTGCTCTCTCTCTCAAATAAATAAAATCTTTTTAAAAAGTTTAAAAAAACCCACTAAAATTAAATTTGAATTAGAAATGAATTTTAGGGGCACCTGGGTGGCTCAGTCGGTTGGGTGTCTGCCTTCAGCTCAAGTCATGATTCCAGGATCTTGGGAAGGAGCCCCGAGTTGGGCTCCCTGCTCAGCGGGGAGTCTGCTTCTCTCTCTCCCTCTGCCCCTCCCCCTGCTCATGTGCTTTCTCTGTCAAATTAGAAAAAAATGTCAATTTTAATTAATGATTTATAAGTATATATATCTCCTAGTTCCAGTGGCTAAAAGAACCTGAAAGCAACGGTACCTCAGCAGCAAGGAACATCCCAAGTGCACAGATTGTGGTTTCTAAATGCCCAATAAAAGGAAATGGAGCTTTTTAGAGAAGTGACTGATTTCAGGTCTGGGTTAGGGAAAATACAGAGCAAACTTGTTTCAGCAAACAAGGAAGTGTTCTAAGGCTAATAGGGGCATGTCAAAAGAAAGGAGCAGCCAGCTTGAAGGGGGCTCCCATTGGCCAAATTGGGCAATTTGAGCATCAAAAAATGACTATAATCAATTTAAACACGTCGAATGTATAAAAACCCATGAGTCCCTAAAAATAACCAGATAGAGATAAAACAAACAAGCAGCAACAACAACAAAACTTTTCTGCCATCACTGGATGTGATATTCTAATTCCTGACATGGAAAATTGGTACTTAAAGAAAACAAGAATATATCGTGACTTTTCAGAAGGAACTATGGTTCCATTGATGAGAAAATTTCTCCCTTTTACATGACTGCCAGCCAATAAATGTAGAAGAAATAATAGAATTAGAAAATCAGTGTTTTGCGACTCTAATATGATCATTGGTTCAGGGGAGGCGTCACTGATGTTAAAACCATTAAGAGAGGGGCGCCTGGATGATCCAGTCGGTTAAGCATCTGACTCTTGGTTTCAGCTCAGGTCATGATCTCAGGGTAGAGAGATCAAGTCCTGTGTGTCAGGCTTACACTGAGTGTGGAGACTGCTTAAGATGCTCTCTCTCCCTCTCCTTCTGCCCCTCCCGACTCTGTTTGTGCTCTCTCTCTCTCTATCTAAAACAACAACAACAACAACAACAACAACAAAGCATTAGGAGAACAGTTGAAGGGGAAACAACGAGTCACATCCCCGCCAAGTATCATGCCCACAGGTTCTTTGCTGTTGACAAAAGGGAGAAAATATCTCCACAGAAGAGAGAGACCTGGCTGTCACCATTTCAATTCAGTAATCAAACGTGGCCTCATCAATAATGGGATAACAAGACAGTAATCACATATGCCTCCTGAGGTGATGAAAAGTAAGGTACATGGCATCACCTATGAAGAACTATTGCCAAAAATCTTTCAACTGAATATAATCGAGTCTTAGGCCAAAGTTCTAGTCTATAGAAAATATATTGGATAGAGGAATAAGTCAAATGAAAACCATGAGGAAAGGATCATACACATTCGGAATGTGAAATATTCTACAAGACAACTGTCCTGGTCTCTTCAAAAAGACAATGTAAAAAAGGATGAGGGGTAGAGGGGTATTTGAAGAGACCTAAGAGACACTACGGTCAGATTTAGTGGGTGATTCTTGGCCACATATTTAGGGAAAAACTAATATAAAGACATTTTGGAGGGAAATAGGCAAATTTGAATATGGACTGGGTAATCAACGATATTAGAAAATAATTTTCAGGTGGCGCCTGGGTGGCTCAGTCGTTAAGCGTCTGCCTTCGGCTCAGGTCATGATCCCGGGTCCTGGGATCGAGCCCCGCATCGGGCTCCCTGCTCCGCAGGGAGCCTGCTTCTCCCTCTCCCACTCCCCCTGCTTGTGTTCCCTCTCTTGCTGTGTCTCTCTCTGTCAAATAAATAAATAAAATCTTTAAAAAAAATAAAAAAAATAAAAATAAAAGAAAATAATTTTCAGTTTTGTTCAGTATGATTATGGTACTGTGATTATGTAGCAAGACATCTTTATGCTAAAGCATTTAGAGATGAAATGCCATGAGGAATTTATTTTGAAATGGATTCAGATACCCATACAAACATACATAATTGAAACAAATATGACAAAATCTTGACAGACGTTGAATCTAGGTTGCTCAAGTATTCTTTGTAACTTTCCCAGCTTTTCTGTATGTTTAGAATTTTCATAATAAAAAGTATATGTGTGTGTGTGTTTTTAATCCTATGCCATATTTGAAAATAGAAAATTAAATGAGAGGTAACTGGATTCCTGAACCCATGAGTTAATGTATGTCACCTATTGAATAACTACTCCTCTGGAATAGGTATTTTATAAATTTAAATAATTTTAATATGTTGATCTTTGGATTTAACTAAAATGAAATAAGCACGGTGTAATGCCTTTAATTTTCTGTTCCATTACATGGTTATTAAATTTGCGCATAAAATTTGATCATTTCTTCTAGCAACTTTTTTTTTTTTTTTTAAAGATTTTTATTTATTTATTTGAGAGAGAGAGAGAACATGAGGAGGGGGTGGGCAGAGGGAGAGGGAGAAGCAGGCTCCCCGCTGAGCAGGGAGCCCGATGCAGGGCTCAATCCCAGGACCCTGGGATCATGACTTGAGCCGAAGGCAGACACTTAACGACTGAGCCACCCAGGCGCCCCTTCTAGCAACTTTTTCATTCGTGGGTTCAAAGCACAGTCTCATTTTATCTCGGAGTACTGTAATTGCTTCATCAACATTTTGTCCTTTAAAAAAACATGTTCTGTGGTCAGAAGTTACTAAACGTTGTCTATAGTCATGTCAGGAATACCAAGAATAAATTGAACTGTAAAAATATTAGAATGGTTTATAATTTTGTACTTTTCTCCATGTTTGAGGTATTATTGTCAATCGCAATCAGAAAACAGACAAGATTAATTTAAAAAATAGTAAAAATGAAGAAGGCACAAAGTTTCCAAAATCCTACAAAGTTCTTGTAATTTTTATTCCCGGTCTTTAAGTTTTGTCATCCTTTTTCTGTCCTTCTTACCTGGTCAGTACAAGCCAGATATTTCCCACCCCACACTTCCCTTTCGTGGACCTGTCCACCTTGTCCCCACATTCATGTCCTTCACCGGCCACCTCCTGGTTCCCATAGGCCTCATCCTTCAGCAAGGTTCCAGTCTGTAAGCCAGGGCTGAAGGCATGGTTAGGAAGGACGGCAGGTATAAAGAGTCACCATTCAGATATTACTCAGTCCAAAGAGAATAATTTCTACTCAGCCTGGATGCTCTTCCCACAGCAAAAGTTATCACTGGGAATTCTCTCATCTATACTTGTGGAGCGAGGTAGTTTCATTTTGTCTAAGTGCCTTCACACTTCCTAGTAGTTCTTTAGTTAACACTCAATTACTTGGGCTTGGTGAAAAAATTAATTTTCTACA